>NW_026782639.1:0-482328 GCF_031769215.1 Ylistrum balloti | reverse complement strand
TTTTTAGTTATTGATTTCATAATTGGGTATGACCAATATTCGTGAAAGATGTTTACCATTAGAAAATTTCAAGGTATAGACATTAATCATCTAAAACACACTATTGTTAACAACCATTTCATTCCAAAAAGTAATATATATATTATTTCCGTAGAACGTTTTAAAGTGACACCAGAACATTGTTTCCAATATTTTCAATACCATTAATATTAAGAGATTCGTAGTAAGGTTTTCAAAACTAGGGCGAGTCCCACACGGAAAGCAGGAATCCAGCACTCAAATATCAAAGTCCCAAACATTACTGATATACAACTGCAAGTGTGCAGTATTTGTATACACAACAGCTATAAAAGTCCATATGTAGGTGCTATACATGCACATACATTAGTGAGTATACATGTAAATGCTATTGTTTATTTCTTAAATCCTGTTTTTGGTTGTAATCATTGAATGTAAAACACAATACTGCATGTCAATCTAAACACTAATTTCAACAATTTTTGTTTTGTTTTTCATACAAATCTTATTTATTTTTGAAAATACATATACATGTATACACGATTATCAATTCTTATTATCATATCGTACTTTCCTGTTTACATTTTAATTTGTTAATTTTTAAAATTTTTCAAATCAAGTTAAAAAAAAAAAAATAAAAAATGATGCAACAAAAAGCATTCCTCATACATTTAAAAAAATTAATCTGAATTTTTTGTAATAAAATATTTATTATCTCAGAAGAGTTTTGTAATAAATCTATCCTGGCCATAAACCTCAAGATATGATGATAAAAAGGGAATGGCTTTTATCTGTGTAGTGATCCCTCAAGGTATCAACTATCAATTACACCTTGGTATTTATTCAGTAATCAATCTGTTTCTTCCCTAGAGGTATTTCTCACTGATAAAATCTGAATACAAAAGCCAGTGATCATGGAAACCAAATGAATTCAGACCATTTTATCTATAACTGTAGGCTCTAAATTGGATACAAAACCTTACAAAGGGTTAAGACTGGAGGGAAGATTTAAGTCAGCACTTTTATTTGTATGATAGTGTTTAGACATGTACAAGCAAGCAGCAAAACAGAACTTAATCTAAACAACAACATGGACTTCCAGTAATATCGTTGTCTCTTTGGCCATTTCTATATCAACAAACAGGTGTAATTATCCAGTTTTACCTGTATCGCAATTTAAATTCAACAATGTATCTTTACTGGATGGTAGACTTGATGAAAACATGAAAGAATTACTAGGCTAAATTACATGCATATTCATTATAATTAAAACCTGGCAGAATTAACTTAATAGCTAGTTTGATAGCTGCCACTGATCATAATTTTTTGTATAAAATGTTTCCTAATGACATTAAAGACAAGCTGTATTAAAAATCAAATGTGTCTAAAAGAGGATCTTTTGATCATGCTCAACCAGACAAGAATTGAACATATCACTAGCACTGTGACAACACATAGGTAACATTTTACTAACATATCTTCTTTTAGTTACTATCATACAGTGAGGAAATTTCGTTGGGAAGAATTATCACTATGATTACAGACTCACATTAATTTCATTTAAAATAAAAAACATTTTTAGGAATCAAGATGATAATAAGTGAATTTAGAACAGCTTCAGGAAGGCGATTTCAGGATGTAACTGTAATGTATATCAATTACATTCCATGAAGTTTCTACACATAGTTAACAGTGAAATATTTTGTACCTGGTCAGGTCTGTAGGATCACTGTCAGTTGTATGATTGTACAGCTGGATAGGTTTGTATCTACTAAGGAAAGAAACCCCTGGTTTCAGCTTCACTTTCATGATTTGATGTTATGATTTATCATCTACAAATCTGGTATCTAGTCAAGCAACTCCACTTTTAGTAGCACTGTTATATTGTGTAAT
Organism: Ylistrum balloti; assembly: GCF_031769215.1. NCBI lineage: Eukaryota > Metazoa > Mollusca > Bivalvia > Pectinida > Pectinidae > Ylistrum > Ylistrum balloti. The sequence goes on along the minus strand of NW_026782639.1, from coordinate 480,417 downwards.
CTTTGATACAAAAATCCCAAAGTTTGCTTCACCGAGTTTCTCCTGTTTTGGCACACAAGTGATACTGCCACAGCCTTAAATTGTACGATACAATTCCACTGTCATTTATATAAATAAATTTGTTGCACTGCAAGCATTCCTTGACCATCGAATCAACAAGACTAAAATATCCTCCATGTACAAACAAAATGGCCTACACAATCAACACATCCACAGGTGGCCTAGAAAAGCACCATGCTTGTCCCTATTCCAACAAACACTTCCTAAATGAGCTAGCAGGTTGTTAACTGGCCTGTATATCCAGCTTGGAGTCTGGGGGCACCTGATCACTGTTTACACAATATCTCTATTGTCACAGGTGACAGACAAAGCCAAGCCCATGTGGTAATATAGCTATCACCTCAGGCTGGGACAAACACCTGATGCTAGGATTACCCATAACTATTTACCTGTAATTAACAGGTGCCCTCTAGTCACTTTGTAGTTAGTGTTCTCTTGGAATATTTTTTTTGGTTTTAGCTATAAAGGAAAATGGCCTGTATTAACATGATATGGTAATATCACTGTTTGGCCTGTAATTTACACATCATATTCAATTTGAATAATTCAGCTAATTTTCTTTGATCATTTGAATGGATTAATTATGAACCCAAAGTGTATGGTCAATTACACTATATGACAGTATAATAGTACTGATCTGCAATGTTTACTGTCAGGTGGTGCAGGTTGACAATAACATTGTAAATGATCTATTCCAACTGGAAAGGTTACAGACACCAAGTTCATTGTTTCATCTTGCACAAACTGTGGCAGATGTCATTATTTACTTCAATGCCTACACTCGGATTTGAACCTTGGACTAGGCTTACTAGTCTGATTTTCAAAACTACCAAGCTAAAGAAAAGTTCTCTCCAGCCAGCTCAGCAGTATTTTACCAGGGTTACATTACATTCTTTATAGTCAAAATCAGCACAGACTTATCAAGAATATCATCAAATTATACGAAAAAAGACTTAAGATTCCCATATTCTTTGAAAGACTAACAGCCTGTCTAAGTTGATTCCTTTATTTGATCTGCTGCTGTTTATTTCCTTTTGTGCTTGCAAATCTTTTATAGTGCTATTTTTGGAATAATCTTTCATAAATGCTGTTTTTTTTTCTCTCTCTCTCTACTATATACACATTAACATGTACCTCTAATTTTTTTGGTGTGCCTTATATTGATATGTTCATTAAATACACATCTCTTGATATAATATGCAAATTCCAGGATATGCTTCATGAGCATTTTATATTCATGACATTTCATTGCAATTCTTTGTTGTGTTGTAATGCTATTATATTTACCAGCGAAGTTCAGATTCTGATGAGCTGAAATCATGTCTTAAACCTCAAATAAAAGTTCTTCTATCTTTAGCTTGGGACTAGCAAACCATTTCAAAATGCAGTGACACTGTCTCAGTTGTTATTTACCATAAGTATTCATCGTCTTAATTTTCAAAATAGGAAAGATGTACATGTATTTATTTATGTGTCTGACTGCAGATGGGCAAACACTCCTCTAAAGTGTCAAGAGAGACATTGAGAAAAGAATTAGTTATTGAATTAGGAAGAGAAACTGTTGTATGCCCCCACTGGCAGCCAGAGATAAGTTTGAAACACTTAAGTGTTATTGGCATTCTTAATGCTAAGAAGTCTTTAAAATTTGGCGAGGCATTCCAATTTTGGTCTAATTTTTTTGTGAAAACTTAAGTCAAATGACCATAAATTAAAGAGAAATGTTGACAGAACTTGTCCTACATTTTATCATCATATAAAATTTTTTACCATCAAATTACAGATCTTAACAGTGTCCACTAAAGAGCGAATGATCATGAAAGGAAACAATATTATGATGAAATGTTTAGTGAATGGTGACACATTGGAAAGCACACACAGTCCATACATCCTAATGGCAAGGCACTTCAGCGTAACAAGTTACGATATCTGTATATATTGTAGTAGAGATGTTTTAGGTAGAATAACACTACAAAAGCTCCTGAATTGACATCAGTATATATGATTTCATTGAAATAGAATTGAATAAGAACATTTCTCTACCACAACTAAAATGACTAGTATATGATAAACATGCTGCAATTTCTAATTCTGGGAATGAATTGACATAAATACAAATCTCTACTTTGAACATTAATGTATATGTATTTGTCAGCATAAAATATCTTCATTAAAAACTTTGGAAAAAAAGACTCCAAACTAAATTATAGTTCTTGACTTCTAGCACAGATAACATGAAATCCTTTCATTTTGGGATTAATTTGAATAAGTTTCATATTACAAACGATGGATCATTAATTATAGCTGACAGCAAAATCCAAATATTTCCCCACAAAATTAAATGTCTTTTCAATTTTCTAAGGTGTACCAGGTACCCTGTATGCACTATACAGCTCATTATCCTACAGAACAACTATATATAGCTGTGTCATAAACCTAGATAAAGTATATCATGAGTCATACTTTGTGTGAAATAGACAACTACCACAATCGTTGGCAACAAACCAGTGATTCCATTGTTGAATTTTCAATTGAACAACTTTCCCTTTCAATTATTCTCTTTTGAACTTCCTTTTATACTCTTTTGAGCCATAGGTGAGAATTACAATTTTGATTCGTGGACTAGGGCTCAGTCACCCATGCATTAATGTTTCCCATTAAATGACCATCTTTTCACTTTGTAAAGAAAACATATGAAAGAAATCAACCACAGCAATCCAAGTACAACCTTTGCAAGTTTGATGGCTGTGGTACATAATTAGGAGACCAAACTTCCATGGATGTTATTATCACAACTTCATGAACTTTCATAAATAAACATGTTCATTACAACACATAAATTTTGAATGCAACATCTAAGTAAATCAGAAAGTAACTCTGGAAAATTGATGCATGTGCCAAATTACATATATATGCTATCAATTATTTGTTGAACAAAGTAATAAAAAATAAATGACATGTACTCCAATAATGGCAACGTCTGTTGATTGTTGAAAGATGAAAATATCTTAATAAGATTTTTAATGTAAGATCTAACAATTATAGTGTTTGCAACATAAAATTTCACTTGTTTGGAATGTGGTATTATATATAATTACTTTGAGGAAAAAAAATGGTGGATCTGGAAGGAAGTTTTCAATAGCACATTAAAAATTTTGGGAATTTGGCTAAATGTGAAATTCAATTCTGAATACGGCCAATCATTGTCCCATAAACAATAACTACCAGTCAAGCATTTCTCTTAAAATATCAACAACTGAATTACAAATACAAAGCAAAAATTAAGAAAAAAAAATAACAACTTTGTCAAAATTAAAATGTAAAATGTACAAAGTTTTCCATTACAACATGAAATAACATCTCTAGTAAAAATAATTAAAATACAATATATACTAAAGTTCTTGACCATTTGTCTTTCGTCAAGGCAAGTGAAGTGAAAAATTCATCCACAGTTACTGTAGCTTCATTGATTCATGATTTCAACCTGTTAATCGTTTTTGCTGGCCTGAATATGATAGGCATCTTACCCTAGTAGGTAAAATTGAGGTAAAAATACACGAAATAAAAAAAATGTGGAAAAATACTTCGGTTTGTTTTTGAAAAATATAATAAAGCCGCCTTTGATACAATACTTTTCTGTATCAAAACTTTTCAATAACCGATGCTTGTTTTTACAGACGTCCAGCACATTTGGAATAAGATTCAGATTACCATGGCCTTGTTAGAGATCTTTTCTTATTAAAGTTAGAAAGGTGTCTACATCCCATAGCTGTGTGCCGAAAGTGGATAAGTCTGACCGGGTAAATAGGGCAAAAGTGAGGAAAAAAAGTTGCAAAAAAGACATCCTGACAAAACAATTACGGGGCCTCACATGACGCAGGCACCTCTCATATATTACATTTAAATGATGTCAAGTGTAATTTTTTTATCATTCAAGTTTTATAAAGGAAAGGCAGCTAAAAATGATAGCAAGGCTGTTTGTCGATTCATTAAATTATATGTAATAATAATATCGGTTGTCCAACAACCAAACGACAGAATTTTGTAAACCGGTGTTTTAATATCATCTAACAGTTTCAAATTCAAGTAGAAAGGGTACCAGGTGTATAAAACTTTAACATGTTGAACTGAAACCGATCAAGATAAACTGTCACACGCCTCCTGTTTTCCTATGCCGATCGTAGCACATGCTGTGTTTACATCTATGATCGAAAGGCGAACACTTACTTGAAAACTGAGACGGATTACCGTCCCTTGTTCGATATTGAAATAAATACATCATGAATGTATATAAATCTGTTATCTTACTAATCTGTACTATAATAGAAACCATACCTTTTACATTTTTTGCTCATGCTGTCCCTGGGTCTACTGTTTATTTAGATTTCCCTCTGCCGAATGTTGACAATGAAGCCATTTAAAATTCGCGTCTTACCCATCATTCCATGCGTTTCCAGATCTATCAGGGGAGATAAGTAATTCAACCTCCGGTTATAGTGTGTTTCAAAATAGTGTGGGTTGTCATTGCAGCGTTTAGTGAAGGCCACGTAGCAAAAATCAGTACATACACCACAGATATGATTTCGTTGTCTAACCAAGCCCTTTGAAACATCTTTACTTAAAAGTGTAATAGCTGATTTAAGGTGAAGATACACAGTTAGTACAAAAGTTTATCACTTAGGGCACAAAACTGTATCTATCTACATAAATCTGTGTCATCGTAAATGATGGCCGATATGTCTTTATCCACCTTTTCAACAAAATTTGTCAACTGTGTACTAAATCGTATTGCGATACATATTTAACTTCAAAGAGCGTTTAAATGTGTACAATAGCACATTAAGTCCGGCAAAGTGTTTTTAAATGTAAGACTTTTTGCCCTCATTCGGAATATTTCAGAATTATTTGTGCTAAAGTACAATGCCGAAAGAAAACATTGTACAATAGCACATTAAGTCCGGCAAAGTGTTTTTAAATGTAAGACTTTTTGCCCTCATTCGGAATATTTCAGAATTATTTGTGCTAAAGTACAATGCCGAAAGAAAACATTGATATATAGTTATCTCATTTCCCCTGTGTTACTGAATTCAGTGTTTCTTTATAAACATTGGCTGCAGGCAACTAGGCCTATATGGAGAAGCTGTTTCGGTACGTTTGGCCCAAGTTGCTATTAAGGATATACCGCGTCACTCATGCGCAGATTTTTTAAAGTATAGACTAAAAAGTAAGAAAAATACTAATATATCATCTGGTATATAAAAATTCCAAGATGGATGCTTCTGATCAGTAAATTTAACATTTCTTCGTTACAAATATATTTGTTTTTATTTTTTTAGATGGAAATTAGGTTTTTAATTTTTAGATGAAACTTTTTCATATTCTTATCAATTTTTCAATAAAATGATTATTTTGACAACTTCAATGTAAAATGAAAGCATTAATGTTTATAAATCTCTAAATGTATTATCCTGACTATCAAATATAGTAATTTTACAACAAATTAATATTTTTTTTTGCAAACTTTAAGTGAAAATTAGTTGTGTTATTTTTAGGTGAAAATGGTACATAATTTCAGTTCATGGAAATTTCGCTGTACATGTAACCATGATATCAATGTACGTGTATCGATGAGTCATTAAGACGGACTGTTATTTAAATAAAGTAAAAAGTCCCATTGTTTTTCCTATCAAAGTACTCTACTTTTACTTCGAAGTAAAGGATTTCATATGTAATTAACTAAATTGATGATAAATTTACGAACATTTCCACATAGCGACAAAGTTATAACCAAAACATAGTCTTCAGTATGTGAATATCAACAATCAACGGAGTTTATTTATTTTAATGCCTTAGTTGTTCTGTTTTGTTTGCTAGTTTTTGTTTTTTTTGTTTTGTATTTGTTTTGTTTTTTGTTTTTAATTTTTAATAAGCTTGACTCTAAACATTTCGTTCGTATATATACAATGGAATTTCAAAGGTATATGTAGAATTCACGACTGACATTTCTAACACCGGTGTGAACATATACTTATCGATTCAGTAAAAAAACAATAATGACGAATCATGCAAGCGTTATTGTACAATATATATATACTATGTAGACGTTGAAACTTACATGTACAATCACTAATAACGAGAACAGACCGAGACATTCAATTTTGATTTCGTTTTATCTGTGTTCAGAATGCTTCCCGATACTTTCGGGAATTTTAAAGAGGTCGGACGAGACGTCCATGTAATACAATAATTGATATAAGAGCTATTCGGTTAGATTTTCAGAAAAAATGTGTACGGAAGTGATAACGCACAAGTCATGGCTAATTACTTTGTTGTCTGTAAACATTGTTTGTTTTTCAATTGTTTCTCAGTCAATATCCATGTTTCTTTGAATAATTTGTAGAATCAGTTTCTTGTCAATAACTTCAGAATTACACGGTACCCTGTGACCATTGGGTAATGGAATTATTGATAATTGTTGAACTTTGCAAGGTTATATAAAACATCTTCTCACGCAAAATTTATTTCACATCACACTTAAATGAAAATACAGTCATGTACACACATATTTGTTCGTATACCTATATAAATATGGAGAGGGATAATGTGTAATTCAAGTAAGATCTAAATTTTTATACCCCCTCCCATGAACCAATGTTCTTTACACAGCTCATATTCAGGCCTCTACGCCACCACAAAGTGCCATACATACCACTTGGCTCGTTATCATTAGGTTTACCTTTACCCTGGACAAAGATAATAACTGATTAACGCCTCAGGGCGATTAAATTCCACACCTCAGCAGCAGGCCCTTTTTATCAGCACCCCCATCCCTCCTATCAGAGATGACATTCAAAATTTCAATATTGCTTCATTGATTTAATTATGTAAGTAAACCACGAATTATCACGTGGTACCTTTCCCTACCCAATCAGACATGACCAAACAGAGACATTTAGCTTTCAGATTCAAAATTACAAATAGACATTTTGCCCAGTGACGTATTACACAAGGATAGTGAATGCTTTTTTTGGTGTTAGCTTTTATGTTCGTTCATTGAGCCGGAAAGACCTTTCCTTTGCCTTCATTTACTACAAAAGGTATGTTGTCTTTGCACTGACCGACCTGACCAGAGGCAATTTGTTGGCCAGTGGAAAAGGAATCTCATTTCCGTATCAAAAATAGTAGCAATAAATCAAACTGATGAATCATAAAATTATATTGGTCAAACGAAAAATTATTGAGATTTTTAGTGCCACGCAAATTACTTTCTTCAATAAAAGATAATATATCAGTTGTGAATAGCTCCAACACACGTTTTTTGTTTTGATTTTTTCTTTTTTTTTTTTGTTTAAACATAAAGTTAACAGAAAGTATTTGTCATAAATTAATTTGAAAATTGAGATTTGTACTGTACTGTTTTTCAAAAGATTAGTTAGGAACTTTTGCAGGAAAATGCTATTATATAAAAACAGCAAGATTAACAGAATTTATTTGACACAGTATTTCTATTCAATATATTTCACAATACAATCATCGTACAGAAAATATCAATTTATACGTTATAATTAGCACGTTTCGAGACGATCATAATTATCAGATATTACTTGTAGAATTGATTTTTTATTTAATAATCATTTTATTGCAGAAAGTTCGTACAATAGTAGTGGGCACAGGTTTTACCAACTTATAAAGCCCTCTCCAAAACAAAGGTTATACACCAATACTTAAACTGCAAGCAAAGTAACAATATATATAATTTTTTTATTGAAATATAAGGGAAGGACTGAAGAGAAGGAAGGAGGGTAGGTAAGGAAGGAAAAAGGGGGTATATAGTACAAATGAGGAAAGGTGGGGAATGCAGATAACTAGCCAAATCGCTAAGATGCACCAAAAAATTTTTGAACAGCTCTAGCTAAAAGCGAGTTTTCAGCTGAACTTAGCCTTACGCCTCCGTTTATAAGAACGTTTATCGAAATATCACCCGGATACCACGACAGTTCGGTAAATAGGGTGTTACGAATTTGTATATAGTTGGTACAGTGAAGTAAGTAATGAAATGAGTCTTCGGAGGGATGTCCGCAGGAGCAAGATGCAGAGTTCGTGAGATTAGCTCTGAATAGGTTATAATTGAGTGAGCTTGCTCTATTTCTCAAACGACGAATATTTAGCTTACGAGGGCCATATGATAAATAGCACGATTTAAGCTTGTTGGTGCTTCTTGTACATAGTTTGGTTTTAAACAAATTCAGTGAATCAACAGTTGTTAGAGACTCATCTAATCCATTCCAGAGATAAGTTGTAGAAGGGAAAAATGATTTACACATAGACTGAAGACGGTATGTTGGCTGTCGTACCTGATTTGCGTTTCTTAAGTTATACCTAGTGAGATTGCCAATATGTTCAGGAAGAAAATCAGTGAGGAAAGATGTTGCAGTCCCGTTAATCATAGTATAAAAAATGGACAACTTACGATGTTGACGTCTTAATTTAAGTTCTTCCCAATCCGTTTCTCTTAATAGTAAGCCAGATCTAGTATACATGTATATGAGTAAACCAGTCACAATTTGGGCTGCATCTAGTTGGATTTTTTTTCGATATTTGATGACATAGTAACTCCACAATTATCCCATACTTCGCAAGCATATTCTAATAATGGCCTTATGTATGCGAGATGCATTTTTTACAAAGTGTTTCTGTTAAGAATTAATTTTAACCTATACCCTTCTACTAATTTCTTCTACATGTTTATTCCATGTTCAGTCACTACTCAGTACGACTCCTAGATGTTTGTGTTGATCTGTAAGTTCAATATACGTATTGTTAAAAATAAAGTGGGGTTGGTTTTCAAGTTGTGTGTTTGTTATTATCGTTATTTCTGATTTGTATGGATGAAAAGACATCAGCCAATCTTTCGACCATTTTCCTAATTTTCTCAGATCACTATTAACTGCTAATTCTATGTCACCTATATTTCGAGAAGAGTAGGAGAGTGACGTGTCGTCAGCAAACAAGCGTGATAAAGATGTCAGTTCTGTATAGATATCATTCATATACATTAGGAAAAGTAGGGGCCCTAGTACCAACCCTTGTGGAACTCCTGCAGCGGTAGAATTCACACTTGTAGAAGTGGATACAAATCATTTATTTGAACAAGTTTGATGTCATTTCATCCTAGGATGATAATGACATGATTAATATGAAAACTGTCATGACCTCCAGGTCATTAGGAAGATAGTTTTTCATCCTAGCATGTTTCTGGTGCAGTATGGTAAGACTTACGACCTCTTGGTTATTGAGAAGTTGTTCAAGATTTAAACACTTGTGACTGATGTGTGACACGGGTCGATATCATTTGCGTGATAAACTTCGCAGCCTAATGCTTATTGGACAAGTGCCTCTACAATTTAAGCAATAATCAAACTATTGAATGCACTTGCATGCACGAATCATGAAGGTACGGAAGCGTATTCCGGCCAAGGTGTGGTCTTCTCTCCACTTCGTGCCCGAAAAGAAAACTCAAACCCGCAAATACTCATTTGCCGTACTAGCCCGTCACGAATTAGTGCAGTAGGCGTTTAATAATACATGGTGTAGAAAATACATTGTACGTACGAATCTCACTCCGACAGACGTGACGCAAACGTCCCTAACGCACACACTCCTCACCCACGAGAGCGTCCTAGACACTCCATACTCACCTCCCATCACAGAATGTATCGCGCGCCCAGGAAAAACCGGAGATAATCCCCGGAAACCTGTGTCCAACGGGGCTGGAATCGATTACCTCCAATTGCAATACGTTCTCCGGGCCGACACAAGGACCGGTGTCGAAAAAAAAAAAAAAAAAAATAATAAAAACAATCGTTCTACCGGAGCGCCACTAACACAATATCAGCCAATCACACTCCCACTAAGCATACCCAGACTTCCAGATTTCCTCGCCAGGAATGCAAGCATAAAATAGCAAGACTAGAAAACGGAGCAAACCAACTACATATAATAATACTGATAGGCACACTAACTAACTAAATTAACTGGACTGCACTGCTAGACGGAGAGCTAGAGAATGACTATTCACCCGCGCACCCACCCTTACCTGGGCATACGCACGTGCTCTACGTGCCTGAGAAGACGAACTATTCCCGCTATACTACCGAAACGCGGGAATATTTAAGTCTTCTCTCCACTTCGTGCCCGAAAAGAAAACTCAAACCCGCAAATACTCATTTGCCGTACTAGCCCGTCACGAATTAGAGAATTAACAAAGAAAGGGCAAGGGGGTTGTGGTTGGGGAATACCTAACCGCCTTTGAATAATTGATCAAATAACCATATTAATTACAAACCTAACTTCTGTGTTACCAGTAAACGAGACTCCAAAGAGTCAGCGACATAACCATCCTTGCTAGATTCGCCTTTCCAGCGGCCATGCCTCCTGAAACATCGATCGTTCACTCCGTTGTTGGCGGCCACTGTGGCGCCCCCTGCTCTGAGCGAGTGTAAACCAAAATTTGTATCATTGGAAACTAGTTTCAACCTTTTCATGACAGCTTGCCTAGCCCCTGTGTAACTAAGTGGCTTATTTTTGTTAATAAGCTTACAACCCTGACCGGAACGATAAACTTGCTTAAACAAAAAATGATCCGAACTTAAGTCAATTTTTGATAACTCAACATACCTTGATAACATGGTGTACGGACAAGCTACAGTCGAACCTTTACTGATGACCACTTGACTACCAAAGCGATATTTGTCTGTTTTACTTTTCCTGATATTGAGCGTTAAATGCCCCTCGAAAAACTGAACATCAGAGCAACGCAAACTACTGAGCTCGTTAAAACGTAAAAAACCGGAAAACCCTAACAAAATCATGGCAAGATCTCTCACTACCAACAAGTCATTCTCATTCAAAAACATTCCACACAAATTGATCAAAATGTCAGTCGTGACCGGTTCCTTTTTGCAAACAGGATTTTTAGCCTCTCGTTTGGAAAATTCAATTAAGTTCTGTACGAATGAGTTTGTTGTAGGGTCGATGTGTCCGTTAAGATTGTGCACCCATTTGATAGCATATACTGCAGACGACACCACTGCGTAAGTCCCTCCCTTTTCCAATAAAGAATTTAAATATAATGCCACGTGTATGGGATTTGCCGGGATAGACGAAAAACCATGTCCGGAAATGAAATGTTCCCATTTCGCGAAAGCTCCATAGTACTTGGTGCCTGTGTTGACACTCCTGCTTAGTAAAAGTCTGCCAGCCATACCCTCGGTCAGAGCGTGCAGATCGGAACCCTCCGTTACCCCAGAAGCTTTGACGGCATCGCTGATCGACTTCCTCAGTCCTATGCCTGTAACAATAAACACAGTAAAACAATGCTCAGTATGGTATGAACATGTGTAAGTTTTCAATGTCTAAAGTCTAACCGGAGGGCCAACATGTCGAAACCCAAAATACTGGCTCCGAAACATCCATTGTTCCCCCTCCCCCTCAGTGTGACTTTTCTACTGGGCAGTATACGATAATCTACTATGAAAGAATCGAAAGCCCCATCCTTAGGACACAATAAGTGCCAGTATGCCGCGCTCCTCCAATGGGGGACAATTATGGTCCCATAAGCTCCTTCGTCCCTCATTTTGCTAACCACACCGCAAACGAGTCTAGGGGGAGGTACTAACCAGTTGTTGACTCCCTGCCATCTTACCGTGAAAGCATCGACTGCCTCTGTACCCGGGCACCACCACTTGGAATTAAAACGCACACATTTGCTGTTATAATCTGTCGCGAACCGGTCGATTTGATGTGGACCCCATAATAACTGACACTCCTCAAAAACCCATGACTGCACCGACCAATCGTCACAGTCTTTACATCTACTCAAGTAATCGGCGGTACTGTTACTAATCCTTGGTAGCCACTGTGTACTAACGCCCGTGTTATTATAATCCAACACCTCGTTAATCTCACGTGCGACCCTCTGTAGGTCTGGCTTCCTGCTACCAGTTTTCACTATGGAACAAACGTTTCTGTTATCTGTTAACAGTTTTACCTGCTTACCTTTGACCATATCGACCTTAGCCAACAACACCCTTTTGACTGCTTCTAACTCTCTCCAAGTTGAGCTATACCTTTTCTCCCGTTCATCCCATGTTCCCAACGCGACATGTTTATCCATGTGGTAAAGATCCCTTACTGTAGGAAGAGAGCGATCCAAAACGCTTACCTCGCTGCCCTGCAGACCGATCACGTCACTCACTGGGCCACCTACTAGTCCTCCCGTGGGACTAATACTGCTACCGTAGCAAAACCCGGGTCTCGGAGACCCCCTAACACCCTGGGTGCTGTTGCATTGACCAAGAAACTCGAACGTTTGACCCCATTTTGTTCCATCATGATCATGGCCTAAATATATCCGGGGTCGGACCTCACAAGCCCCCTGGGGGTGTTGAAAAACATCTGTACCATGTACCGTTACAAAGTCCCCCTGGGGGATTACACCTTGGTAACATTTGCTTGCACCTGTCTCGATACTGTTTGTATCGTGTATGTATGTGCACCCGTTGACACCTTGCGTCACTCCAACATGCTCACACCTGCCTGATGTGTCCACATATTGAACATAACCCCCGTATCCCTCACCGGATGCATCAGTACAAAGTATGGCGTCACAGACTAGGTGTTGCTTTAACTGTGAACCCTTATCGTTCAGTGCCTTTACGTTAGACAACCAAAATTGGATCTCGTCTAGAGCTCCCGACGTGAGCAAAACACGCGCATTCCAACTGGCTCTAGCCAATACACACCTGTACAACTCCCGTGTACGTAGTCTAGCCACGTGACCGACAACACCTTGCATTGATATGACCTGACCTACTATGCCCGCTATGTACCTGGCCGAGAGCAAAGGCAGGTCTTTCTGTTTGACATGTGTCATCGTATTGGTCAGCCAATACAAAAGCCGCTCGACACGACCCGACGTGACCCTGACCACGCCTTCTCCCATCGACCACGTGTAACCTAACCACGTGACATGCTGGGAAGCTACCCAATTGGACTTCTCCTCGGCTATGAGAAAACCGTAATCGATCAATGCCTGTCTGACATACCTACTGGACTCGTTAGCCCCGCCCTCTGTCTCGTGACCTCCAATACCGTCGTCCAAATACATGACCAATTTGTGACCTAATAAACGGATAGATTTGACCACCTCCCTTAGAACCTTGGTAAACACGTAACCAGCAGTAGAGATACCAAACGGTAACACATTGAAAACAAACTGGCGTGTTTTGCCTTCCACTTCAAACTCAAAACCGAGAAATTGCCTGTGCTCTTCAAAAATTTCGATATGGTGGTAAGCAGACTTCAAATCAAAAGTGAACAAAAAATCTCCTGGCTGGAAAACATCCCGTGCTACCCTTGCATCGTCGTATTTAAACTTGAATTTATGCAAAAAAGGGTTTATGTGCCTGCAATCCAAAACTAGGCGGGGCTTACCTGATTGATTGAAAGCTACAGTGAGCGGATTTATGACCGCGGGCTCTGACGAAACTTCCGACACACAACCTAACCGTAAAAGCTTAGTTATCTCCCCCACGACAAAATCGGGGTTATCTTTTGCGGTTTTGTTATTTGACAAAGACACCCTTGGTGGAATTTCGTGAAAAGGAATTTTATAACCTCTCTCGATGATAGATTGTACTACTTCAATGGTACCTTGGTCTGCCCAATACTGGCTCTTACCCTTCAAGCGCCCCACTGGCGAAGTATCACATGTGACACGTGGAGCGTCCTGTGTCGCCCCTACCTTACCTGCGTCCTGCTTCGCCGATACTTTTTCATGCATATCAAATAAAGAACCACTTATCTTATATCCGGATACAGCCGAGGCGACTCCTTTGATTTCCGGACACTCTTGTCGCCAATGTCCGGCCTTTCCACACCCAAAGCATGTACCGGGCTTGGTCCCGCCCCGTGGGAAAGGACCTGTTCTGTCGGTCGTAGTAGCGGCGTTTGTCTGGCTCCTGGACACAAAAGTCTCTCTTTGATAAGGGTTGAAACGCTGTCTTCCCCTGCTGGACTTTAACTTTTCCGCCTTTGCCTTTTTAACTGCCTTGGAGCTGGCCCTGTCGATTTTCCTTTCATCGTCGGAGTCCGACGCTATAGGATTTGCTACATACTCATCGACGGTTTTCCAGCCTGCTTCAGAACTGTCCGCCAACTTAATTAGCTTGTTGCGATAGTCTATAAGCGACATACCCTCCTGTATCTTAAGCCTGGCGGTGTCCATGTCCGTACTGACGGCCTGCGCGGCGTCCAATAATTTCCCGCGCACTTTGGTATTGAACTTGTACTGTTCCTCGCAACTTCTCTTTTTGAATTTGTAGGTATCCGTACACTGAATTGTTTCTTGTATCTTGTTTAAAGATGCCTCAGAATTTTCACACATTTTTCTCTCAAACGAGCTCAACTTTTGTGAAATTAATGTATCCAAATGCCCGAGTATTTCGTTTTGTGACTTTCCAACCGCAGCCTGTATCTGGTCCGACAGTGTGCATAATGAATCGTTCTGCATGGTAGAAACTATGATACTATATATATGATAGAGACATTAACTGGACTGCACTGCTAGACGGAGAGCTAGAGAATGACTATTCACCCGCGCACCCACCCTTACCTGGGCATACGCACGTGCTCTACGTGCCTGAGAAGACGAACTATTCCCGCTATACTACCGAAACGCGGGACTATTTCTTTCGGTCAGTGGGTTCAGGATTTCAGGGTTTTCTGCAACCCATGACCTCTGTAACCCTTGCTCCTACCACAGTACATTGGTACAGTGTTGGTTTCTTTTTTTATCCTCCCCTATCCCAAACACACAGACTCTTACTTTCACCCATATGCAAAGACTCATAAAAACTAAGAACTGGTATGTGATGGTAGAGACATGAATGGGTTTAAATTTCATTCAGCACATTTAGCAACACCGACCAAAATACACAAGTGTATGTTAAGTGTAGACATTGATGTGTCTGGGATACAAGAAGCATTGTTGTAAAATAGCAGTAATATAAGTAGGTAGGTAAGGATGATGACTGATAGAGAACTATCTCCACTGCCAGGTCTCATTGGTAACTAGAACTCACATCAAAAAGACTTCACCTCAGTATATATCAACCATACAAATGAACATGACTGTTTTTCTTTAGTCTGAAATATCACAAGTTTCAATGACAGCCTAAACTAAGATTGGTTATTGATAAAGCCTCTATTGATAAAGTGTTTGTTACATTATAACTAGGAATACAATTTCTTATGAATTCAGGCTATCAAGTGATTCATTTTTCCCTATTCAGAGTGAGAAAGAGTAATATTCCTGTGATTTAATTCTATATAAGTTTTATTAATTTTTTTTTTTTTTTTTTTGAGAAGTATTGAGTTTTTATATTGAATGGCTATCCTTCGTTTGTGGAATGCTTGTTTAAATATGTTTATTGTTAACGACTGCTGGTGCCCTTTGTAATTGATTTTGTTCTTTGTGAAACAATCATTTGTGCTTAACTAACTGTTGCATGTTTGTACTATATTCTGATATCAAAGTCCTATTTAACAAGTTAGAAGCAAAATGATTTTTAAAAAAAAAATAATGTGTCCAACAGTTTGACGTTGAGGAGAAATAATAGCCATTACCATTACCTAATGTCGGTTGTAATGAGATCTGCCCCGAGAAATGATTTTTTCACTTGTCATTGTAAGAAGTCTTTGTCATGGAGAGTCATTTTCAAATTCAAGGATTTATTGTGATAAAAAAGGGTGGTATGGAGATGGAGAGGACTTTTAGCTGGTAGCTATGGCGGGTGTTGTTTTTCTCTACAGGAAGTAGATGAAGGTTATCAAGATTCACTTAGTCTATCAAATCAGTTTTTACAAGATGTCCTTAAGAACTGAAATTTTGACCTTTAACGCTTCAAGTCAGAATGTAAAGAAAGATCTCATTAAAAAGGAAATGTGATCTAGTAAGAATTTGAACAAGAGTTAGAATGATCAAGATTAGAGTCGTAGTTAAGGAGCTTACCTCTATATAGGTATTTGGTAAACAAGGCTATCATATGTAAAAAGTTGAATTTTTTTAAAACACATCAAAGTAAAAATAAGTATCTTATTAGGTGAATGTTATCACAATAAAGATTGGTTTATGTAATCTAGTTATTATTTTCTTAATCTTTGCTGCTGTTACCAGTCAAGCATGACCTCAAAAACAATTTTGATAATTTTCACTTGTTTAACCATTTTGATGGCAAATGAAATTGGATAGCGTTGAGAAGTATTTAGCTGTTCGTGGATGACTTGACAGTTAACGCTATCATTGTGGTTACTGGGGTTTGACAAACTGTTAACTAATAATAAATAAAAACATGTTGTATTATGTTGTCAGGCAATATACAACATTGTCTGCTCACAAACAGGATGTTGTTTCCATTCAATAGCTGTTTGTTGATGGCAATATCATTAAACAGCAGTGATCAGCACTCAGTATATTCCTACCACCACTATTGGAGTAGCAGTAAATTCAGTTCCAACCTTTCCCTTCAAATTTATCACGCATCAGTAGACACTAAGGTGGCCTTGTATTAAACATGGCCGCTGGTATCAACTCTGCTTCACACCTTTTGACCTAGAAATCTGTATGTTTCCTGACAACTTTATGTGAGAAGATTTGCTGAACACATATAAAGATATTTGATAGCACAAAGAAAGTTTGTTTCTGTCAGAAATATAGAATCCGCAGGTCATCGTTAATTGAAAATGACTGAAGGGTTTAATCAGGGACTGTTTACATAAGATGCAGATAAATAAATACTATTTCATTACGATTGTAAATATGTATACACACTGTTACCTAAAATAGCTGAAATGTGTTTTTGATTAGTGCTGTTGATCTAATGCCACTTACTGGGTAGATTTCTACCTTTGTTAAGGTGTATGGTTATGACACTATGTATATACAATGGTGTACAGTTTACATCAGTGGTGGTCGTCCTCAGGTTCAAAAAGTAGGCTCTTTTTAAAAATCACCTGAGAGATTGATAAAACAAAAATACAGGTCCCTCTCCTAGTTAATATTAAAAGGTTAATATTAAAAAATGCCAAGTCCCTCTACATGTTAATATTAAAAAATGCCAAGTCCCTCTACAGGTAAATATTGCAAAAATATAGGTCCCTCTCCTAGTTAATATTGCAAAAAAAAATTGCAGGTCCCTCTCCTAGATAATATTACAAAAATACAGGTCCCTCAACAGGTTAATATTACAAAAATACAGGTCCCTCTACAGGTTAATATTACAAAAATGCTGGTTCCCCTACAGGTTAATATTACAAAAATACAGGTCCCCCTACAAGTTAATATTACAAAAATGCTGGTTCCCCTACAGGTTAATATTACAAAAATACAGGTCCCCCTACAGGTTAATATTACAAAAATACAAATCCCCCTATAAAGTTGTTATTACAAAAAAACAAATCAATCTACGGTTTGATATCATCATTCACTATTCTTGCTGTTGTCAAGTTGTAATCACTACCGTGCACGATTTTAGATCAGAATTCAATATTATCACTCCTGCTTGGGTTGATACTTACCATGATAAAGCAAACAAATAATATAAGCATTTAAAGACAGCTTGAGTTGTCCAGTTTTATTTACGTTTTGTTTTCTGTATTTGTAGCGGACCCGCTACAGAAGTCTCGCAGAGGCCTCGTTGTAAGCCGTCCTCCTAGTTGTCACCTGACACGCGTTGACGAGGAACCAACAACCACTCAGGACGACAAGGGGCGTGTATCACAGGTTGAGACTGTAGACCGAGGAGTTGGACCAACACCACATCCACCACATGTGGATCCCCATGTCCGGGAACCACGCATTCCAGCTCCAGGATACTTTGTCAACCCACTCCTAGACCCCCGTAATGGCCTACTTGAACATGGATATGGTAACGGTACGTGTTTTTGTGTCTCATGATCAAAACATTCTTCACCATATAAAAATGCATACCAATTACATTCCTTCACCTGACTAAAATCCATATGGAATTTATAGAGAAAACCACATTTTGTGAAAATGGATTGAATCCTCGCTAAAATTCTTTTTATCTTTACTGAAGTTCAATTTTCTACTGAAATTTTTCAAAATATCTATGTATATTTTTGGTTTTATTGTTCTTGTTGGCAGGCTATGGGTTTCCCTACGGTCATTTCCCCTACCCCATAAACCAGCCCCTCCCTCTCGACTCCCACACACTGGAGGGGCGATACCATTGGCCCCCTTCTAGTCCATATCACCAGCCCATGCCGGGGTAAGTGCATTACAAAGTTACAAAAGTTTGGACAAAAGTAGTTGTTAACACTAATGTTGATGGATTCTGGTGTGATTTCATAAATCCTAACATCTTCACCTTATTTCTAATACGTATTATTGAATGTGTGTTTAAATCGCTGCATCATTTCAGATTCAATTTTACTTTAAGTTTGCAGTTTCAATTTGGAATTCCGTCTATTGTATTTAAAAAACCAAATTTATAAATTTTATGATTTTATGATAAGCTGGTATTAGGAGATTTATGTTTTAAACATTATACAACTTTTTATTGTCTAGACTTGCTGCAAGTCCCTCCCACTCTGATGTGTCGGTGCTTAGTATGCGTAGCCCGATAGCACCAGGAGAGCCTGTCACGAGCCTCGCAGCACGAATTCATTGGGAACAGCTCCAAAGGAACTATCTTTATCAGAGCCCTTTGTCAGGACGACGGTTCAGTCCCTCGTCACTTCCAGGTATGGTAGCATCATGACATCTCTAAATACTTGTAACCTGTAGACCAACTTGTGTAGACTGAGGAACTGAATAAACTGATCACCTGTGTAGAGGGGTCATCTGTGTACACTGTTCACCTGTCTACACGGTTCACCTGTGTACACTGTTCACCTGTCTACACGGTTCACCTGTGTACACTGGTCACCTGTGTAGAGGGGTCACCTGTATGGACTGGTCACCTGTGTGAACTGGTCACCTGTGTACACTGTTCACCTGTGTGGGCTGGTCACCTGTGTGGGCTGGTCATCTGTGTACACTGGTCACTTGTGTACAGTGGTCACCTGTGTGAACTGGTCACCTGTGTACATTGTTCACCTTTGTGGACTGATCACTTGTGTAGACTGGTCATCTGTTTGGACATATTTATACTGTGATGTTGACAAAGTAACATATTTATACTGTGATGTTGACATAGTAACAGCTTTATACTGTAATGTTGACATAGTATAAGGTTTATAGTGTAATGTTGGCATAGTAACAGGTTTATACTGTAATGTTGACATAGTAACAGATTTATATGGTTATGTTGACATAGTAACAGCTTTATACTGTGATGTTGACATAGTAACAGATTTATACTGTAATGTTGACATAGTAACAGGATTTTACTGTGTTGTTGATTGACATAGTAACATATTTATACTGTAATGTTGACATAGTAACAGGTTCATATGGTTATGTTGACATAGTAACAGATTGATACTGTGAAGCTGACATAGTAACAGATTGATACTGTGATGTTGACATAGTAACAGGTTTATACTGTAATGTTGACATAGTAACAGGATCATACTGTAATTTTGAGATAGTAACAGATTTATACTGTAATGTTGACATAGTAACAGGTTTATACTGTGATGTTGACATAGCAACAGGATTATACTGTAATGGTGACATAGTAACAGATTTATACTGAGATGTTGACATAGTAGCAGGTTTATACTGTAATGACAAAATCCACTGGATCTGTTGTTTAATTTTTAGGTGTAACCCTCAGTGATATATTGTGTTTTTATCTGTTGTAGGTCTACCCCTCGGTGGTCCTGGATCTGTGTACAGCGATTACCCCAGTCATGTGTCATACAGTGGGTGGAGTATGTTTGGGGACATCCCACCCACTCCGGGAAGTGGTAGCATCACCCTTCCCGGCTCGTTAGAAAGTAAGCATAATCCCACTCAAGTACCACATACCAAACTCTCCTAACACATTTGAAGATCATCGGAGATCTTTGTCTTCAACATTAATAGTTTTGAAAATTTTTCTGTTCTCAAATTTTATTGCATGCAATTTATATTATTGCGTAAACACTCAGAAAACTTTTGTCAGTGAAATTCAATATTCTAATACAAACCAATACAAATCTAGGATGTGATTATCTTTTTATAGTAGAATTTGTTTATCACCATTACTTCTCATTTAACTTCAGCTGTCAGATGATTGTCACCTAACACATCACTCTAAACTTAAATTGGATAAACATATATGGGGAGGGGAGGGAGCATAAGTGTGTCTATCCATCTCACAGTGTCCTGTTCTGAAACAATACCATATCTTAACCTTTAGATAAGTGTGGTTACTGTTTACCCTATAGGATCATAATATCATAATAGACGATCATTTTAGGCGGTCATTGAGCAGGGTCAAAGTGTCAAAGGTCAGACATTTCTGAAAATTCATCAAACAACGATGCATATACATTTCAGCGGGAGAATTATGTCTTTGATGAAGTCGTATCATTATATACCTGAAACATTTAGAAATTCTGAACGCCATGGTTAAATGATTGTTACCATGAAATGTCACAAATATTGTTATATCCTTAGTCAGCAGGTGTTTCTAGGTAAATAACGTGTTATTTTTAATGATATGCTAATGAAAAACAATTATCACTAGAAGTTGTACTGGATGCTTTTTTAAAACTTAATAATCAAGGTTGATTCTTTTTGGTGAGAATTTCACATTTATGAGTGTAAATACACACTAGTAGATGTCTGAAATTAAGTGAAAAGTTTAGATTTATGAGTAAAGATATTTAAACAATGTCTGAATTTAAGTGAAAATGTAAGATTTATAAGTAAAGATACACAATCAATGTCTGAAATTAAGTGAAAATGTAAGATTTATTTGTAAAGATATGGAACCGATCTGTGAAATAAACTAGAAAGTAGAATATTTTGTAGTGGGAATTTCACTGAAATATTTAGAATTATTATCATGCAGTTTTTAGCAGCTCATGCAAAGTCATGATATTGAAAACTGTTAAATCATTAGCCTTATGGCCCAAGGAATGAAACACTGATGTTGGGATTTGTGCTGATAACATGTAGTACAACATCAAAGACTTAGATCGTCTGTAGTCGAGGAAGCTTGTCTGCAGTTTTCCAGTGCATATCCTAGGCTTTCTTACTGCATTTATCCTGTAAAAATTGTTTCCTTTATTTTCTCTTGGGAACTAGATATAATTCTGATGGCCTTTTGATGAAAAGTAGGAATAATACTTGAAACAAATATCTAGTATTGTAGTCAAGAACACAAAGATGGGAAAACTTGTTTCCCTTTGTTATGTCGAGTCATGTGGAGAGGCTTTAGATTTTTTTTGATTTTTTTTTTTCAATTATGGAAAGTTTGTTCGGAATTCGATGCCAGTGAAGGAATGTACTGCATGTTCCTAAATGTTCAAATATGTACATATGATAAAACCATTAAATAGATCTATTTTTGATATCATTCATTAAAAAGTGTTTAGACACGCATAGGTAAACTGGTTAAGTTACTGTAGAGTTGGTATTATTTGGGGGACATTTGATTTAGCTATATTAGCAATCACAAAGAAAACCAATAAAAAATGCCCTCAAGTTTACTACATAAGGTGGAGAATTTAATCACTGTGGAGAACCCTCATCCAGGAAAAACATAAAGTAATATACTCACAATATTAAATCACTATGAAGTAGCCTCAACTAGGAAAAACATAAGATAATAGACTTGCGAAATTAATTCGTTGTGAAGGAGTCCATTTCGAAAAGAACACAAAATATTATACTCATGAAATTGAATCACTGTGAGATAGTCCCATCCAGGGGAAAAAACACAAAAATTATATTCATGAAATAAAATCAGTGTTAAGTCACCCCATCCAGGAAAAACATGAAATATTATACTCATGAAATGAAGAAATATATAGTACATAGTTATATTGGATTAAGTTGTTCAAAAATGCCATTTTCACACAATTGATCCAACAGTAAAACAAAAAGAAAGTGTAAGCATTCTCTATCTAATTTCATGTTCTTTCCAACTCTGTGTTTCAGGTTCCCGACTTACAAGTCCTCGTCCCAGTATTATATGTAAAAGTCGAAAACGGGCATTGTCTCATTCACCCATCTCTGACTATTTGGACATACAGAGTCTGACACGGAGTTCAGAAGGATCCTTACAATTTACTCCATTTTTACACAGTACCAATTCAAGGAGTTCCAGTGCAGCTAGTGGATCCTATGGTCATTTATCAGCAGGTGAGAAATCTATCATATGATCATCTATCGAACTAAAACTTCTCAAGTTCTGGTATACTGAGCATTATACACTCATAGTTCAAAGGTCAAGGTCACCAGTACTATCAGGGCATCCCTGTCTTAACACTTTCTTTTTGAAGGCATTTTCAGATTGATGTGTTAAAAAAACCCTAAAAAATTGGAAGGTTTGAAAGAATGAAGTTTACATCTAGTTTTGCATAATAAAAATATTAAATGTGCAAGATCCTAGTTAGATCATTAAATTTAATTAAACAACAAAAAAGAAACAGCTGGTTGACATGGCTAATGTCTGATTGATGATGATTTTGGCGTCTGTCAGTTTCCTGTTGTTTGATGGTCTGTCTGTCACCATTGATCATTTTAGCCTCAGCTTGGTGTACACAGATCTTTCTGCTTCCTGTATCACAGCACTTTCTGTAATTAAGTAATTTGGAAAAGATATGTATGTATTTCACAGCTCCGAAGTGGAGAATTGATTACAATCAATGTATTACACCTTGAACAGCTAACCTGTTATATAGAGTTGGTAAATCTGGTGCTCGTAAGGCAATACAATTCATCCTCTTCGATTAAAAACAATCTTTACTGACTTAACACATTCAATCCATTAATGAAATATTTGCTTCAAGCTTCCAAAATATATTGATTTTTTTTCTTGCCACTTGAGATCATTTATATGATTAATTAAAAAAATGCACTTGGCATAGAATTAAATAAGTTGTGACTTGATTGCTGTTGAAAATTTTTACTGAACATTTAATTGTGTCCTTAACAAAGTATAACATGTTTGATGTTTTCATTTCACAGTAAACTTGGACACATTGATTTAGAAGGTCCTTATCAAGTCTTTGTGTATCATATAGATTATTCATTTTAGTACTGAAGTTTCATAAATTTGAAGAAAAAACTTGTAACTTGGAGTAACTGTATTTTGAAATTGTTCATCTGTTACTTGATTGTTGTTACCCTGTTTCTATGGTAACCAGTATAAACAGAATTGATGTGCTTTGTGTTTGCTACTCCAGCAAAAGTATAAAATTTTCTTCTCTATCCTACACTGGAATGCTACTGGCTAACTCCATGATTAAGTAACGCATCAGCTCTGTCAGATTTGCATGCTAGTAGAAAACTGGATAAATTATACACCTAGTTATACACAAACTAGGAAACAGGTTTTATTACACAAATCAAATATCGTTTGCATTTTGTAAATAATTTGTAGAGGGAAATTGGCCAAGTGTAAGAAGATTGGTGAAGATAACTGTAACACAGTGTATAGAGATGTTATTTTCCCTGTAAATAGTCTCATGTATCCGGTTCTCAGTTACTGTTTCAGGGACCAACCTTTCAATAATTGTGTTATTTTTGGTATGTTTATCTAAAAATAGAATAATCTATCATGATATTACCACCCATGCTGATTCTTACCCACAACAGATACTTACTCAGCTCCCATCCAAACTCTGATAACACTTCACCAATAACCTTAGAACTCTCCTGTGTTGGAGATTACCTAATAGGTTGACGCACAGGGCAAAAATACCTACACGAAATATCAGATGAGTCGATATACATGAACACTAATAACCAAAATTACAATCTGCACATTCGGATATCCTCATGTCCTGTGGTGTTATGAATTGTGCAACAGTTTTGGCGATACCATCCATGTATACAGAGTCCTCAGCAATGAGCATCACATATACAAGCCAACCTGAAAGAGAAGAGAAAAACAGGCAGAAAAAAATAGAAATGAAAATGTATTACTGATGCAGATGTACCTATCGCAGTTAGAAAAAAAAAGGAAAGGTTGCATATTAAAAGGTGTAACTTTTTAGAAGTCACTGTTGGGGATAGGGATGTGGTGAGGGATCACA
The DNA here is from genome assembly GCF_031769215.1 of Ylistrum balloti. Taxonomy (NCBI): domain Eukaryota; kingdom Metazoa; phylum Mollusca; class Bivalvia; order Pectinida; family Pectinidae; genus Ylistrum; species Ylistrum balloti. The sequence goes on along the minus strand of NW_026782639.1, from coordinate 456,081 downwards.
GTCACTGTGTGGGATAGGGATGTGGTGAGGGATCACAGTCACTGTGTGGGATAGGGATGTGGTGAAGGATCACACTCACTGTGTGGGATAGGGATGTGGTGAGGGATCACAGTCACTGTGTGGGATAGGGATGTGGTGAGGGATCACAGTGCCTGCGAGGGATAGGGATGTGGTGAGGGATCACAGTGCCTGCGAGGGATAGGGATGTGGTGAGGGATCACAGTGCCTGCGAGGGATAGGGATGTGGTGAGGGATCACAGTCACTGTGTGGGATAGGGATGTGGTGAGGGATCACAGTCACTGTGTGGGATAGGGATGTGGTGAGGGATCACAGTCACTGTGTGGGATAGGGATGTGGTGAGGGATCACAGTGCCTGCGAGGGATAGGGATGTGGTGAGGGATCACAATGCCTGCGAGGGATAGGGATGTGGTGAGGGATCACAGTGCCTGCGAGGGACAGTGCCTGCGAGGGATAGGGATGTGGTGAGGGATCACAGTGCCTGCGAGGTATAGGGATGTGGTGAAGGCTCCTTGTTTAAAAACAAACATGTCTGACATTGTATTTACAGACAAATAAATCTGTCCCATCTTATCTAGAGGAAAACAAGTTTCAGACTTTAATTTTAGACAAACAAGTGTGTAAGATCTATTTTTTCATTAAAAGCAAACAAGGCTTTAAGATCTTATTCTACACATCATCTAGTCTATCACCTCCAGACGAGTTTGCAGACTTGTTTGTCAGAGACCCAAACAGAGAATTTGCTGATTTGTACAATTATGATAAGTTCTTGTGTCTGGCTTTGTAACCAGAACTCTTTGATGTGTGGAGGAGGATAACATACTTGATAAGTAGATGATGTGTTTATATATCAGGTGAGGTTCATCCTAAGTAAAAGGTACATTTGTAAGAATGATATCTCTGGCAGACAAGTGTAGCTCACAGACAGAAGGGTTATTAGAGCAGGAAATACAATGCCAAAGTTTGTCATAATTCTGTTTCTATTACGTACACGTAATATACTAGATTAAAAACGGTATATATCTCAGTTCACCCCATGTCTGGTCGGCAGTGAATGTTCCATTTGTTTTCGTGTTTTTCTATGTTACGAGGTACAATCTCCTGCTGTGCTGTATAACTATGGTTTTAACCTCTCAACACATTACTTTTCAGCCTCCCTTGGAACTGCAAGTCCCGCCATGCAACAGATGGGACATCCCATGAACCCCTACATGCGATCAGGACCCAGCAGTATGGCCGCCTCCCCATTCATCTATCCCATGATGCCTCCAATGATGGGAGCAGGGAGAATTCCTCCAGGGACTCTGATACCGCCTACCTCACATTCACAGCCTATCCATCAGCAACCTAAACACCACCCACCAGTATGCATCAACATAGTGCACATAACCTTACATTAAATCAGACTGCTAAACACTATCAACATGGTGTACATAACCTTACCTAAAATCGGACTGCTAAACACCATCAATATGGTGTACATAACCTTACCTAAAATCGGACTGCTAAACACCATCAATATGGTGTACATAACCTAACATTAAATCAGACTGCTAAACACCATCAACATGGTGTACATAACCTAACATTAATTTAGGTTGCTAAACACCATCTAGCAAGTCAGAAATAAAAAAAATCATTAAAACATCCTATAGTCAAGTCTTCAAAACTTCATCTTTTATCAAATCACTATGTACAAATGTTTTCATAATCAAATTTCTTCTACTCTATAGCAGTTTCTATGAGAAATAAAGACATATTATTATCAGCATAACTTTCAATATAGAGGCTAGTTTTGTTCATAAATGAAATGACCTTGACTTTTGATTTTATTTCAGCCCCAGATCTCCACGACAACCAAGGAGGCTGGAAGTAGTGTTGTGAGCAGCAGTACAATAGATAACGCCATGGGAGAAAGCAAACGGTCAAAAATTAAAAAGGAGGCTGACATGCCCAGTCTAGGTAAATCAAACTTATTTAAAGATAACTTGCCTTGTATGATTGTTCCTATTATCTGTAATTAAATTAAATATTAATGATTTCAGTTTTTATGATACCTGATACCCTAAAAAATGCATCTTTTAATTTCTGGTGATTTAGCATAGCATGATGACAGTTATCTGGTGTCGTATTTTCCTGGTATTGATTGTGGCTGGTGGAAATGTGGAGTAAATTATTCACTAACAGGGTTTATTAACCTCATACAGATGGTATCATGCCACTAAATGAGGGTACATGCACTGGGTTAATACTGTGCAGGTGAACTCTGATTTTCACTGAATATAAAATGTTTTAAATTACCTCCTTAATGTTTTGTAGGAAATGAATTACTAGATAAACTACTCAGAATAGATTTAAGTAAAACAGATGAGAACATTTTCTCTTTTTACCCAGGAAAATGGATCTTTTATTTCTTCTTCTAACTGAGAAACTTTTCTTAAAAACAAAAAAAATCTGATAATGTTTTAATAAAAAGAAGATAATGGTTGCTATAGATATAATGAGCATTTCAAAATGACTGGAAAAAATCTTGTTTTTATGTATATTGCCTTTGTTCTAACCCATTTCTTATATGATATCAGCTTTACACATCAGACAGGATTGCCTGAATTAAACAACCATATGTATACCCATTTTAGACTAATTTCAAACAGGAAATTTGTAGATCTTTAAGGTTAAAACAGTTACATGTGTTAATATCATATTCATATCAGTGTCATGTGATATTATATTTATATCCAAACCTGTGAGTATATCAACATTGGCCAGTAAATCTATTTATTTTATGTGTCAATTACATTTGAAAATTTATATATACTTTTTCTGATGGAGAAAACCAACCCATCCTGGCAGCCTGTGTTGTACAGGAATTTTAAAAGATGAATGAGAAATGAGGATTGAAGTGAATTTTATGTCAAAATAATCAAAGAAAGATCTGGACTGAAAAGGCAGCCTCCAGGCAAATTGAAACACTTGTCTGTAACTGAATAGCTCATTGGCAGGCTTGATGGCCCAAGTCTGTGTAACAAGACACTTGATTGGCTGATTAGTTTGATGGAAAGGGGTGAAAATTTCAAGTCATCTCATTGGCAAGGAATTTTTTTTCTTAAAATTTATGAGTATGATTTATGATATCATCCTATTCTCCCCTCTGTGGAATGGAATGGTCCTATTGAATACTGAGGAAGGATAGTTTACTTAGGAGGGGAATGTTTTCGGAACATTAATATCAGCAGATAACAAATACAACGTAGTAGACACTTTCTTGTTGTCATCAGCTAGCTGGTATTTGTCATATACAAAAATGTGTTTTTATCAAATACAACAATAATGAAATGTGATGGGCCATAAAACACAATATCGGTGATAAAGATATATATATAGCTATTAAGTCAATTGAAAGGTTGCTTACAAGCATGACAAACATACAACATTCTAAAACAAGTTTAGAGCAATCGTACCTAACGCAGTCAAGAGGTGCACAACATTTGATGTTGATATTCCAATGTAATTCTAGATAAAATAATTCAGAATTTGCTGGCAAGAAGTGATGTATAGGTTTTAAATGATACTGTTGTAAGATGCACACTCCGATAGATTTCCCGACACCCAAGTTAATGGCTTCCCTTGAATTTCCACCTGCTTTCATGTCGATCAAATTCATGAAAACATGTTGGTATCTGATTAGAGTTCTCCTGTTAGTATGAAGCCGATTTCATGCTAAGAAAATGAACAAAATATGATACGTATGTTTCTCAGGATATGAATAGAATTTTTACAGAAAGCTTATCACCAATAGCAAAGAGCTACATTACCATTCCAGTATAGTAACAAGGATTCATGTTAACACATTAGCAAGTCTCGTATTCTGTTTATCATATTGAGAAACAGAACGTGCAGGAGGCCTCATATCAGTCACATCTTCCGAGTATTGAAGAGAAAATACTGTTACCCAATACGTGTAGCTAATGAAAACAGTTATACCTGTTAGGCTTCCATTATAACAATTAGGTTTCTGTTTACAACCTTTCAATTAGATTTCTGTTTACAACCTTCCAATTAGATTTCTGTTTACAACCTTCCAATTACATTTCTGTTTACAACCTTCCAATTAGATTTCTGTTTACAACCTTCCAATTACATTTCTGTTTACAACCTTCCAATTACATTTCTGTTTACAACCTTCCAATTAGATTTCTGTTTACAACCTCCCAATTAGATTTCTGTTTACAACCTCCCAATTAGATTTCTGTTTACAACCTTCCAATTACATTTCTGTTTACAACCTTCCAATTACATTTCTGTTTACAACCTTCCAATTAGATTTCTGTTTACAACCTCCCAATTAGGTTTCTATTTACAACCTCCCAGTTCGGTACCTCTCTGCAACCCACAACCTCCTAGTCACAAATTCTATTGACAACCTCTCTGTTCAGTTTCTATTTACAACATCCCAGTGAGGTACCTTTCCTCAACCCACAACCTCCTGGTCACTAATTCTATTGACAACCTCCCTGTTCGGTTTCTATTTACAACATCACCATCACAAATTTGTTGGCATCATCCTAGTTTGGATGCTATTGACAACCTCCCTGTCACAATTTCAGATGAAAACCTCTCTGATAGGTTTCTAATGACAACCTCTTGGTTATAAAAGCCCTTGTCAACTTACCAATTATAGGTTTCTATTAACAACTTTGAACACATTGTATTCAATTTTTTCCTGCAGATTGATTATGTCCTTCACTTTATTTCCATTTACAAAATTTATATGCTAATTGATGTATGTAATTGAACTTTTCAGGAGATGACCTACATGATGAGGATGATGAAAAACACAATGGGGAGGGAATGGAGAAGGCAGGACATATTCCTGTGGAGGGAGAGCCAGACTTCATAGAGACCAATTGTCACTGGGAAGGATGCAACTGCGAGTATGAAACTCAGGATGAACTAGTCAAGGTAGGGGCTGTTATTTACAACTTAACTGGTGATAGGGTGGTGCAGTGGTGTCACACTCGCCTTTCACCTAGTCGTCCAGGGTTTGATTCCCGGAACTGGTGTGAACAGGTAGGGAGTCACTTACCAGACCATGTGGGTTTTCCCTGGTACTCCAATTTCCTCCTACGATAAGAACCCTCGCACGCTTATATCAGGGCCAACAAGAGTGATTAGTAGAAGTTGATAATAACTTGTTTCATGTAGTAAAAAAAAAGTTTATAGTTAATGTTCAACTTAATAGAAAGCTTTTAATCAACTCATATTCACAAAGACTGGTGTTAGATCTGTTCGGGCACTCTAAGGCTTAATGGTGAGTGCGTTGTTTGTTTTTTAAATACCTATAACTGAAATACTACCAGTTTGAGTCTACCAACATAAGTAATACAGGTTGGTTTTACTTGTTGTTTTCCCATATTGGCATTTTCATCAACAACTTCATCAACGACTTCACTTATAAAGAATTGTTTTAAACACAACAATAAGAATTAATGAATATTTTACCTTCATTTTTCATTGCTGTTTACAGTACTGATGAGAAAATACAGAAACTATCTTAAGGTGGTGTTTACTTCTGGTATAAATTGTTCTTGGTGTTTTCAAGAGCTTTCTTTTACTTTTCGTTTCAGCATATCAATATAGATCATATCCAAGCCAATAAGAAATCGTTTGTGTGTCGCTGGGTTGAGTGTACGCGAGAATCCAAACCATTCAAAGCTCAGTATATGTTAGTGGTACATATGCGAAGACATACAGGAGAGAAGCCACACAAGTGTACAGTAAGTAGCTGTGTCAGGAATTCATCACTTTGTTTCTGTAGCAAGAACTGTACTTTTACAGAATGGCACATACATTTTCACTTTTGATATAAATTGCTTTAGTTTTCATCCTTTAAATTGTCATTTTCTATTGATGAAATCCTGAGGTGAGAAATTCATGATTTTTCCATCCTAATTTTATTGATGGTTTTGATCTCTACATTTTTTCACTTTGTTTACAGTTTGAGGGTTGTAATAAAGCTTATTCTCGGTTAGAAAATTTGAAGACACATCTGCGCTCACATACAGGAGAGAAACCCTACATGTGTGAATACCCAGGCTGTACAAAAGCCTTCAGTAATGCCTCTGACCGAGCCAAACATCAGAACCGTACTCATTCTAATGCTGTAAGTACTACAGGAATAATCTTCACACAAATTCTTCCAAAACATTTATCTTATTTTCATCTCAGTCACTAGTTAATAAAATGCCCTTTAATTTGGATTGAATAAGTCAACAAGAACAGCCTGAATTTATTGACCAGAGGCCAGGAATTTTTGTTTGATATGGATTCTTAAAATTCTACCTGTAATCCGCCATATTTTCTTTATCTTTTCTAGTTTTCAAATATTTTTCTAGACTAAACAAGTCTGTGAAAGTCTGAATGATGTTCACTTTTTGTCAACAGAAACCTTATGTATGTAAAGCAATGGGATGTACGAAACGCTACACAGACCCAAGTTCACTGAGGAAACACGTGAAAACTGTTCACGGTCCAGATTTCTACGCTAACAAGAAACATAAAGGAGACAGTTGTAAACAGGAGCGAAACATGGAGTCTGAACAGGTAAACAGTCAATTTCTCTTGTAAAAAATGTATGTGTTTTACAAAAACTATTCCTTTCTTAATGGCAGTAACATTGGTGTAAGGGAGGTAACTCTACTATATTTTTTTCCGGTGCAGGATCAAGACAAAAAGGATGATAACAGCACGAAGAAGATGGAGGAATGTCTAACTGTAACACCATTACATGCTGCTATGTCTGGGGAGAGGAGGAGGTCACAGGTGAGATAGGGTAGGGGAGAGGAGTTAAATGGGCTAGGGTGGGGTGAGGAGATAGATGAGATAGGGTGGGGGAGAGGAGATAGATGAGATAGGGTGGGGGAGAGGAGAGAGGGTAGGGGAGAGGAGATAGGTAAGATAAGGTTAGGAAGAGGTGACAGGTGAGATAGGATGGGGGAGAGGAGATAGATGAGACAGGGTTAGGGAGAGAGAGGAGACAGATGAGATAGGAATGGGAGTTATATTAATATGTAATAGGTGCATTTTTTTGTTAGTGATCAGACTAAACATAACTTTACTTTTTTGTTATATAAAAGAGGTTATTGTGTAGATGGGACTAATGTTTAAGTTTTGTACAATGTATTTTTTATTCACAGGACAATGTTGGTAACGCTTTATCCCAGCAGCAACCATCACCCCAGAGTAGTCCAGAGGTGAATGTCACCAACTCTATACAACCCGAGATCATAGAGGAACATGTGGGGTCTGTTACTCAGGTTACTTTAGAGGAGGAAGTGGACATCCCAGAACCAGAGGAAGCTGATGTAGGTCTACAGTCCACTGTAAACCAACAATCTATGCATGCATTTTACTCTTACAAATTTCCAATCAAAGCAAAATCACAAACATTAATTTGCAGTTTTTTTATAATTAATATTTGTTGATTTCTTATAATGAATTCTTACCTTACATATAGTTTATAAGCCAACCATCATCATACGGTAAGCTGTTCAAATGACCCTTCCCCCGGCGTCTGCTCTTAACAAATCTTGTTAATGCTTGGTGTGGGTGCTCCTTGGTCTCTAGTTATGCAATGTCCCATTTTGGGTTTTTACAGTAATAGTTTGTTTTATCAATATTTCTTGAAAAGATACTGGATGGATCAATCTCAAAGTTCATGTTTAGGTTCTAATATGTCCCTAATTGTGCTATGTCCCATTTTAAAACTGATCTGAAAGATAGTATGGATGACAGATAGCCATCTTGTATTTTGATCGTAATATATTTTATACATAGGTTCATCTTGGTTCCTAGTTTTGCAGAGGTGGCCATCTTGGTTTTGATAATTTGTTATTGTTATTGTGAAAAGAAAAGGATGGATCTTTCTCAGATTTCATATGTAGGTTCCTTTTAATCCATTGTTGTGCTCTATGGTGTTGAGACTGATCAGAAAAACAAAATGGCTGATAGGGGAGAAATGTTGATAATGAAGGTCTCTAACTTGACTCACTGACATGGTCAGATTAGTGACCAGATATGGAGATCCCTATGGGGCTTAATTAAACTCACTGACATGGTCAGATTAGTGACCAGATATGGAGCTCAATGTGGGGCTTAACTAAACCCACTGACATGGTCAGATTGATGACCAGATATGGAACTCCCTGTGGGGCTTAACTAAACTCACTGACATGGTCAGATTAGTGACCAGATATGGAGCTCAATGTGGGGCTTAACTAAACTCACTGACATGGTCAGATTGATGACCAGATATGGAACTCCCTGTGGGGCTTAACTAAACTCACTGACATGGTCAGATTAGTGACCAGATATGGAGTTCCCTGTGGGGCTTAACTTAACTCACTGACATGGTCAGATTAGTGACCAGATATGGAGCTCCCTATGGGGCCTAACTAAAGACCAGAAACTTTGAATCTTTTAGTCATAATGCAGCCTCAGAAATCGGAAAAATCATTGTGAACTTGTTGTATTGATAAGATCGTAAAAGCTAGTAGCCGCGAAAGTAAAATGGTTTGCTTTTGTCCTGTTTCGAGGTTATTTGTTCTCACATAGTAATCTCTTCTGAAATTATGTCCATATGTTGTAATGAGTTTCTGTCATTCATATCAAACAAACAATGGATCAATGCATTCAGCTCCAATAATATGCTTCATTCCTTGATTTTGTTTTGACAGATACCAGGAGGTGGGACAGGCACAGTGATCGCGCGAAACAATCGTCTCAATGTGGTCCATCAGAATCGTATCAAAGGCAAAATGGTGGGGAAAAACAATTCCACCTTACCTCAGATTCCAGGTAGCAACAGTAAGTATCTAGTTCTCATTGCCATGTCATCTTTAATGGGTCCTCAAGGAACATACTTTTTTCATTACAATACAGTTGTGAAAATGAGTACCAACATTTCTGAGAAGTAATTTTGTGATGGTCTGGTGACATTTTAGAGAAATTCAGAACAGACATATCTAGGTCTGGTTAATTTTTAGAGAAATTCAAAACAGACATATCTAGGTCTGGTTAATTTTTAGAGAAATTCAAAACAGACATTTTCTCCACCTTATAAGTCTTCTCAGATGACAGTATTAACAGTCAGATGTCTCTAATAGATCTAGAACCATTTTTTATTTAAAAGGATATTTTTCTCATAATGCATTTGTATTTTGTTTTTATCCAGACAATCGTATCAACAGTCAGACATCTCTTACAGATATCTCCAACAAGACTGCTCAAGTCAAAAATCCACAACTTAAGAGAATCATGGATCTCAACGGTAAGTTAATTGATTAGACCTCCATGATACAAGACTACTGACCACCTTTTATCTTCAGTATCTTAAAATTCCTTATTAAATATTACAATGCTTAGATGTTCTGAGGTTCATTCTCTGTATCAGGTCGAAATATTCTTAAATAAATCCAAGTGCCCAATATCACAGTCAATTTATAACTAGATTGACATCAAAGCAAGATCTTATTCATATATAAAGTCTCTAGTAGCACCCACTTCAATTTTTATTAATTACTCATGTAAAAAAAATTTTCAACAGATTCACTGAAATCATCACAATTTACAGATATTTGACACTTTAATAATTGTCACATATGAAATCATTTTAATATTTTCGTGTTTGCTCTGTTTTATAGGTCATGGGGACAAGCCATTACCTGGTTACCTTGGGGGTAGTCGTCGTGACAGTAATACCAGTACAATCAGCTCTTACCTCAGTAGTATGAGGTCAGAAGCAAGTCCATGTTTCCCATTCGGCAGCAAATTCTCCAGTCGGCGATCTAGTGAAGTGTCACAGTTCAGCGAACGTCTCAGCATTACAAACTCTCCTTATGAGTATGACATTACCGGGAACATGCCTCATCATGGCCCCCATTGTGGTTCTAGTCGACGGTCAAGCGAGGCCAGTAACATCAGTAATGTTGCCGCACAGCTGCAGAAAGCACATCTTGGTAGCAACCCCAGCCTCATAGTTCAGTCCCAAGCCATGCCACTACGTAGTCCCTCAAGTAAATATTCCAGCGAGCGTCTTGCACGTTTCTTGGCTGCTCGCAATGAACTGGATGGTGCTCGAACGAGTACACCGTGTCGCACTCCACTACCTCACGAGATCCCCAACAGGGATGTGCGCAGGTATAGTGACCCAGTACGAACACTAGACCCAAATTTCAGTGTGCTAAAGAGACTACAAAGGTTTCATAGTTTAAATATGATGAAACCACTACCAGTACCTCAGTCAATGAAAAGTCTGTTAAGTAAGACCGGATCTAACAACACGTTCCACTCATCGCGGAGTAGTATTATGACCGATCATAGTCTCGCAGAAAATGAGGAGTGGTCTCCTGGTGGTCCAAATGACGGGAGTATGGACACTGATATTGAGGCAGCACTGATGGAGAAGATGCTGGAGGACAATGAGGATATGATCATACCTGACGATATGAGACGATTCTTAAACGAGAGGTATGGAAATCTGTTGGGAGTAGATTCTGTGGTACCTGAGAATGATGAACAACCAATGACGAGGGGAAACAATCCAAACCAAGATGTTGCATCAATGGACTCGTACTCAAATCAACCAACACCCATGCCAGATAATATGAATGACATGCAACACTCTCCTGGTTACTATGGTAATCAAGGAGGAATGAGCCAATCACAGCAGCAAGGCATGGCGTTCAACAATGGAGGGAACCCCCAACAGTTCAATCAGGGACAAATGTGTAGTGGTAGCTCAATGCCACAAAACATGCAGCAACCGATGCCACCCAATATGGGTCAAGGTGGCATGCCTAATCAGCAGGGGCTGCCACCAAACATGCAGGTGAATCAGATGTGGCCTCAAGGGGGTCCACCTAATTATAATAATATGCAACAAGGGATGCAAGGTAACAGTGCATCACAGTTACCTCAGGGACAAAGTGGCAATGTGTTGCCACAGAACATGCCACCACCACACACAAGTGGCAACATGATGCACCCACCTGTAAGTGGTGGCATGCAACCACCCTCAAAGGGTGTGCAGATGATGCAGTCCCACCAAGGCCAGACAGGACACCCAATGATGGGTAATCACATACCACATCCTCCTGGTGGCCAGCAGATGCCACAGGGTGTGCCCATGTCGCCAATAGCACCACAACAACGTATGAACCAATCAAACATGGGATCTCTTCAAAATATGCAGCATGGTAATCGTGTAATGAACAACATGAATGGTGGCAATATGAACCATTGGCAGATGATGAATAATACTGGACAGAGTGATGGAAATTCAATGCCTCAGGGTCAAATGCCACAAGGCCCGATGCCACAGCAGCAGTATATGCCTCACCCACCCAGCATGAATAAACAACAAGGCATGCAGTCCAACATGTCTCCCAACATGCCACAGTCAAATATGCAGCCAATGCCACCCAATATGCAGCAAGGTATGCCACCCAACATGCAGCACATGCCGCGGCCACCACCATCAAGTAAACAGGAGCGAGACAGCCCGCAAGTTCAAGTTCCCCATATCAGCACATCACAGATCCCATCTAAAAACAAGGCAGCCAATCGAAACCAAATGATAATGCGTCAGCATCAGCAACAGATGATGGCCAATCAGAGCACATATAACAACAACAACAACAATAACAATAATCAGATGTATCCAGCGATGGGCAACATGGTCGAGGGGTATGGGGGAAACATGTACAACAATATGGGGCAAGGTAACATGGAGGTGCCCCCTATGTACCCTCAGCAAAATATGAACATGGCACCTCATCCCCCATCTGGACCCCCACACAAACCAGGGGGCCAACAGCCGCAACCCCCTCAGATGTCCCAACAGCAGCACAATCAGCAACTCAAACCAAATGTCTACCAACAACAGACTCAACAGCCCCCTACGTCAGGGAGCGCTTACCCAAACCCCCTCGAAATGTCTCCAGGGTGCAATCAAGTGACAAGCTCAACAGATCGGAAGGAAATCACAGCTCCACCTATTGAGGAATTCATGGAAAACATTAATTCAATTTCATCAGAAAATCTGTTGGATAACATAAGCTCCATATCGACTGAAAACATAAATAACAACATGTACACTGGCATGAACCAGCGATCCGCATCTCAATCATCATCACGGTATAATCCACAATCCTTACCCGCCAATAACATGGTAGTGAACGATATGAGCTCAGTGTTAACACAGTTAGCTGAGGAAAATAAGTACCTAAGCATGCGTCATTGATAATAATTGTGGAATAATTTGTTACTGTTTGTATGGAGTGTCAATCAGAGGCTTCATACTGTTTCTTCCAAATACTAATTGGATATAGGTACTTGTACGCATATCATTGCAAAATTGTGTCAACATCGTTTCATTTTTTTAATGCATAAACCTTTGAACATAAAGAGATGCATATTACACATTTTCTCTGTGGAGAATTCAATTATCATTATCTGTTTCATTAGTGGTGTAGAACTTTGTGAATTGATGGATGGCAGGAAAAGTGTGAATGATCATGTATCTTGTGAAAGTTCAAAAGTGCTAATTACGTTCTCATAGTAATCAAGGATGGAGACTTAATTACTTATTGTTATTACCAATTACCTGGTATACATCAGTGTTATATTGTTTGACTCTGGAGGAGAAAATAATCTCGACTGTTTTGCTCAGTGCTAGCATCATGAATTGTATGTTACAGTGACCTTATTACATGTACAATGACCTATATATTTGTTAATGAAGTATTATATTGTGTATTGATTTTGTCTGTTAAGATGTAAAATTACTAAGAAATTTTTAAACAAGATATGTTTTTAATACTAAAGATTTACTTAACTAGCCTTAAAGGGAAAAAAACACTCCTGAAGATGGATGTTAAAGATTTATATAGCAATAAAATTTTATTAAGATGGCTGAAAGATCTTACAATCTTGAGACTTGAAGTATTTATATCTTAGGATAAGTTCTAGAATGGTAGGAGCTATTTCACAGTATAACTGTGGGTTTGAAAACCAGAACATGTTACTTTATTTCTAGTTTTTAAATGCAAGTATAAGTCCTTCATTGTCTGTGGTGGCAATGACACGCTTTGAGATTATAAACAGATTTATAGTAGAAGTTCTGAATTACCAATTTATTTGAATGATGATCTCTACTCCAGTAACATTACTACGTATTATTTGTTAAAGAACGTTGTTCCTTCTAGTATTAATGTGCCATTTTTAAATTTTGTTAACTCAGTATGAAATACTCTTACCTACCCTATCACCTACAATACAAGGCTGTATTTAGGGTACAAGTTCTATTTTCATACTGACCAGCATTTTTTTACTCCACGAAAGATAAAAGTGAAAGCAAAATGATAACATAAGCATTTAAACATAGTTTACAGGCAAACAGGTATTAAGGACGTTTTTCTGAATCAATTTACTAGGATATACACATACTAGGAACATTGCGTTCAAATAAATCAAACTGGATATCATTTTGACGGAACAAGGACAAGCTCTGGTATAATTGGTGCTTTAACTATATTTTTTTTAACTTTTACTTAAGTTCTCATCAAATGTGCCTTATTTACGCAATATACATACCGAATGTGCTATTCTGAATTCAGACGTTCTTGTGTTTCAAAATCAAATGAAAATGTTAATGTCATATTATTTGTTGTTACATTTTTACTACATGCCTTCTGCATTGACAAAGTGCTACACTTGTATTATAAATGGATAAAGTGATGGTTGACCCTCAAATGGAAGGTCACACCATAGAATCAGTGCACAGTAACAAAATGAGATTTTATTTTTAAAAAAAACGAGAATTTACTTTTACTGTTTTACTTTTATTCCTTAAACTCTCCATGGTTGTTTTTAATGTTCATTTTTTTTTCTTCGATTATTTGAGATTTTAATACTCGATTTAGTTAGCTTAAAATACAGGTCTTTTAAGGGTTACCCCCCTTTGATCTGTCTTCATAGCTGAGGTAGGTAACAGAAATTGGTCATTCACTTGTAAGTATTCAATCTTTTTTACAGTTTTTTTTAATTGTTTTTGTTTTTGTTTTTTTTTAACTTTTAAGAGGGTATTTTTCATGTTTAAATTTTAACATGTAAAATGAAATTTGAAATGCTACATATTGCTAAAATTTTGTTTTATCACACCATAAAATGGCTGCAACAATTTTTTAGTATTTCCAAGTTTACGCGATACTTTTTTTTCAGTAGCCTTTAATGATAAGAGAAGAACTTTCTGAGGTAGATATTTTTTGTATTTTCTCATCACAAAACAGCTACAGCTACTTTCCCCATCAGTTTGTTCTATCCAGTAGCTGTAGTCATTTCACTGAATGCATCTTCTGTTATTTAGTAACCTGAGATGATTTAACTGTACTTAGATCCAAGATCAGCGAAGAAATAAGATTTCAACAATACTTTATATGTTTAGGAAAAACAAGATGAGTACTGTTTGGTCCAATTTTCACAGATAAGAATAATAGTTATTCTAAGATGTGTTGTTCATGCTGCATGTCCATTGTATATAAGTACTCATATTGCCATCATACTTGTGAGCTACGTGCTACATATGTATCCGTCCACATTTCCAGCCTCCTATGTATTAGACTATTTTACACTGTTTTACACTGATTACAAATACATGTATCTAAATTTTAGTTAATTTTAAACTCAAAATACTTTTTTTTTTAACTTTTTCTTTGAACATTGGTTGATGAAAAAGGACATGTTTTCAGAAAGTTTAACTTGAAATACCACATCTTGAGTTTGAGTTTAAATGACCGCTAATGTTTTATCCCAGAAAAAATAGTCAAATATCTAACAGGATACACTTGTTCAAATCTTTGTCAGACTGTGTGTCTCAGGGGGCTCTGATTTTTTATAAGAAAATGTTGAAAACTTCATTTCAGCTCTATTTATAATGATGAACACTTAATCATGTAAATGTTTAAAAAAAAAACAAAAAAACAAAAACAAAAAAAAAAGAAAAAAAAGAGAACAAATCTTATTTTCAGGCAACAACTATGTCAATACATATTTAATATTTCTGTCAAATGTTGCAAAAAATGAAGTCCCAATTTGCTTGGACTGTGATCACCAGAATTTTTCTACATCAAAGTAAATCAGAAAGATGGTCTTTGATGGTATTCCGTGACATTTTCTTTTCAATACATTGATCTACATAAAGCGAAACTCCGACAATCTCCCATCACATTTTTTTGTGTAATACCCTACGGTAAGGGTTTCTGGTAAGATCTCCCATTTAATGAAACGCCAACTTTCACAAAAGTAAGATGCAAATTTCGTCGACAAGTGACATGTACACTGTGGAGTAGCTGAGTGAATAATATTCTTTGTCTCATGGCTAGTATCAGAGATATAGATGTCTCTGCTAGTATATACTTTCCAAGGTAAACTTTAATGTTGATAGGACCGTGATGCTCTCTGACTTCGATTTGAACAACTAGATCCTAACTGGAAAGAGTGGTGATTGTGTAGTAATATGTCCCTTTTTATGTATATTTTAGCATTTATTCCTTTTATGTGTGTGCCCTTTGTCTAAAGGTGCTTCCTACCCTGGGTTAACAAGAAATGGGGTTCGGTAAATTAAGGTGCAGTTGCGGAAGCAACAGCTTCTAGGGGAGATAACTTCAGTTACGATTTAGGTAGCACACCACTTAATATTATCTCTGAGTAAATCAGTAATAAAATGGGTCAGAAGTTTCTTCAAAGTGGATTTTGATTTTGCATTTTTTGGTAATAAGAAGTTAATGAATTGTAAGTATTTCTGAGCTTCAAAACCCAGGTTGTTGTGTACACTTCTGTATTAGAAGTATATACAGTGTTGCATGATGGGATTCATTTGGTGGAAATAAAAACCCAATTCGTTGGTGTGCTACCTAGGTGTTCCATACAGATGAATAGCTTGCCATAAGCAAGTCTATGCAAATTAGAAAATAGCTATGCAAGTAGGCTTTGTGATTCTTATGTACCGACATTTACTCATATTTACAGTTAATTCATATCTATCATAGGTTATATTTTGCAAAGACAAACATATTTTTGTACCACATAATGCTCTGGTACCAAGTACGTCATATAATGGAATAACAATGTTTTAGGTGTCATAAAAATGTAAATATATTATGTGAAACCAACAACATGAATGTTTTATTTTTATTTATCAACGAAGTCGATACAGATACAACGTATTCTGCACAGTATTTATTGTTAAGCTTGACAACATAATTCAAAGCAGATAAAAACAGAATTCTTGAAATTCGGAAAGTCCAAAAGTGACATGGTTCCGAATATCATAAATTAGAGAAACGACCTCTATGATGTGTCGTTCACTGCTAATGAACTTGGTGTAAACTAGAGAAACGATCTCTATGATGTGTCGTTCACTGCTAATGAACTTGATGTAAACTAGAGAAACGACCTCTATGATGTGTCGTTCACTGCTAATGAACTTGATGTAAACTAGAGAAACGACCTCTATGATGTGTCGTTCACTGCTAATGAACTTGATGTAAACTAGAGAAACGACCTCTATGATGTGTCGTTCACTGCTAATGAACTTGATGTAAACTAGAGAAACGACCTCTATGATGTGTCGTTCACTGTTAATGAACTTGATGTAAACTAGAGAAACGACCTCTATGATGTGTCGTTCACTGCTAATGAACTTGATGTAAACTAGAGAAACGACCTCTATGATGTGTCGTTCACTGTTAATGAACTTGATGTAAACTAGAGAAACGACCTCTATGATGTGTCGTTCACTGCTAATGAACTTGATGTAAACTAGAGAAACGACCTCTATGATGTGTCGTTCACTGCTAATGTATTTGATGTAATCTAGAGAAACGACCTCTATGATGTGTCGTTCACTGCTAATGTACTTGATGTAATCTAGAGAAACGACCTCTATGATGTGTCGTTCACTGTTAATGAACTTGATGTAAACTAGAGAAACGACCTCTATGATGTGTCGTTCACTGTTAATGAACTTGATGTAAACTAGAGAAACGACCTCTATGATGTGTCGTTCACTGCTAATGAACTTGATGTAAACTAGAGAAACGACTTCTATGACGTGTCGTTCACTGCTAATTAACTTGATGTAAACTAGAGAAACGACCTCTATGATGTGTCGTTCACTGCTAATGTATTTGATGTAATCTAGAGAAACGACCTCTATGATGTGTCGTTCACTGCTAATTAACTTGATATAAACGATAAAGGTGTCCTCAACATAACGTTTAAAACACGACTCTCAAACAGAAAACATATATACTGGAGTTCGCTCTTGAACATCGATTTTGTAAGATCTTTAAAACCGAAACGTCCACTTTACATCCCGCCCCCAAATGTTTTGAGGGCCTACAAAGAATGTAATGCTTTAAATATATTATAAACTGCTGATTTAAATGTGCAAAAATAAGATATATCACTGAGTAACCACATAATTACCAAAGTAGGCACCCGTCTTCCGACTTCAATGAATTTCACGTTCTGAAGTTGAACTCGTATATCACACAAGTACAGAATGCTCTTTACATTCACTGAGAACGTAACTGATAAGAAACTTATCTGTCACCTTTATTAACAGGCATATGGTCTTCCCAGAATTACTGCCTTAAAATGGCTGTATTATTTGTATGGTGTCTCTTTGTCATGGTTCTTACTGGCGAAGTAGTAACACAAAGAGATTTCAAGAATGTCCAAAATCAGGTGATATCGTTACAGGGTATTGTCCAACATCTCGTTTCCGAGTTTGGAGATTTCCGTCATCAACATACAGAATTGCTCTCCGAGTTCGGAGATCTTCGTCATCAACATACAGAATTGCTCTCCGAGTTCGGAGATCTTCGTCATCAACATACAGAATTGCTCTCCGAGTTTAGAGATCTTCGTCATCAACATACAGAACTGGTCTCCGAGTTTGGAGATCTTCGTCATCAACATACAGAACTGGTCTCCGAGTTTGGAGATCTTCGTCATCAACATACAGAACTGGTCTCCGAGTTTGGAGATCTCCGTCATCAACAAACAGAACTGGTCTCCGAGTTTGGAGATCTCCGTCATCAACAAACAGAACTGGTCTCCGAGTTTGGAGATCTTCGTCATCAACATACAGAACTGGAGTATAGACGACGTAACAATGATCCGAGATACATCAGGTAACGCAAGAATTTCAAAAAAATAAATAAAGTTCTAAACTGGAAATTGTTGTGTTTAGACAATAACAACATAAGCATTTTATTTCAATTATCACATCGCAATAATGTTTACATTTACTATTTTTAACGACGGAGTCGCCGCGAACTCAATGAACCAGACAATCAACCGGATCACCAGCCTTGCACACGTCTAACTGACGAGGACGGAAACACGCGCAATACATCACGTGAGAAAACATCACTTGTCTTTAAATTCAATCTGTCATTTGTTGGATACGAGACATAAATGAAATAATACATTTAAGGTAGAAATATATTTATGAAATAACTCTCGTTGTGTCTGTCCTAAGGATATATTTTGTGAACTGTTTACCGTAAAAACTGTTGTTATTTTACTATAGCTACTCACGGTCAGAAAGGCGACAAGGGTGACATTGGTCAGAGAGGACCTAAAGGGGACAAAGGGATACCGGGATTTAACGGCGACGATGGACTGGATGGTAAAAAATAAACCACTGTAAACTATTAGCGAGTGCACGCGACACGAAGAATCTCGAAATAAAGCAGTTTAGAGGGTATATGTCGGTTTGAACTTCAATTTTACAGGCACCAAGGGTGAAAAAGGCAATCAAGGTGACACATGCGTAGGTGGACCAAAGGGAGAAACCGGACTTCCGGGACCAAAGGGTGAAAACGGATTAATGGGACCCCCGGGACTTCCAGGAATTAAAGGAGACGACGGAAGTGACGGTAAAATAAAACAAGGACCCGTATCGCTTACCGGAATAGTTGGACAATTTTGTTTGCAGTTATATTTTCATCTGCCTCCTTTGTCCGATATCGCTTCTTTGTCCTTAAGTTTCAATAGAATTAAAATCCTTTCGTCAGAAGGGTACACTTGCTCATTATTGAACTAAATTCCTTTATCCCTTTATGTGAACAGAAAAGGGTACAAATAGAGTTTAAACATCTATTTCCCAAATTGGTAAAAATTCAATTGGCAGATGGACGCCTTAGCATAAGACAGACAGAGGACGGACAGCATTAATGCACCAGTATTTTGGACAAGGCGAGTCAAAAATCCCAAATCTTAAAAAGGGAAAACTAATTGTGTACTCTCGTGCCCGTTCTTGTAGAGCTTTGACCATTAAATTTATACGAAGTTAACTAGGAACTCCTGTCCACTCTGATAATGTAGTTGTTACAGATCTGGTTGTCGGCGATAATGAGGAAGTTCCATGCTTATCTGTGATGGCAGTGTATTCAGCGTGACACAAACACTGTGATCAAAACCAATGACAGAAAACTTGTTGATTACAGCAATGTTATTATAATGATTTATTTACAATTATTAAGAAGTTAAATATGAACTGTTTTACAGGAGCACGAGGCGCTAAGGGAGAACCAGGGACTATTGGCGGACCAGGTTAGAACATTCTACGTAATTACCGTGTTATAAACTCAGGGAGAGGGTAGGGGTGGGGTGGGAGAGCTAGCATATAAGATCAAACTCATCTTAGGGAGATGAGTTTACTAAAGGACAAGTACAATACATCGGGATTATTGTTGGGCACGGGGGCTTAATGCCAAACAAAAATGGAATTGGATTTCAACAATGTTATATTTAATGAGATGATAAGTTACTTTACGCCACTGAAGGCTATGTGAAATAGGTTGGACGACAGTACCTCACTTCAGCCAGTCCTCAGTGAACTAGGTTAGTATTTCACTCCACTCAGTGCTTAGTGAACTAGGTTAGTATTTAACTCCACTCAGTGCTTAGTGAACTAAGTTAGTATTTAACTCCAGTCAGTGCTTAGTGGACTAGGTTAGTATTTCACTCCACTCAGTGCTTAGTGAACTAGGTTAGTATTTCACTCCACTCAGTGCTTAGTGAACTAGGTAAGTATTTAACTCCACTCAGTGCTTAGTGAACTAAGTTAGTATTTAACTCCAGTCAGTGCTTAGTGGACTAGGTTAGTATTTCACTCCACTCAGTGCTTAGTGAACTAGGTTAGTATTTCACTCCACTCAGTGCTTAGTGAACTAGGTAAGTATTTAACTACACTCAGTGTTTAGTGAACTAGGTAAGTATTTCACTCCAGTCAGTGCTTAGTGAACTAGGTAATTATTTCACTCCAGTCAGTGCTTAGTGAACTAGGTTAGTATTTAACTCCACTCAGTGCTTAGTGAACTAGGTAAGTATTTCACTCCAGTCAGTGCTTAGTGAACTAGGTTAGTATTTCACTCCAGTCAGTGCTTAGTGAACTAGGTTAGTATTTCACTCCAGCCAGTGCTTAGTGAACTAAGTTAGTATTTCATTCTACTCAGTGCATTTCACTCCAACCCGCTAGGTTGGTCAAGTGATTTATTCCGGGCCATAGTTGGGCGATAGTACTGAATCTCACTTCACACACACTTTAGTGGAATAGGTTGAACAACAATACACTACTTCCATTCCATCCAGAGCATAATGAAGAAGGTTGTACCATATAATTTCACTCGGGGCTTGGTGAACTAGGTTGGACGATTGTGCTCCACTCCACCCCGCTAGGAACAGGTTAGATTTAGGTTAAATCAATTATATATATACCAGAAAAAATGAACCTGTAGAGTATTTGAAATATTTGTGTTGTATCATAAAAAAACTAAAACGTCTTATCTTTATATACGTTTCATTACCTCAGGTAAACAGACAGGATTCTCGGCGCAGATCACCCACCAACTACAATTGGTAGGTGGAATTCCATTCACTCTACCGTTTGATAAAGTTGGAATCAATCATGGGAATGATTACAACCCAACAACGGGTGTGTTTATATGTAGTGTTCCCGGCACGTACGCCGTCACGTGGGTCCTTGAAGTCTCGTTGCACATCCAGTCCCATTTGATGAAAAATGGACGCGATATTGGACGTTTAACAGTATCTGGTTCTGTGGGGTTTTCTAGCACGGGTTCTCAAATGGTCCTGGTCACTCTGGAGGACGGTGATAAACTGTATATCAGCGTTAATCCCTTTATTTCGGGCTTCATTCAAACAGGTTCTTCGTTTACAGTGTTCCTGCTTCATTAATGAAGAGCGATATCTAATGATTTTAATACGTTGATAATGTTTTTGTCTTTGTTATTCATTGTAAATTGTACCTGATCAAAAAACATTGATTGGTGTTGTAGACAAATTGCACAACACTAGTTTGGTCATCCGACGTTCACATGGGGAAACTTTCGTCTGAAAAAGGTAGTCAAGTGTGTGAAATTTGATTAGAATCCCTTAAGGAATGAAGGGAAAAATTCAGTTTCTATTTTGTATAGTTGTTTTGCGACCCATCGACAATCCGGGGAGAACAAAAGCCAAAATATTCTCACAAAAAAAAAAAAAAAAAAAATTACACCAAACACAAATTAGGAAGTAAGAACGTTGAAACTCAAGTATTATAATACGTCTGTCGGTAAAATTTATCAAAATTCGATGCATGACAAGAAAAGACCTTTAGAATTTTCTAAAAACAAACGGCGACCTTGCCGCCTCAAACATGTCCAAGATATAATGGTCCTTTATAATTTGAAGTTTGTTCAAAATTTGTTAGAAAATAGTATTCAATCAATATTCCTTTTCTGTAGCATGTAAATTATCGGGACCCTGGGTTTTCTAAAAACCGATACCATTTTGAAAATGGGTAATTTATGTATGTAATGATCATTTATTTGACCCGTGACCTTGAAAGAGGTCAAGGTAATCTATATACCAAAAAATTCATGGTACTTCACTCCAGACATCACCCGACGAATTACCGGTATCAGATTGCTCAGTTTTCTAGAAGTTAGTCTACAAGACAAATTGACGACGGATCCTTTACCATGCCATGCGAGCTGAAATTCAAATTACTTCTGAACTATGAACATAGTGCTATGAAGAGATAATTTAACATATGCGTTAGAAGAATTCTACAGAAACAGCTTAAACCATCGTTCCTCAGGTAACAGAATATTAACTTTTACCGACAGCTGAATGTTAACCAATTACATGCCCCTCCTTTGGAGAAGTCCCCTACTGGAGTTACTGCTTGGTAAGAACCTAGAGGTGGGCGAGGTGTTACACAAACCGTATTAAGCTGGGCATATCCTGGTAAAGACAAGATAGATGGAAGCACACAGTTACAAGGTCTCGGATGGCGGTCCAACATTTATTTATTGCAGTCTTCCCTTTGTATAGTTTCATAATTAACCCTTCAATTAACAAGACGCACAGAATTGCTCACCTGTTCTCTAATTTTTTTCGTTTATACAAACGCAACCCTTCTCAGTATTTACATTGCAGGTGACGGAATTTGCTTTGTAGCCTTTCATAGAAATATGCTACGAGCCTACCAACAGTTCCCTTGGTCTTAAGGTTTAAGAGTAAGTAGTTAATTGAAAATTTCCATATATTTGACCACCGACCTTAAAAAACTGCCATTTTTTTAACAATCATGGCAGTCCTTCATCCCTGCATGTTACAGGAAAATCATCACTAACTGGGTACTTTTGGATATCGAGATAAAAATAACACTGACCCCCTGACCTTAAAAGTGGGTCAAGGCCATTTATTTGGTAACCTTCCTACTTCGTAAGCTTCAGTCCCAATTAGCTCTGTGCCTCTTGATTACCATACATTGAAAGGGAAAAGCTGATGCTGGACAGACTATTGTCAGCCCCCATCAACTGTCAAGCTTATGCTTTAACTGACAGTGAAAAGGGCAGCAACTCTGGCCAAACTTAGGACAAATTACCTGTCCTTCCACAGAAGCATCCTCTAAACGACTAATTCATCAGGGTGTTAACATAATCTTCACACAACTAAAATCATACAAGGTAATTACAAATTTATTTAAAAAATATTTCCATAACAATAATTTACATAATTAATATATGTACATATTACACAACAAATCAACAAACAGACAAGTGAAGATGTCAGTATCTTAATTTCTAGTACAGTGCATAAAACTGTTTAAAATTTCTATTTTACCATCAATAAAACCTTTCCATTAAAAATATAATCTTATGCTCTGATTTACTTCGAAATAAAGATCGGTATAGACAAATGTAAAACTAATTTCAGATCATTTGGAAAAGTTGAATCGAATATTAAATATTTCTTTAAATGAACCATGATGAACACTAGGGTTTCCTTTTCAATGTATGAACAAAACTTTAACATGAGAATTGCATCATTTTCTCAAAATTATCAAGGCACTATGAATTAAGTCAATGAGAATGGTATATAGTTAACTTCAGTAACATGATTTACCGACAATGTTCTCGAGTATATTTCATAAAATTAACTATGGTAGCTAAATCGCTTAAAATGTTTCAATTGTCTACATCATTTAAACATTAATCCTTTTATCAGATCCAAGCTAAAACAAGCACAAGTATTGCACAAGCATGAAAGTTTTAGCCAGTAACTGTGATTTTTGAACACTGTGAAATGTCCATACGATTGGAAGACATCTACTTGAGAATCTGAGGCGGCCTTTGTTTGCATACTCCACTGAAGTATGGATGTAAAAGAGCCGATTTGGCAGAAATTCTCTGGCTTGGTTCATATTTCAGCATCAACTACAAATAAAATAATTAAGAAATATTTATAAATAAAAAAGAAGAAAAATCAAACACCTTCCTAAATCACAACACACATATTGTGTGTAGTAAATTAAATTTTAAAATAAATGAAAATAAAATATTTCATTTTCAATGGTTTAAATTCTTAAAAACTTTACCATTAGAGGAATTCATAAAAAGCAAATAGTTTACTATTTGAAATCTTATTTCTAAGGTTGTCAACCCTATCTTCTCATCACCATGTCATACCATCTTATAAATCTGTAAAATCCTCCAGTGGGATTTCCCATTTGTTTTAATTGCATGCACCACCCCATTTAAAACGGACGTGCGAGATATTTTCCGACTGAAATTTCATTGTTTACCTTTACTTCGTGTCATTTGAATTTGCTGCCAACAATTTTAAATATCTGATTTTCCACACCGCAAACTCATTAATGAAAAGTTGACTGGTGATCATCACAACTTAGAAGGCCCCTAGGCCTTAACAGTCATCTGACTGGAGACTTCTCGTGGGAAAATGCATTAAATGGTTCTTACAGTTATCTACCTTTAAGCAGTAATGGTAGCAAGAAGTGTAAAATGTGTTTTTCAAGATGGCAGTATCAGAATGCTTAAAACATAAAACTGAATCCCACAGTTAGGACTTGACAAGTTTAACAAGAGTACCGCAAAGCGGTACAAAATACGCCCATGAATATCCAAAACAGCAAAGGGGCATAACTCTTATTCAAATCGTCTCATCAAAACCCCGTTCAGGAAAACAATTTCATATGGTGATTAAGCCTACCAATTTTCATAAAGATCGGCTGAAAAATGTTGGAGATCTCCGAACAAGATTTCTATAGGGAAATAAACAAAGGGCCATAACTTGTTCAAATCACCAAATCAAAACCCTGTTCAGGAAAAGACAACTTCATATCATGGTGATTAATCCTACTAAGTTTAATAAAGATTGGCTGAAAAATGTAGGAGTTCTCCAGACAAATGAAAGTTTACAACAGACAGCGCCATACCATAATACGTCCGTCTTTCGACGGGCGTATAAAAAGTGAAAAAAATTATACACAATGACAACAGGAGATGAAACAGGATAGATATAGGCTGTATAAACCGTTTAGTGGCAGGGGAGTATAGTAAGTTTATAATGAACATTTTATTTAGTGTTTTTATGTATTTTATTCATTGGTAATTGCAAAAGGTCTCCATTTTCCATATTGTGTATTTTAAAATAAATGTACTGGATTATATGATTAGATATTCACCTGCAGCAGTTCCAGTCCATCCCCAAGGAGGTTTGGGACAGCATTTGACACGCACTGTTGTGGCCACTTGGGAAAGGTGGACTTGTAGTCTGGCATCTGTGAAACTCCTGGCCAAGTGTTTTCATCTGGAGTACCTGTTGGGAAAATTTACAACCTTTATCACATTCAATAAAATAATATTTGTAGTCAGCAATCAAATTTTATTAATTTCAAATTTTAAAGAAAAACTTTTAAAATAAGATGCCTCAGCAGACATTTTCTTGAAAAAAATTCAGACATTTTCTAGAAAATCTTTAAGTGGGTTTTCGTGTTGGATGAGATCAATTACCTAAGGTACGGAATATCCGGAATAATTGGTCAATCTCGGAGTCTCCAGGGAACAATGGACGTCTGGTTATCTGTTGAAATGTATAAACATGTATATTCTGAAGAATAATGTGGATTATTATATCTATTTTGCAATAAGTTGATGTCTAGCAACAATTCAATCCATACAATATTTGAATTAGAAACCCATGCTACTTCATAGTTCAAAACTATACCTATAAAGGAATCGAGTAATTGTGACTTCAAATATTGTCAACTCAAAAGATATATATATGAGCAGCTTTTTACCTGCTATTTTATATTTCATTGTACATGACAGACCAGTGCAAAAATGTTTACATGTGTATATCGAAACATTTCTTCTCTGATGACCGTCGCTACAAACAATAAGTCAGCCAGGAACATGATTGATCAAGTTTAAATATTGGGTCATTTGGACATAACATGTGAAAAGTGTGGCTTCTCTTTTTAAATCCCCGAAAATCATTTTTTCACCTAGTTTTCACTCTATTGCCACAGACAGTTTCTTCTTTTGATGTGTATTAATTTATTTTGCTATGATATTGATTGGATTGATTAAAATACATACACATGTACAATCTACATTGTGCAATATAAATCTAAAATAAATATAAATTTTAGTGGCAGGCTTTTTTGACACAGTTTTTTAATGGTTTGGCAAGACATGTCCTATACTATTCCTGATTTTCAGAAACATATTGATCACAAATTATAGATTGAATTAAGAAAATTGGAAATCTTACCATTTCAGCAAATATTCCTCCCAGACTCCATACGTCAACTGGTGTAGAGTAAAATCGACTGCCTAACAGTATCTCTGGTGCTCTGTACCAAAGTGTAACTACCTGTAACATGAAAGTAGCATGTCTATAACTGTATCTCTGTTACCTTATATCACAGAGACACTAGCTGCATCACACAACCAACAACATATCTCACTGCTCTTATCACAGGGTTACTACTGACAACATAAAGTTTATTAGTCCCCAGAAACAATGGAAATGAGTTAAGCTGAAATGTTACCTCGTGTGTGTATGTTCGTACTGGCACACCAAATGCTCTAGCCAGTCCAAAGTCTGCCAGCTTGATATTGCCTTCAACATCTATTAAAAGATTCTGTGGTTTCAGGTCACGGTGAAGTACTCGATGGGAATGACAGTAGGCAACTCCTTTCAACAGCTGGTGTAGGTAACTCTACAAATTACAAATTTAATCATCAAATACTACCACCTAAAAACTTTGAACAGCACAAAGTTTACAAAATTCTGCATTAAAATAGAAATGTCTGCAGGTCCAATAATAGGTTTGTACTCGTATATAAGATGTTTCATTTGATCTGATTTTACCTCTGAAAGGTAAATTGACAAACTTCTAACACTTCCTTAAAGATACTGAACAAAAAATTTAAGGATCATAAAATGTTTTTTCAGCCATTGAAATAAATTAAGCTTGACACTCCCTGACCATCAATTATCACCAATATAAGCTTTCCCTGTTTTGAACATTTATTAGCACGAGACGTCACATTTTCTTCCTGTTTCATGTCACTCTGGTATTTCATATTTCAAACTTTTTTTGCTTTTTGATAAACAAATATCTTTTAATAGGGATCCCAAACTTTGTGTGCCCAGTAAATTACAAAAATGAAAACTAATGCAAGATTAGCACAGAACTTTGGCAATTATTTGTGACAACTGTATTATTAAACCGATACAAAATCTAAACTCGCAGTACTCTTTCATGTCACAATGGGAACCTTAGCCAATAAAATCAACTTTAACATAAGTCACATTATACAACAATTTCCAACAACAGGGT
The DNA here is from genome assembly GCF_031769215.1 of Ylistrum balloti. Classification (NCBI taxonomy): domain Eukaryota; kingdom Metazoa; phylum Mollusca; class Bivalvia; order Pectinida; family Pectinidae; genus Ylistrum; species Ylistrum balloti. The sequence continues at coordinate 428,769 of NW_026782639.1, read as the reverse complement.
ACTTGTCACAAGATTATAAAACTGATCTTAAAAGTTCAACAATCTGAGCAAATAGTTGAAAATAGTTATATACCTTAATTAGGGAGGAAGGCAGCCCTGAAGGAGGACAGCTGTCCATGTACTTCTTCAGATCCTGGTTGAGGTATTCAAACACCAGGTACAACTTCTTTTCACTGTGAACCACATCTAGAAGTCTGAAAATTACACAAGAGACCATTGTTTTGGACACAAGTTTTCAAACTAAATCAACTACCTATATTTGGTACTAAAATTTGTGACCCATAGGATCCCCGTTTCTCCTATTGGACACTTTCCTTAAGGCCCATCATGTCCACAACTACAAGTTCCCTTCATCCAAGCCAGATTCAATTAAGGACAGTCTAGCTGCTGTTGCATGAAAGGCAAGTGCATGTGATGGTTTTGAGAGGCTGCATTATGTTTGTAATGGTGCAGAAATGAAGTCGACTTCATGGTGTTGCCACATTAAAGTGTCCAACATCCCCAAGTAGGACATCACATTCAGTTATGGGATACTATAAAAATGGGCAAAGCCAGCTGTTAAACAATATACAATAATGGAAGTTCAGCAGGAGGTAGTATCTGCTATGTCTCAGCAAAGGGAGGGATCCCAAAGTCTTCCTCAAAGGGACAACCACACAACTTTAGGTATAAATTGTGGGAGTATCAAGGGAGATATTGTGATGAAAGACCTTCACCCAGGAATATTTCAAACCAAATGCAGACAAAATCAAATCATTTTGGCCCTGCCACTGGGAGAATAGAGACCCATCCTTCATACAAAATTCATTTCATTCAAAGATACTTCAGACCAGATTCTGACAGAATCACAACATTCCTACAGGATGGTTTAAAAATATTTGCTCCATTTCCCCTTTTTGGCCCCATGACCCACTGTATACACAAAACTGATTCCCTTCACCAAAGGATGTTTCAGACCAATTGAGACATAATCTATACACCCCTAATGAAGTATTTTGAAACATTCATCCCCCTTTCCAACATTTGGTTCCTGCCCCTCAGACCCAAAGATAACTCGGACCAAATCTGGATCAAAATCTGCTTCAGGACTAGTAGTGATTTCCTTTGTACCAGATAAGTTAAGAATTCATACACCATTGTCAAAAAAAAAACAACAAATAAAATAAATAAATAACAAAAAAAACAGCAGGACATTAGGGCATTATGAATGCAAGATTTTTCAGTTCTCAATGTTTATAAACTTTAGATGAAACTTACTCTACAGATATGAATTTACCACTCCCATCTTTCTGTAATCTTTGTTCCACATATATCAAGTCAAAACATGATAGCAAGTAGTTAATGGATTTCATATTCTAAATTAATCACATCTAATTGGTCTGTAGTAGTAGTAAATCTAATGAAAATAAAGAAAAGGGTGCATCAGCATCTTGGCTTTGGTTGATATTGTCAGAATGGCTTGGATAGCCATCAAAGCAACATCATCATCATTATAATCTGCCCAAGTTAAAATTACAGCTCTCCCATAATCTGATGGATTACACATGCATGAACTTTTGCCTTTCAGTATTTCTCCTTCTCTAATTATCTATAAGAATTGCATGCAGATGATTTTTGGCCTCTCCACACTGAACCAAGCAGGCTGTGATACAACTACAAATTACTGCATCACAGCCACTTGATCAGTACTGCAGACCCTTTTCTCGTCAGTGCCTGGAACAACAAAAACAGTACATTCCATGTATCACATGGTTTTAATCTCTTCCCCACACATGTATGCAATGTATTTCTGTCAACACTGCTTGAAGATTTTATTTTAATTTTCCACATTGCTCGTCAAAACAGCAGGAAAATTCACTTGGATCCCTTTTACCAAAAAGACATTCCAGACTTGTGACCATAGGTAAAAAAAATGAATAAATATTCTTTAATTAATATGGGAAGTTTGATGGGGATGGTTGGGAGCAGTGTTAAAGTCATGTGGACGCCAATGAAAGATGTGATCCATGTTTTTTCTCAATGACCTATATTTTGTCCATGCACTGTAGCAATATCACATCCTGTCTCCATTTTATTTATTATAACATTTTTATGTTAGCTTCTATGGACAAGAGTCTAGATATCCTGACTACTGTCAATGTGAGTGAGAGATTTTGAAATTCAATGAGAGAAAAAATAGCCAACTCTAACACACTCCTTTACAATTGCCAAGTTGCTCTCAAAATGGAGCCAATGGTATGTTTTTAACCATTTTTGTTGAAATTGTTGTACCTTCTAATATTTAGGATTTGGTGTGTCAGAGGGCATTTCAGTATCTGCAGTTTTGTGCAGTTACTTGGCCAAACATCGCAAAACTTTTCCGCTGGTCGGCCATGTTGCCTGTACCTACTTTCGGAAAATTTTGGACAGCATTACAGCTTAATGAAAACACAAGACTTCCGTTGTCCAATTCGAGTTACCTCCCGTCTACTTTATACTCGACCACGAGATCGAGGAGTTCCAGTATACAACACACAAATGCAAGAATTTCTCACTTTACATCAGAATTTCACGCGAGATACACAATTTTTCTGCGATAATTCACGCCTCAAACGATCCCTGCATAAATTAGAAACCGACATGGACACAGAAATGCTCAATCATTGATGAAATAATCTGACAATACCATACAGGTAATATAATAACAGGTGTTGTAGGTGATCTGGTGTAGACGAAGATGCCTTTTCATTCTACAAATTTCAAAGGAATCTGACAGACATACAACTACTTTCCACTCATTTTGTTTGCAAATTGCTTACAATGGCCAAGGAGGATCTGTGTCAAGGGGGAAAGCATCACAACAAATGCCTTAATGATTTCTTAATTCTTCCTTCAGATACCATGGTACATATAGGTTCAAACATTCACAAAATTCTGAAACAGAACATTTACACTTTGACATCAATAGAAAAACAATTTTCGAAAGTATCTTTCTTTTCCAATTTTATTCCATCCTTCGTAGTTCCTAATTGCATCCGGCCTATCTCCTTCAACAGACTCTTTTTTTAAAAAAAGATATATGGCTAAGGAGCCATTCGGACAATTTTGCTAACAGAAGATACAAAGACTTGTCCGTTATTAGGATAAGGCCAACCCTCTGGCATCACCCGAATACAACTTCCATATATTGAGTGTCTTGGAAAATGTTAAAAATATCAATTTTGGGTCTAAACATAAAATTATATTTTTCCCCAATGTCTAAAGTGTCACTGAATAGAAATGTTTCTGGTGCTGCCAGAAATATCCAGCACTGTCCAAGCAGGCTGTGATATATGAACATTACACTACATCTCAACCACTTAGGCAGGGCTGGAAAATGAACTCTTCAAATCTTCACTTTCATCTCCAATCTGCAAATAAAACTGAGCTGACAAGTTATATAACTCCGTATTTCTAATAAGTTGTGTTTAACAACCAAAGTCACAGATGGAAGAAATTTCACACTATGCACTGTCCAAGCAGACTGTGATATAGATAAATAGCATTACATCTCAATCTCTTGAGCAGGGCCAAGTTAATGAATTAAGCGTCCATGAAAATGACTTGATGGTATTTATGTGGCTGCAGTGAACAGCCAACAAAGTTGATTTGAAAAGTCGTGGCACTGACCAAGCTGCTGTGATATATTTTGAACATATTTACATCACAAAGCAACTTCACCAGTGTCACAACTCTAACATCTCTTTTAAGCATTCCATAAACATATAATGATGCGTCACACCTATTTCCATGCAGTATTTACATATTTGTGAAGAGCCAGAAAAATCATCAAGTGTTGAGAAATTAGACATGCATTTACCATCCCTATAATGTAGATCGTCCAAAACCATACCATCTTTTTATATGGCAAATGCACATGCTTTTGTGTATATACCTGACGACACTCTGATGGTCCAACTCTTTCAAAAGTGAGATTTCACGAATGGCTGTGCTTGGAACTCCCTCTGATTCACTGCAGAACAAAGAAACAACAGTAAATAAATAGTTATGAAATTCGTTTTGAAATGGAAATTAAAATAATAATTATTCAACGTTAATCTACCCTTATGTAAAATCTCGTACTTCACATATCGATAGTGATGTATTCTAATGGAAGATTTGCCCCGCTGTAACTTGTGAATTCCAGAGAACGTTTTTAAGTGTCCATACATTCTAATGTTTTAAGTGTAATTTTCAACATATCTATGCCTGATGAAATCTCTGTCAACGGATTAACAATTATAAAAAAATAGAAACCCTTTTTCCCCAGCAACAGAAACAATTTAGCTTTAGCCGTGGGGTCCTGGACCGACATAGCGTGGACAGTACGGTCAGAAATCACAGAGTAGTAACTTACGCATCGAGCCGAATCTTCTTCAGGGCTACCAGGCGACCTGTCGTCTTATCACGAGCTTTGTATACTACACCATATGTCCCTTCGCCAATTTTCTCGATTTTTTGGAAATTTTCCATCTTACACTGTTTATTTTTCCTCCATTTGTCTTCTTTCGTCGGAAATCTCGACGCCTTGCTGCTACCGGACCTTTGTGTTGATGTCTCGTCCGCCAATGGATTTTCCCGCGTATTTCGTGATGTTAAGATATCTCATTCATCTGATTGGCTAATAATCTCCCACCCACGCCGCTATTTTTAGTAGAAAGGCGGGGACTGTTGTGTCCCATGACTTTTCATTGATACAGCCATTTCCCGCACATATGCCTAATTCAGCATTTTTTCATGCCTGTGTTAAATTTGCTCAGTGTTCGGAAATAAACTTACAGCTCTGTGGATGTTTAAACTTACAAATTATCATCACATGTTGTTAGAATAAATAATAAATCATATATGATCTTTATGTTTTTTTTCTTTTGTTTCCTTGTTCTAGTATCGAAATATTGTTCGGTTTTCTATGCAAGTAATGCACATGTATAATTTTACCTACTTTTATTTAGCTGTGTCTATCATGTTTTCGAAAGTGGAGTGATGTAGTATTATTGTGTTTTGGCCACGTGCATAGATACATATTTTTTTTAATACTGAAAGAATGAATAATTGAAATTTATGCACGTCTTCGTTAATTTTTAATAACAAAGTAATAAATAATAAAAATAAACAAAAAAAAATATTATCAGACTTCCTCGTGAGTTCTATGAGGCAATACATATAACGTAAAAGTCCGAAATTTTACATTCTCATTCGATGGAATATGTTTACTATGGTAAAACATATTTGTTTATGTTAAATATTGCTTAAAAAATTACTCACCCGCACTAGGAACGGGAATTTCTTTTCTCGTGGATGATACAGTTTTCCCCTACCATTAACGACTGATAATGAAACAGAAAATGTTAGGCATTTAAATGTATGGTAACAATTTCTTAATAATTACTTTAATGTGTGGAATAAGGGAGGTGTTAATTAAAACACTTAAACTTCCTGTTATGACACGTGACCTGTTTCACGTGTGAAGGCTTAAAGGTACGGCATTGTTGTCATATAATCCGTTTGAACAAATATTGTCACATGCATTCATGCATGACTCCTGTTGATCGAGGGCTTGAGTGATTACGTAACGAGATCACTAAGCCCGGTAATGCCACTAGGGCTGCAACTATTGTGTCGTAAATGTCATATATGCCCAAGCTGATGATAAAATAGATATATAGATAAAGACGGACTTATATCTAAGTAGGTGAGATTACTTGGAAGTTTGTCCAACAATGAACCGAAGATATCACCGGGAGAGTTATGAAATATGATACTGGTAATACAGTAAGTTAAGTTAAAACCTCTGATTTGACTTGATCCATGATAAAAGTTGAGGTCAGTTTTTTATAACAGTTGTAACATGCGACTATTGATGTCAATACGCTGTTATGTGGTCAGTTATATGACTGTTAACATCTTTGGACTGCTAGACGGACATTTAACATTGCTGTTTATGTAAATGGACCTCTAGACAGACAGTGATATATCTGATCACGTCATTGGACCGCTAGACGGACAGTGATATATCTGATCACGTAAACGGACAGCTAGACGGACAGTGATATATTTGATCACGCAAACGGACTGCTAGACGGACACTAATGTATCTGATCATGTCATTGGACCGATAGACGGACAGTTATATATCTGATCATGTCATTGGACCACTAGACAGACAGTATGATATCTTATCATGTTAATGGACCTCTAGACGGACAGTAATATATCTGATCATGTCAATGGACTGCTAGACAGACAGTATGATATCTGATCATGTCATTGGACCGCTAGATGGACAGTAATATATCTGATCATGTCATTGGACCGCTAGACGGACAGTATGATATCTATACAGACAGTAATATATCTGATCAAGTCAATGGACCGCTAGACGGACAGTAATATATCTGATCACGTAAACGGACCGCTAGATGGACAGTAATATATCTGATCATGTCATTGGACCTCTAGACGGACAGTAATATATCTGATCATGTCATTGGACCGATAGACGGACAGTTATATATCTGATCATGTCATTGGACCACTAGACAGACAGTATGATATCTGATCATGTCATTGGACCTCTAGACGGACAGTAATATATCTGATCATATCAATGGACCGCTAGACGGACAGTAATATATCTGATCACGTAAACGGACCGCTAGATGGACAGTAATATATCTGATTATGTCATTGGACCGCTAGACGGACAGCAAGATGTCTGATCATGTCAATGGACCTCTAGACAGACAGTATGATATCTGATTATGTCAATGGACCGCTAGACGCACAGTAAAACATCTGATCATGTCAATGGACCTCTAGACGGACAGTGATATATCTTATCACGTAAACGGACAGCTAGACAGACAGTAATATATCTGATCATGTCAATTGACCGCTACACGGACAGTAATATCTGATCATGTCAATGGACCGCTAGACGGACAGCAAGATATCTGATCATGTGAACGGACCGCTAGATGGACAGTAATATATCTGATCACGTAAACGGACCGCTAGACGGACAGTAATATATCTGATCATGTCAATGGACCGCTAGACAGACAGTATGATATCTGATCATGTCATTGGACCTCTAGACGGACAGTAATATATCTGATCATGTCATTGGACCGCTAGACAGACAGTAATATATCTGATCATGTCAATGGACCGCTAGACAGACAGTATGATATCTGATCATGTCATTGGACCTCTAGACGGACAGTAATATATCTGATCATGTCAATGGACCTCTAGACGGACAGTAATATATCTGATCATGTCAATGGACCTCTAGACTGACAGTAATATATCTGATCATGTCATTGGACCGCTAGACAGACAGTAATATATCTGATCATGTCATTGGACCGCTAGACAGACAGTAATATATCTGATCATGTCATTGGACCGCTAGACAGACAGTATGATATCTGATCATGTCATTGGACCTCTAGACGGACAGAAATATATCTGATCATGTCATTGGACCGCTAGACAGACAGTATGATATCTGATCATGTCATTGGACCTCTAGACGGACAGTAATATATCTGATCATGTCAATGGACCTCTAGACGGACAGTAATATATCTGATCATGTCATTGGACCGCTAGACGGACAGTAATATATCTGATCATGTCATTGGACCGCTAGACAGACAGTATGATATCTGATCATGTCATTGGACCGCTAGACAGACAGTAATATATCTGATCATGTCATTGGACCGCTAGACAGACAGTATGATATCTGATCATGTCATTGGACCGCTAGACAGACAGTAATATATCTGATCATGTCAATGGACCTCGGACAGTATATATCTTATCACGTACGGACAGCTAATAATATATCTGATCATGTCAATGGACCGCTAGACGGAGATCAGTAATATATCTGATTATGTCATTGGACCGCTAGACAGACAGTAAGATATCTGATCATGTGATTGGACCTCTAGACAGACAGTAATATATCTGATCGTGTCATTGGACCGCTAGACAGACAGTGATCCAATGGACCGCTACACGGACAGTAATATCTGATCATGTCAATGGACCGCTAGACGGACAGCAAGATATCTGATCACGTGAACGGACCGCTAGATGGACAGTAATATATCTGATCACGTAAACGGACCGCTAGACGGACAGTAATATATCTGATCATGTCATTGGACCGCTAGACAGACAGTAATATATCTGATCATGTCAATGGACCGCTAGACAGACAGTATGATATCTGATCATGTCATTGGACCGCTAGACGGACAGTAATATATCTGATCATGTCATTGGACCGCTAGACAGACAGTATGATATCTGATCATGTCATTGGACCGCTAGACAGACAGTATGATATCTGATCATGTCATTGGACCTCTAGACGGACAGTAATATATCTGATCATATCAATGGACCTCTAGACGGACAGTAATATATCTGATCATGTCATTGGACCGCTAGACGGACAGTAATATATCTGATCATGTCATTGGACCGCTAGACAGACAGTATGATATCTGATCATGTCATTGGACCGCTAGAGGGACAGTAATATATCTGATCATGTCATTGGACCGCTAGACAGACAGTATGATATCTGATCATGTCATTGGACCGCTAGATGGACAGTAATATATCTGATCATGTCATTGGACCGCTAGACAGACAGTATGATATCTGATCATGTCATTGGACCGCTAGACAGACAGTAATATATCTGATCATGTCATTGGACCGCTAGACAGACAGTATGGTATCTGATCATGTCATTGGACCGCTAGTCAGACAGTATGATATCTGATCATGTCATTGGACCTCTAGATGGACAGTAATATATCTGATCATGTCATTGGACCGCTAGACAGACAGTATGATATCTGATCATGTCATTGGACCGCTAGATGGACAGTAATATATCTGATCATGTCAATGGACCACTAGACGGACACTGATATATCTTATCACGTAAACGGACAGCTATACAGACAGTAATATATCTGATCATGTCAATGGACCGCTAGACGGACAGTTATATATTTGATCACGTAAACGGACTACTAGACAGACAGCAAGATATCTGATCATGTCAATGGACCGCTAGACGGGCAGTAATATATCTGATCACGTAAACGGACCGCTAAATGGACAGTAATATATCTGATCACGTCATAGGACTGCTAGACGGACAGCAAGATGTCTGATCATGTCAATGGACCTCTAGATGGACAGTAATATTCCTGATCACGTCAATGGACCGCTAGACAGACAGTATGATATCTGATCATGTCAATAGACTGCTAGACAGACAGTAATATATCTGATCATGTCAATGGACTGCTAGACAGACAGTATGATATCTGATCATGTCAATGGACCGTTAGACGGACAGTAATATATCTGATCATGTCCATGGACCTCTAGACGGACAGTAATATATCTGATCATGTCCATGGACCTCTAGACGGATAGTAATATATCTGATCATGTCCATGGACCTCTAGACGGACAGCAATATATCTGATCACGTCCATGGACCGCTAGACAGCAAGATATCTGACCATATCATTGAACTGCTAGACAGCAAGATATCTGATCATATCATTGAACCGCTAGACAGACAATAGTATATCTGATCACATAAACGAACATCTGACGGACAGTAATATATCTGATCATGTTAATGACCTGCTGGATGGACAACAATATATCTGATCGTGCCAATGGACAGCCAGATGGGCCCTAATATGATATATCAATATCATCTTACAGTGTTAAGTTCAATTGAGCATTATATGGCCAGCTGTCAGATTTGACTAATCAGGGTCAAAAGATAACGAAGATAAGAAGAAAAGAATGACATAACACAATGCATTACATTCTGCATTAACAGCACCATTTTAATAGATAAAAACAAATTACAACAGATATACATTTAATTCACAGGTCAGTCTTGCCATAAATCTGTAACAATATAGTAGAACTGAAATGCTATACTGTTGTACAATGACTTAATTAAATCCAAAAAACACCAATGTGATGATGGAACTTTCACACATTATTTTTGTTCCACTTCAAATGGAACATTCAGTATTTTGTTAATTGATCAAGCGAAAATGATTTTGGCATAAAATGATAATGACATCACAAATGTTTTACTTTGTATCAATGAATATATAAAGCACGTAGTGGCTAATTTTATTGAAGAGGAATGAGTTCTACTGAAATACAAAAACACTGTGTCTTTATTGTACTTTTATCATATCTCCACACTGAGGTAAAGATATAACACAACTCAACAGTGATGCCAGGATATAATGTCAAACACACTGTACATGACATCCTGACTCCATGTGTCATGTTACAATGTCAAACACACTGTAAATGACATCCTGACTTCATGTGTCGTGTTACAATGTCAAACACACTGTAAATGACATCCTAACTCCATTTGTCATGTTACCATGTCAAACACACTGTACATGACATCCTGACACCATGTGTCATGTTACAATGTTAAACACACTGTAAATGACATCCTGACTCCATTTGTCATGTTACCATGTCAAACACACTGTACATGACATCCTGACTCCATGTGTCGTGTTACAATGTCAAACACACCGTAAATGACATCCTGACTCCATGTGTCAAGTTACAACATCAAACACACCGTAAATGACATCCTGACTCCATGTGTCAAGTTACAATGTCAAACACACAGTAAATGACATCCTGACGCCATGTGTCGTGTTACAATGTCAACACACTGTAAATGAAATCCTGACGCCATGTGTCGTGTTACAATGTCAAACACACTGTAAATGACATCCTGACTTCAAATATCACATTATAAAGTATTCTACTGGAAAACCTGACTTCATATTGGTATCAACTTGTCATGTTCGTTATAAATGTAATGAAACCTACCTACCTACATGCCAAGGATATTATTGTCTTATCAAAGAAATATAATCACTTCATTTGAAAAAAGGAATGTCATTAAGCTTATCATATTTATCAACATTTTGAAAATGAATGATGCAAAATAAAGAGAAAATTTTAATGGAAAAATCAGATTAGAAAGAGATTAGCTAATATTAATTCAAAAGACATTGTGTATCTAGTAACTCACCTGAAATCAATCACCTTCTAGTCCTCATAAGTTTTTTACTTCTCATTCACAACTTTATTGTAAATACAAGTTGATTTAACAGGAAAAAAGTACTTATACATTCTGATAATTTTAAATGAGATACAGAGATGATGGATCTTCTAGTGATAGAGTTACTGAGACAGTCAACATGTACCTACTGATTAAAGTCCATGACCAAAACCAGTAACAAACAGAACACTGAATGACTGGCAAAAACATTACCACATCATCACTATAGTGTGACATATATACATATAATTTATATATTGTTTAGTCATTCCCCCTATCCAGTTTGGTGTAACCTGTACCTGTATCAACAAAAATGTACAACTTCATTTTATCTTCTTTTTATTCTATATTCAAATGTGTCAGAAAAATCTTATTATTGTCGATCTTTTCTGTAATGATAGATGTTGATATGAGATCTATTATACTCATGAAGTTTATCCAGAATCCAATTTATATGAGCGAGGAATACTCATCAAATCTCTTCATTCAAAGAAAGAAAGTGTAAAATTCACTATATATAGAATATGGGTAAAACTTCTTTGGAAGGATTCTGTCAACAAGCTGTCTGAAAACTCTATATTTTTCTTCCTGAAAATAGCTGTGAATGTGACCAAGGAAAGACTCCAATCACATCTTTGTAAAGTGAGTAAGATTAAGCACTTGGAATATTCTTAAAAAGTCAAACCAGTACAAAGTAGAAGATAAGACAGGCATAATGACATATAGACTCTTGTTAGGCCTTTTCAATATGGAGCGCATACCATAATATACTGTGTGCCAATATAATGTTTTAGATGAGCTATGCCCAATACAAATGAAGCCAAAACAATCAAAACCTGACATAACATTCCAAAATTTGTAAACTTGGGTAGAAACATTGATATCAACTATATAGTTGTAAGCAGGAAGTGTTCCAACACTTGTGAATCATGTCAGACTAAGTCACATAGATTTTTTTTATCTAAGATGACATGCTTTACATACAAATGATAATTTCACTTTTATACATGGGGCACAAACAACAGTTTGCATGCACACATAACAATATCATCTCATACAACACCAGAACAGCATATACTCAACTATAAAACATTTAAACAAATATAAGCCAAATATATAACAATTTTGAAGTACATACAAAGATTTAAGAAATCTTTGCCAGTTCTTGGGTTTCAAAATAATATCAAAAGCAATGAAATACGAACTATTATATCTAACATCCTGTGAAATTGATAAAACATTACTTGATTGAAAAATAAAAAGAAATAAAAAGTTAAATAAGAAGCATTTTGACTGAGTTGCAAAGTTTCAATGCTGTTACCAGAAAATTCTAATTCATTCATTCTAATTACTTCACTACCTATGATGGCTCCATCAGGTAGAACATTGCCCTACATAACATTAGGTGTAAATCTCAAGTGTGTGGTGTGATACTCCCTCCAAGTGATGATATGTGTTTCTTTCAAAGCTGAGAAAAGGACCAGTCTAGCTGACATAGTTGTGTCCTTGGGTAAGACAGTAAACTCTAATTGTTGTGAATGCATACAACAGACCTCCCATATGTTGTTCAGTGAAGTAGCCACCAGCTGCTACAAGGAGACCTCACCTCAAAATGACCCTGGTTATTTAAGGGGCAATAAACCCAGCTCACATACAAATAAACAGAAAGAGCATCTGGAGTGTGAGACAACTGCATCATTTACATAAGGAAAAAAAGTCAACAGTCTGTTAAAACACTAACTGGATAATATGAGATCTTCATTAAAGAGGCATGACAGTGAAGGATGAAGTAGATCACTTTACTGAACAAGTGAAAATGAATAACCATCAGGTACACTGGACAAAATGGCTATACAGTTGCTGATAAGATAACAGGTATAAACTGTGCAAAATCACAACAGGACGGAACTGTTAAAACTCAAAAATGCATAACCATAATAATTGCATTATCAAGAATACTAAGGGTAGCAACAAGGTGTAATCAGTGGAGACTTCAATCATGCCTGTTTCACTATTGATACAGTAATACTTTGTCAATGTCAGTACAAGTTTTTACTCTTCCAAAGACACTTCTGGGGTTCGACATTCTATCGGTTCATTGTTTAGAGACTAGTATTAATCCTTTTGACGTCAAATGTTTTATTCTTAATATCACAATTCTGATGACATACTACACAATATAAATTTTCCAAGTTGAACACAAAAAACTGAATCAGATGTAGAACTAGCATCATGCTAGGAAGAACTCTCCACAGCTGGAGGTACAGAAGTAGTCTCCTTAAAGGTGCTTGATGCATCTTGGAATTCAGTGCTGTTTGTTGTGCCTTCTCCATTTGTTACTCTCTCACTCACCTCTGCTTTCTCATCTAAAAAAAAGGAAATGGGAGAGTACAGCAAATAGTGTAAAGAGATAGCAACATTGTGTTGTTGGACTTTGTCAACATGATAATTCAGGCTTTTGTTTTTAACCATACTGCTGATACTATAATCTGTCAATTTACTTAATGTATGTATCACACTACCTGTGATAAATGTGGATATCTGATGGACCAACTTTGAGCTTTCTTTAGAATGACTACATACCACCATTCTGAATTTTGGCCTCACACAACTTTTTCTGAATTTCCTCTTGTTCCTTTCTCATCTTCTCTTTCTCCTCTTCTGCTTTCTTCAGTTTTTGTATGGATTCATACTCATCTAAAAAGGTGAAAAAATGGAAATTAATATTGGAAATATTCTTTATTTTCTTTAACAGAACAAATTACATTACATACATCATTGTATCACATTTTTACAAGATCTACCTTCAATGTAAATGTATTTAACTGAAAAGAACTAAGTTCCTGGAGAAATGTGCTGATAAGACAGAGATGGATCAGTTAACAACTCTACCATCAAGTAAACAATTGGTCATTAACTTAGCCATCAAGTAAACAATTGGTCATTAACTTAGCCATCAAGTAAACAATTGGTCATTAACTTAGCCATCAAGTAAACAATTGGTCATTAACTTAGCCATCAAGTAAACAATTGGTCATTAACTTAGCCATCAAGTAAACAATTGGTCATTAACTTAGCCATTTGGTCATTAACTTAGCCATCAAGTAAACAATTGGTCATTAACTTAGCCATCAAGTAAACAATGTATTAACTTAGCCATCAAGTAAACAATTGGTCATTAACTTAGCCATCAAGTAAACAATTGGTCATTAACTTAGCCATCAAGTAAACAATTGGTCATTAACTTAGCCATCAAGTAAACAATTGGTCATTAACTTAGCCATCAAGTAAACAATTGGTCATTAACTTAGCCATCAAGTAAACAATTGGTCATTAACTTAGCCATCAAGTAAACAATTGGTCATTAACTTAGCCATCAAGTAAACAATTGGTCATTAACTTAGCCATCAAGTAAACAGTCTTTTTCAAACCTGTCCAGTTGACTTACCTGCCAAATTTTTACACATCTTTTTGTGTGTAGACCAGTGAAGCTTCTGACAGCGGGCATCACAGTACCTCACCTGACAATTACAAATGCAATATTAACACAGTCCTGAACAATTCTTTTCAAGTCCATAAATATCAGACAAGGTACAAATGAAGGACCTAATGGTTCATTGAACATAACTCTATATAGCAACATGACTCTCAAAAGCAATAGAAAGCTCAATATACGTGCCCTTTCTTGCTCCATGATGAGCAATCAGTCATATTGGTGTAGCTTATACATGCAAAAAAATGACTGACATTTCACTGATTTGTTGGAAGAAATTATCCATCAGGTCATGTCATATCTAAAATGAAGCTGATGCATAAATACAGCAAATAAACCTTTAATCTAACTTTCAGTGTAATTCCAATGATTATTTCATCACCATAACACACATTTAATAGTGTGATAATATTTTAGATAGCAATTTGAAAAGTAACAGTGCAGAAATGTCTTTTTTAACCTGATAACGTTGACAGATCGATCATGATAATCTTTTTAACCTGGCTACATGGACAGATTGATCATGATGATAATCTTTTTAACCTGGCTACATGGACAGATTGATCATGATGATAATCTTTTTAACCTGGCTACATGGACAGATTGACCATGATGATAATCTTTTTAACCTGGCTACATGGACAGATTGATCATGATGATAATCTTTTTAACCTGGCTACATTGACAGATCGATCATGATGATAATCTTTTTAACCTGGCTACATGGACAGACTGACCATGATGATAATCTTTTTAACCTGGCTACATGGACAGATTGATCATGATGATAATCTTTTTAACCTGGCTACATGGACAGACTGATCATGATGATAATCTTTTTAACCTGGCTACATGGACAGATTGATCATGATGATAATCTTTTTAACCTGGCTACATGGACAGACTGATCATGATGATAATCTTTTTAACCTGGCTACATGGACAGACTGATCATGATGATAATCTTTTTAACCTGGCTACTACCAAATTTTGATGATGATAATCTTTTTAACCTGGCTACATGGACAGATTGATCATGATGATAATCTTTTTAACCTGGCTACATGGACAGATTGATCATGATGATAATCTTTTTAACCTGGCTACATGGACAGATTGATCATGATAATCTTTTTAACCTGGCTACATGGACAGATTGATCATGATGATAATCTTTTTAACCTGGCTACATGGACAGATTGATCATGATGATATAACCTGGCTACATGGACAGACTGATCATGATGATAATCTTTTTAACCTGGCTACATGGACAGATTGATCATGATGATAATCTTTTTAACCTGGCTACATGGACAGACTGATCATGATGATAATCTTTTTAACCTGGCTACATGGACAGACTGATCATGATGATAATCTTTTTAACCTGGCTACATGGACAGATTGATCATGATGATAATCTTTTTAACCTGGCTACATGGACAGATTGATCATAATGATAATCTTTTAAACCTGGCTACAAGGACAGATTGATCATGATAATCTTTTTAACCTGGCTACATGGACAGATTGATCATGATAATCTTTTTAACCTGGCTACATGGACAGATTGATCATGATGATCTTTTTAACCTGGCTACATGGACAGATTGATCATGATGATAATCTTTTTAACCTGGCTACATGGACAGATTGATCATGATGATAATCTTTTTAACCTGGCTACATGGACAGATTGATCATGATAATCTTTTTAACCTGGCTACATGGACAGATTGATCATGATAATCTTTTTAACCTGGCTACATGGACATGATATATCTTTTTAACCTGGCTACATGGACAGATTGATCATGATAATCTTTTTAACCTGGCTACATGGACAGATTGATCATGATAATCTTTTTAACCTGGCTACATGGACAGATTGATCATGATGATAATCTTTTTAACCTGGCTACATGGACAGATTGATCATGATGATAATCTTTTTAACCTGGCTACATGGACAGATTGATCATGATGATAATCTTTTTAACCTGGCTACATGGACAGATTGATCATGATGATAATCTTTTTAACCTGGCTACATGGACAGATTGACATGGACAGATTGACATGATGATAATCTTTTTAACCTGGCTACATGGACAGATTGATCATGATGATAATCTTTTTAACCTGGCTACATGGACAGATTGATCATGATGATAATCTTTTTAACCTGGCTACATGGACAGACTGATCATGATGATAATCTTTTTAACCTGGCTACATGGACAGACTGATCATGATGATAATCTTTTTAACCTGGCTACATGGACAGACTGATCATGATGATAATCTTTTTAACCTGGCTACATGGACAGACTGATCATGATGATAATCTTTTTAACCTGGCTACATGGACAGATTGATCATGATAATCTTTTTAACCTGGCTACATGGACAGATTGATCATGATAATCTTTTTAACCTGGCTACATGGACAGATTGATCATGATAATCTTTTTAACCTGGCTACATGGACAGATTGATCATGATGATAATCTTTTTAACCTGGCTACATGGACAGATTGATCATGATGATAATCTTTTTAACCTGGCTACATGGACAGACTGATCATGATGATAATCTTTTTAACCTGGCTACATGGACAGATTGATCATGATGATAATCTTTTTAACCTGGCTACATGGACAGATTGATCATGATAATCTTTTTAACCTGGCTACATGGACAGATTGATCATGATAATCTTTTTAACCTGGCTACATGGACAGATTGATCATGATAATCTTTTTAACCTGGCTACATGGACAGATTGATCATGATGATAATCTTTTTAACCTGGCTACATGGACAGATTGATCATGATAATCTTTTTAACCTGGCTACATGGACAGATTGATCATGATAATCTTTTTAACCTGGCTACATGGACAGATTGATCATGACGATAATCTTTTTAACCTGGCTACATGGACAGATTGATCATGATAATCTTTTTAACCTGGCTACATGGACAGATTGATCATGATGATAATCTTTTTAACCTGGCTACATGGATAGATCGATCATGATAAACTTTTTAACCTGGCTACATGGACAGATTGATCAT
Source organism: Ylistrum balloti (assembly GCF_031769215.1). NCBI lineage: Eukaryota > Metazoa > Mollusca > Bivalvia > Pectinida > Pectinidae > Ylistrum > Ylistrum balloti. The sequence continues at coordinate 411,002 of NW_026782639.1, read as the reverse complement.
GATGATAATCTTTTTAACCTGGCTACATGGACAGATTGATCATGATGATAATCTGATCTGTCCAGATTTAAGTAATCAAAGTGGACACAATTAGCATGCTAGATCAATAAATTAAGTGAGGAAAGTTTCACAGGTGGAACTCTAGTGTATGACTTGGTTGTAAATAACGATATCCCAGAGGGATACATACTTATATATGAAATTTTAGAAAGATCTAAATGGCAGCACATTGGAAAATTTTGTTGTCATATGTTTTGGCCATTTTATTTTTGCTAATTTGTCCCACAATCACAAAGGCACAAGGGACGAAGGGGAACCTACATACAGAATTTGAGACAGATCTCTAAAAATGGCAATAAGAAGAATTGTTTATAGACAGAGTAAAGACAAAGGCCATTTAAAAAGCTAACAAAACAGTGGATAAAACTCACCATTTTACAAGCGGAGCATTTCTTCTCTGCATATAATTCTCCACAAGTACAACAAATATCCTCAGCATCAAATGTCATGCGATGACCATTGATACCTTGTGACAGTACTGACAGAGCAGTTGGGCTGTCTCCCTGTCAATAAAGAATGATCACAGTTTATATATAAAAGAAGTTGATGGCAGTAAGAATTAGATGAAAGTGAAATGAAGCCTATGTATAAGAATGAAGACTTATATTCACTTGTTCATATATGACGCCCTCATTTCCGTGACTTCACATGGCATGATAAGATAGACAGTATTTGAACCTCTAAAAGCAGTCAGATCTAAATTTTATCTCTGCTGTTTGTCAAGATCACTTTCGCTCTCTGCTGACATCCTTGATACTTCAATGGTCGAGATCACTTTCACTCTCTGCACCACTAGAACATTTCATCATAAAATTGAAGGTTCTATGTGTGACATCTTGTGGGTAAGACAAGCAGATTAAATTGATCTGTTGATGGACACCAAATGAATCTCGATGTCGCCAGATGGCATGTTGTGCTGGGTTTTAAGTTGGGTGTCACTCCTTTGTAATCTTCAAAGTTGCGCATCATTGTGTGATTGGTCAGTTTTTTCTCCTTAAACTATCTGTAGACCAATCAAATTACTTTGCTAATGCTGTCATTTTTTTCATGAAATGTTCCAGGGGTGCAGAGAGCGATAGTGAGTATAACCCCTAGAGTATTGGGGATAAAGTGCTGACAGGTTTAATTCCCAACATTGGTGTTTGCCTGTGCCGGTTCTCTAACTATTTATATCATTTACCTTACAGCTCAACTTTTATACAAACACAAAACAGAATCTGCAATAAGTGCAATCATTTCTCAGTGTTGTACTTTCAGTATAAAAGTAAGATTACTGATGAAATATGTACAGGATACACTAGAATAAGTCTCACCACTTTTACTGAAGCCAGTGTTCTGACAAGCTGTTGTAGAAGTTGAGAATCTGAATATGGGAACTCCCTAAGTGACTGTCGGATCAATAGCTCCTGTTTCTCGGGAAAACCATCCAAGTCTCGTCCCTTTACTAACCTTTAATAACAACAAGAAGCCAAATTGTAAAGATACTAAACAGAACACATAAACATATACTTTTTGTGAGCTAATCATTTGAAAAAGAAGACAGTTTTGTATGTCTATATCAGTAGCATTATAAACAAGGACAAGCAAGTTATCAAATGGAAGATTTTCTTAGGACATGAGGTAAAGTGATCCCTCAAATTTTCAGACCACGCAAAAGCATTACTTTAAAAAAAACAGTCATTACACAGTCTGATTTCTTTTCCATACCAGACTCTTAAAATTACACACGACACATGTTATAAATTGCACATGATACACGTTATAAATAACACACAACACAGGTTATAAATTACTCATGATTCAAGTTATAAATTACACACAACACAGGTTATAAAGTATAAATGATAAAGGTTATAAATTACAAACGTTGAAGGTTATAAATAACAAATGATATAAATACACAAGATACAGGTTACTAACTACACTCGACACAAGTTATGAATTACACACGATTCAGGTTATAAATTACACATGTTACAGCTTATAAATCACACAAGATAATGTAAATTACAAATAACACATGCTATAAATACACATGATACAGATTACAAATTACACATGTTAAGGTTATAACTTACACATGATACTGTTTATAAATTATACATGATACAACTTTGAACATTTCTCTCCATATGACCCTTTTACCTTTTGATCCAATTGTCTAATGACTGATGCTCTTGATAAGACTTGGCAGCATTTTTCAGGACGACAGCAAAATAGTGTGTTTTCATTGCCATGCCATCCTCTGTGTCTCGTGCCTTCATATACTTCTCACACAGGTGGTCCAACACCTTAACAACGTTTGAGGATTTCTCCAACAAACACGTGTAGTCTTGTATGATCAATGATATCTGTGGATCACAATGAAGACAACTTTACAGAATAACTGATTTAACATCCTACAACACTTTGTTTTATTTCCTCAAACCAATCCTTCTAAAACCTAATCACTTCCTGAAACTGAACCAAATGGTGATACATGAAATGTCCTCTTCATTATAATAATGAAAAACTTCCAAATACTGATCCCTCTAAACGCCAAAAACCAACTGCGTATTGTATACGAAATTATTACACTGAAGGAAATTACTTCTAAAAAATTGCACAGAAAATTTGAGCAATGAAGAGTTAAGTTCGTACAGGAGGACCATGAATTCAAATCCTCATGTGCACATGTGTTCCAGGTAGACTTTATATACCATACCTACCCAAACGAAGAGATTACAATTAGCATTGCACATATTTATTATCGATGACAAGATGAAATCAAACCAATGAATCCATTGCTTCAGTGAAGTGAGCAAAGTCAAACATTGTGAAAATAAGTTTTTGTAAGGAGCTAGAAAGCTGCAGTTTCACATCTGATTTTTTAGGACTTACAGAATATGTTATTTTAACATGTATGGAAAGGAAAAAAATGCATGTGTTGTTTTAAATTTCATTATTCTGATCAAACAAAACACCAGTTCATCAAATATATTGGTACTAAACACTTCCTGAATTTTGCACGGTTAATGCAGAAATATTTTCCCCATGGAAATAACATAGTCATATACCTCAAAATAACTTAAAACTTCAAATCCAGAAATGTACATTTACCTTGACAGGATTTAAGTTTGACTGGTTGATCAATTTCAACACAGCAACTTCTAGGTCTGGAGTAAGCTTGGGTTCTTTCTCAAGTCCTGAAAATTGTTCAATTGTTTGACATTTCAATCAAAGCATCATTTAAAAAAAATTTGATATCACTTATTTTATTACAAAACAGAAATAAACTGAAAGCTGAAGTAATAGATATCCATAGCAATTTCATTTCAACCACAAAATTTCAGAAAAGCTCAAAAAATTACCTTCAGTTCTAGTTGAAAGTACACCACTTTTGCATTATAAGAGATACCCATATGGAAATTGCGAGATAAAGAGTGAAGAATACATCACATACTGGGAGACACAATGAAGAATAAGTCCTGTACTAGGAGACACTGTGAAAAATATGTCCTGTACTATGTAGCAAAGTGAATAATATGTGATGTACTGGGAGACACTGTAAAGAATAAATCCCATACTGGCCAACAAAGTGAAGAATATGTCCCATGCTGGGAGACACAGTTAAGTATATGTTCTGTGCTGGATGACACACTGAAGAATATGTCCTGAACTGGGTGACAAAAACCAAAAGTGAGGGACAGATTGCAAACCTAGAACTGAATAAATCAATAATAATATGATCTAGTCCCCTGTAACATTAAGTACAAAGAGAACACTGAGAGATTACTTACCCTGAGGCTTAGTGTAGCGTTTGAGGTTATCCCGACTAAAGTAAGATTTGATTACCGTGACACACTTTTGCTGACCTGTACAAATATAAAATATTTTTTAAAGAAAAAGATTGCAAAATGGATCCTGCCATCATTTGATCTATAATTGTTCTTTAAAAGTCGGATCTTTTCTCTTCTTTCCTCTATTTTTACTCCTAATCATACAAAATTCTAAAATTCCACTAAGTGGTAATAATGTTTAATTACGAAATCTAGGATGATCACTAGTCATTTTTGTTTATCTAATCAGTCCCACTATAAAAAAAGGAAACAACTAGGAACCAAGAGCAGTTTACACATGAAATTTGAGAAGGATCCAGTACTTCTCAATAAATAACAAACAATAAAAACTTTTATTTTAAAATCCAAGATGGCCATCTGTCAGCTATTTTGTTTTTTCTGATCAGTCCAAAAAACAAGCATAACTAGGGCAATACAATATCTTGATGATATTTTAAAAACCAATTTACAGCAGATGCTGCTTAAACTGTTGTTGGTTTAATAGGATAAGCAAAGTGGCAAGCAATGTGGTGACCATAGAGTTGTGAGTAGAAGTATTGCAAGTGTACATCTATAAACTTCAGGAAAGTAAACAATACCAGTTCTCTAATTCATTCAAACAATTGACTTATTTAAGAATATTCTTTGATGCTGTAGTGTCTTTATAGTTTTAAAAGCAGAAAATCATTGTTGCCTTTATTGATGGTGCTTCATTTGTATGTAATGTCAGTAACAAGAGAAACTCTGCATGCATTTAGGTACTGTTATTGAAAATTGTCTTGTTTAGTCTTCACATCTTGAACCAAGTCTAAATGTGAACTATCTCTTTGCCAATCTATTGTATACATCTCTACCATTGGAAGATCTCTACTGATAAACCAATAGCTACACAGAGAGTTTAATAGTTAATAACCTTACCTACAAAGCCTGCCATCTGACATGCTGTTCTGCCCACTGAGTTGGTATGGTCCACATTAGCTCCTGCCTCTAACATCAGATGAGTCGTATCTGGATGACCTGTTCAAATCATCACAATATATGCTTACTGGTCAAAATAACTAAATAACAAGACTTTAAAACAATGTTGTACAACAATGAAAACACATAATCGTGCTTCCTTACTTCTAACCTAGACATTTAAAACATCCAGCCAAAGTATCTGAATAAACTGATCTATCATTCATCATCATGTAATATGATTATATTGTGCAGAAATTTTATTGAGTAGCAAGATTTGGAATACTTTTACCATTAACTGTGAGATACCTGAGAGGGCAGAAAACATGAGAGCTGTGTAGCCATTCTCATGATAGTTAGAATTAACATCTGCTCCGTGAGCCAGGAGTAGCTGACACAGTTCCGTCTTCCCTCGAAAGGCGGCATGCTGTAGTGGGGTCATCCCAGTCTGTAAATAACACAGGAAGTTTTTAATGAGTTCATCCCAGTTAGTAAATAATACAGCAAGTTTTCAATGAGTTCATCCCAGTCAGTAAATAATACAGCAAGTTTTTAATGAGTTCATTGCAGTCTGTAAATAACATGGTAAGTTTAACATGTGATCATCACTTTTAGTAAATTATACAGCTAGTTTATTAAAAGGTCATTCCAGTCCATAAATCATACAAGTTTTTCATAGGGTCAAATCAGTGTGTAAATGATATAATCAATTCAATTATTGGATCATACCGGTATTTTGGTATTTGCTGGTGGATATACTTGAAGTCTTATTTCAAAATAAAGCAAACTTACATCATCCAAGAAGTCAACATTCTTCACAGTGTTCTCTTTTAAAAGGAGCTTAACTTCATCTGCTTTGCCTAAAATAAAACAAAATTATCTATTTACAATATCAATTTGACTAATAATCATTATTCATACCAGACAAAAGAAGAAATATTTTAAGCTGTAAAAACTCTGAGCACCATGACCAGATGTCTCTCGAAAATGCAAGACTATTATGCATATATGGGAGTGTGCCCTACTCACCCTGTAAACAATCAGTGGAGAAATTATCTGGGGGAAAACCATACAAATGTGTGTATAATGCCCAAACTAGCCTATGATATGACAATTGGAGTATGGATTTGTTACTAAAAAGAGCTGAAATCACTTTAAACTTAGCTTTTACAAATCATGTTTAGTCAGTCATGACACTTAATACAACTGGTAAAATAAAATTCATTTGCATGTAGGAAAATATCCAAAATAGATGCAGTACTTCTAGGCTATGTTACAATAGTACAGTTACTATGGCATCAACTGTCACATGAAGTTTCTTCTTAGCTGGCACTTTCAGTAAACATTTTTTAGTCACAAAATATTTAGCCTCAACTAGTGGAAATTATCCTCTTTAGTCACGCAGTAAAGTTTCTGGCTAAAGACCATTCTAAACCTGCCAGGGACAGGATGTTTTTAATATCCTTCCCATTACAAATTTGGTGCTGTTAACCAGTCCAAGATTAGAAGCTACAAGAGACTGAGACGCATACTTGGAGATTTTGGACTTGGATTGTTGTTGTCTTTAGAGTTGAAGACTTCTTCAATCTTGAAGGAGAGAGTAGTATAGAAGTTGAGAGAAGCGATCGCCTTACCAGCCTCAGCTAGTAGGAATTTCTCTATAGTCGAGCCGTAGAGTGTCAAGTTTGAGACCGAAGGGTCGCTAGTTCGAACCCCAGCGGTGGCAGTGTGTTTTTTTCATTACTCCTTCATATTACAATTACAGGCAAAATGCGTTTATTTTCATTATACACGTGAAAGACTTAAACTTTCAGTGACGTTACATCATCTTAAAGTAGATTTTTGCATTGCTGTTTTTATACATCTCCAAAAAATCTGTTATTATGACAATAATGATGTTCATCTCCGATATTAACGGTGATGCTGGTCAACTGATGAAAACGGACAGAAAACGAAAATATCCAACAAAAAGGAATGTTCCGGTACGACAGCTTTTGTGGGTATAAAGGTTGGAGTAAATCTCTAAATGCTTATAGGCACGGTTTCATTATACGGTGGCATGGAATATTCTCGAACTACTATATAATCAGTTTTTACCTTGCATGTGTCCGTCAAAACTGGTAACTAAATCATATTATCGTGTCACATAATATATTGCAAGGTTCTTCGATAGAAAAATTAAACAAGGAATACAGTGAAAATGTTTCATTTTACTTCTCAGTCACTAACTGAAATTAAACTCACCTTGTGTCACAGCATCGTGAATTTTTTTCTCTAGTTCAGTGAAATTTCCCTTCTTAGGCGCCATTTTGTTATGATTAATCTCAAACGAAAACAATAAATTTAATACGACGCTTTTTTCTCTTTCCTGAACTTTCTAATCCTAATCGAGTTTCTTAAGTCAATTTATACACTCAGTTTGTCTCTTATTTTCGATCAAGAAAGAAAGAAAAATGTTTAGCATTTTTCCGTCCTGGATACGAGAGTTAATGAGCAGCGGACGAGTTCATTTATGTGAAAAGTGAGAACAGAACCAACAATGCGTTAGAGTATGTCAGTTACAAAGACAATAAACAGAACTCGTTATATATGAATTCATTATTTTAATGCTAATAAAAATAAATAAAAGGTTATTGTCTAAACACTTAAATATTTCCAGCATGATGATGTTTGTATTTTTAACTGAACAGACCACTAACCTAATGAACAAGTAAGAAAATCCGGAGGAATGGCGGCGGTTCGATAGTAAATGCGGCAAGGTGTGAAAGACTTTTTCCATTTTATTGTGATCGGTCCATTCATGTTAACCTCAAACAAATGAACTGATAATTGCATGGATTGCAGTGTGAACTGCGATTGCTGTAAACCAAATGGCATTGTCATTCAAAGTATGGTTTGTCCATTCTAGTATCTTACAGCTTATGCAGTAGGACAACCACCCACAGGCTACTGTACACGTCTCCAATAATGTTTGTTCTTTGCAAAACGTGCAGCTAAGGTCAAATTACAACAGTTTATAAGTATATGGTTATTTTATTATTCTTGTTGAACATCAGTTGTTTAAAAATGTGATTACATTTTAGGTGCTCCGTACACCGTAAATTCCGTCTATTAAGGTTGTTTATAGGCGAGTTACTCAATTGAAGCTTACCTATAGTACAGTAAAACAGTTCCGAAAAGAAATGTGTCCATCAAATTGACAAGGCTTCTAAATCTGCATAGATGGCAACGTCGTTAGAGCTACAGTAAACTTGAGCTTTTGTTATTGTAGCTTTAAACTCTTTGCACATTTGGACAAATGTATCCTTTGTCAGATGGTTCAGACTTTCTGCGATAATAATGGCTGCGACCAAGACAAAAGTTATATTGCAGATCAGAACCATTTGAACTAATGTGTCTAGTTGTTGTTGAAAGTTTTTTTTGTTGTGAATATATATATATTTGTTGAGTGCCCAAGGGATGGTCAGTTTTGGTTATGGATCAGACAAAGTATTTAGCATGAATTAGAGCATAACAACAAAAAGAAAAAGTTTGAAGAAGAGATGCACCCAACAAAGAAATATCACGAAAGACTATGTGACAAAAGATTAATTTTGGAAAGATGCAATTAAAACTTGTGTCATTTCAGCAGTCTTATTTATCCATAGAGTTGATGAATGATGAAATGTCTTGGTATTTACCTACATGCTCTTTTTGGTGAAGATATACTTAAACTGCTGAAGAATCTAGCATTCTACTACTTCTGGTTCAACCCAAGGGCTGCAGTGCAATATAGCCAACACAAACATTTCACTTCAAACAAAATGCTTTATAAATTCAGTCGCCTACCTTTCTTTTTTATTTTTTGCAAGTACACATGAAATTATTTAGGTATAGAATGTGATATTACCGCAGCTTACAGTTTATAAAGAACATGTATATTTATACTAGCTTTTTAACATGTAAATATGGCAGCTCTCATGCCCAGTAACATTACGAGTGTTCAAGCATGAACATAAACGCAATTGAATCGGTAAGAGGATTTACAGGATTGGGTAGGATTATGTCTTGTGCAAGAAATTGATTCATTCTTACTTAATTATAGAAGAGGAAGAAGATGACTGTGACCAGTGGATACAAGCCCAGATGTTTTCTGGACGTAGAAATAGGTGGCCAATCTGGTAAGTAAAAACAGAAATTCAGTCGGTTGAGAACATCAAATTTCTATACACTTAGCCAGATATTTCATAAGTTGATAAATGTGTAAACTACATCTAAGTTCTATAGAATGCCTTTTCCTTAATCCAAAAACATAGATTTATGTTAATTATTTTGTGTTGGATTTTTTCTTTTCTTTTTTTTTTTTGTTTCATTTTGTTAATCAAATGTATGTTCAACAATGCAAGTGAAATAATTGAAAATGTAAGTGGATAGGTAAATCATATCATAATGTGAAATGTAACTGAGTTTCAATTTTGTTTGCAGTGTTTTATATTTGTGTAATTTTGTCATTTCTTTCAAGCCTCAGTTAAACTTCAGGTAGATTACAATCTTTTGTTTTCCAGTGGGACGGATCATAGTTGAGCTATTCTCTGATGTTACCCCAAAGACATGTGAAAACTTTCGTGCATTATGCACAGGTAAATTATTATTCAAGAATTTGCATTATGTTGTATGAAGCTAGTTTGTATGGAAGTGAGAAATTCAGAATAGAAGTGATTCCATTAATTTAGTTTAATTTAAAGCATACTGATCACATAAAATTGTCTCGGTCATTAATTTTTTTTATGCTTATCTTTAGGTGAAAATGTGACACTACAAAAGAGTCCTAGCAAACATGTCTGATTATGATTGATGAAATATTACTTTTGATAGGAAATATCAGATATTAAAGTAATACTATGAAATGTGAGGATTTTAAAATGACTGAGAGCTTACCTTTTTTTCACAGGAGAAAAGGGGGTTACCCAGAAAACGGAACAATCCCTCCATTACAAAGGTGCTCCTTTCCATCGTGTAGTGAAAGATTTTATGATTCAAGGTGGAGATTTCACCAAAGGTTGGTAGAATTTAGGAATATACATTACTTAGAAGAGATCTATAAAACAAGTGTTTTATAAAATTGTTTGTTTTATTAGTATAAAGTGTAATATGAAAGTGCCTTTCTTATTAATAGAATGGTTATATCAATGGTATGATCGCTAACATTTAGATATAATGTAGATTGATTAAGATTGTCACTTTGTCAGATTCAGTTAAAATGCATGAATTTTATTAAATGTCTTCTTTCTGTTGTTTAGGTGATGGAACTGGGGGCGAGTCAATTTATGGAGGGATGTTCCCAGGTAAGTTCATCAGATACTTGAGTGTACTTGTAACGAGGGTATAATAGAAATTCTCAAAACACAACCAGTGGAAGACTTAAGCATGGGATTTTGTTGACTACACTTTTCCCTTCATCAGACAAATGACCAGTGTGAAGTATAGTAACACTGATGTATGGTGCGAGGAGTGAGGATTATGATTTTCAAGTCTTGGTTGAAGTTTTGAGTTCGTAACAGTTCTTGATTTCAGTTTCCAAACATTATTTTAATTTTGGATGGCTATACCATATGAAAAATGCATTGGCGATAATGATTCAAGTTAATAAAGGTGTTAAGTTCACTTAGTGTAAAAGAACCCTGAATTAAACACTTAAATCCTAAAGTCATCATTTAGTTGTTGATTATATATTTCAAATGATTATGTTTTCCTTTTTTTTCCAGATGAAAATTTTATTTTAAAAAATGAAAAAGAATTTCTCCTTTGCATGGCAAATCGTGGAAAGGATACAAATAGTTCACAGTTCTTCATGTAAGTATTTTGTCTGAGGGAAGTCAACATGGTAGTACATCCTTTGGTTCGATTCAAAAGCAGATGAACCTTCTTTACTTTCCACGATGGTGTAAGGATCTCCTGTCACATGTAAACCCTCTCGCTTAGGTCATTGACCTTTGTATCCCAAATATTTTTTTCGTTGTTTCTTACCAAAGATATTCCTGATTCAACAGTTATTTGGAATGTTCAGAATGTGATAACTTGTCAATGGGGTTAAATTATAAAGTTAAACTTAAGATCTAAATAAACCTAAGGTATGTTGTTTCATCTTTTGAAATAATGTCAGATATATTATGAAATGACCTATCTTGGCTGTCAAGATGACATCCATACAACATATAAAACAGTTGGCTATTGAGTCCTTCTAAAACTGTGAGAAGAAAATTACTGAGGAATTTTTTCAAACCATATAACCTTGTATTTCTACTATGAAATATCATTGTGGAATGTTGTATATTTTAAACAAGTAAAAAAAGGGGGGGCTATTAAAGATATGAAAGATTATGAAATATAAATTTAGTGACATTAAGTTTTCATTTTGTATTACAAATTTGCAAAATTTGGAGTGTATAAAGTAACACATAACTAAAAATGAATTATGGTGAGTTTCCTTGATTAAAATCAAATATAAAAATTAAAATGTCAGTTTATGATTTAAACACGAAATTTGCACATTATCACAATTTAACAACATCTATATGTGAAGAAACACTGTTTAAAGATAATTTCTGATGCATGAAGCTTCGGTTTGTAAGCCATACTGTTTATGAGGGGTAATACAGTTTTAATCGTCTATATGATCAAAGCTTGGTAATTATTTACTCAAATTGAACTGAAATTTGTATACTTACAGGTGATTACAGGGAAATAATTTCAGAACAAACCTGAAAATTGTTTGATTTAACCTGATCACCCTTATTACTGATAAAACACGGAGTAATGTAAAGTTCAGTATCCTAACTGTAGCCACATGCTATTTTCAGTAGTACTGGTTGCTGCACCAAACTGAAAGAAAAATAGTGCAAAATGCTATTTAGTCCCTAAAAAACAATTTCTTTAAATAATATGTTATAGCACTAAACATGATAGGGTCTACTGAATATAAACAGGCTGTCTGATAAAATGGTATCATTTACTTAACATTTAGGAAATGGTCTTCATTTCAGAGCTGTTTTTTGCAGGAAAGGCTGAGGACGGATGATTGCAGTTATACAAGACTTTAAATTCTTTCAAAATAAATGTTGAATTGGAACATATACATTATAAATGTAAATGGATCAATATTATGTTTGGTTTTATAGAATCCATTTATATGGAAATGGCTTCAGTTATTGGATCTGGCATTGATTATTAATTATCCCATATTAACTTTTGATCATCATGATAAGTGTACACTTTTGAGTCAACTGTCCAATCCTTGTTTTCTTTGAACTACATTATGGAAATTACAAGTGCCAATATATGAATATTTTTGTGTTATTTCTGTTACATTTTTCCTGAAATAGCTGAAAATCAGGAAAAAATAAAATGTCTAACAAAATTTAGTTACAGCTGTTCTGTAGTGTACTTTAATCTTGGCAAGGACTGGACCTGTTGTTCTCAGGATTGTGACGTAGATGCATATACAGTATCAGTGTACATACAAGCTGATACAATACAATACTTGATTTTGACTATACACTGATATGTTTTGTCGCATTTTACATTATGAACAGAAACCTCTGCGACGTCTGCAAGTATCCAGGTAACACACATGCCTCACCATGACAAGTCCATAAAGAGTCGCCCACAAATTCCCTAGGCAGGCGTCTGTTCAGACTTGAATATTTCATCTCTCTCAACTCTGCTGCTTTTTATGAACTTTCTTGCTCGAGATAGATGCTGTAATTTTTTTTTTTACAAGTCTATTAGTTTGTTTAAAAAAAATTGCGATATGAATTTCACCTTTAGAAAGAAAAAAGAAAAAAAAAAGTCCTGTCCAATTTAGTGAAAAGAAAATGACCTACTTTACAGTCAACACTATTTTTGCAGCTTACTCATTATTTCATATTTTTCGATTTTCCAACCAACAAAGTTTTCAAAAAAATTATTATTGTTTCATTCAGTTGAAATTTCATCTTCCAAGAGATAGGATTAAGTGTGTTAAAAATACTCAATACTTTCAAGAATAAATGCATCTTTCATTTATTTAATTTTTTTTTCTTTTTTTTTTAAGGTTATTTTACTGATAAATCCTCACAATTCATGTGGCACTGATTTGTTAACAGATAAAAATAGGAAGTATGACTTAAATTGATGTTCATGGCAATTATACCAAGGCATACTTTCTCTGAATGATGAAAAGTATTTATCTTATTTAAAAAATGTGTAATAGCTTGCAGATTGAAGTTTTAAGTATAATTATTGAGATGAGAGATCTACAGTGGCCTGGTTAATCCCTGATTTCTTGTAGGACAGCGTTGATCAAAGTCACGCTTTCTAACAGTGTTTCTTTCTCTTTCATATCACTTCTTCATTCCCCACAATAGAACAACAAGACCAGCTCCACACTTAGATGGGTAAGTAGAAAAGTTTTGAAGATGAGCTGATATGAGAAGGGTTACTGCATGTGTGAAATTGACTTCAGACAAAAAGTAATCGAACTTTGTTTAGAAATATTCCTTCATGCACTAAGTTTATGTGAAGTACTTAACTCATTGGTTAAAATGTAGAAGAACTGTTAATATACTTCACTTATTACATTTTGTACTGAAATGTAAATATTTTATTGGCAAAAATACATGAAAGAAATTCTTACAACTTATGGACTCTTCTCCAACTTTCGTACTTACGTCTGAAAGGATTACAGAGTAGCTGTTTGGGTTTTATGACTCAATATCAATGCGGATTGTGATTTTAATATTTCAGAGTTCATGTTGTGTTCGGTCAAGTGATCCAAGGTCAGGAGATAGTCCGTCTCATAGAAAATCAAGAGACGGATGCAAAAAGTCGACCTCTCAAAGAGGTGTGCATTGCCAATTGTGGGGAATTGGTCCTGCAAATGAAGTCCAAAGGTTTGTTTATTTTTGTGATGTCGCAATAAGTAGGAATGATCAGATAGAAAAATTCCTTCCATGATTTTATAATCAGTAATAAAAAATAGTTATTTTAGAATAAGAGCACTGATCAAAAACTGATTAGCTCAACAGAGTAACTGGAAAATGTATTTGACCTATTTGCTGAACTATTTGACTTCACAGTGTTGAGAAACCCAAGTTGAATATAACAATATAAAAAGGGCGAAAAATTGGGACCAAGGGAAATATTAAAGTCATCAGCAATATTGGATTTTAAACAAGTTCAACATAAGCAAATTTGACTCATGTAGACTATACAATAGTACTACAACAGTTTTCTTTGAAATTCAGGAAAGAAGAAGAAGAAAGTTTCAGAATCCGAGTCAGACTCTGCGTCAGAATCAGGGTCAGAATCAGGTTCAGCCAGTGATGGAGATGTTAAAAAACGCAAACGTAGAAAGAAACAAAAGAAAAAAGATTCCAAACGGAAAAAGAAGGACAAGAAGAAGAAGAAAGATAAAGAGGAAAAGTAGGCAGTTTTATATAGATTCAGCTGACCTTTTCTGTGTTTGAAGAAAAATTTGGTTATCATAAGTAGTGTTATTTAGTGAAAATTTAACATGTGTCATTTGTAATGGGGAATCTAGATGGTTACTCACTTTGGAGAGAAATACGAGTTGGAATGTTAAGGTCAGATAATATACAAAATTTTTGTAGCATAAGTGATGATCCTTGATGAAATGTTTAACCTTTGACCTTTGATAGAGAAGAAGAGGAGGGTACTAAAGAACCAGAGATAACTACAGTCTTTGCTTCAATTAGACCTGATGAAATTCCTGATGTGCCATCTCAGAAGTTCCTGATGAGGGAAAACCCTAGCAAAGATCAGGATGAGTAAGGAGACATAATTAGGTGTTTTAGTATTTGATTAGATTTTGTTGAGTAGTTAAAATTCATTACCATCTTCTGAAAAAAGTATTGTAAAATTTAATGGAAAAAATATTAACTATCTGCTTTAAACGAATGTGCTCCGCAGGACAAAGATGTGAAAAGTGTAGTGTAGGCACATTATTCCTATTTAGAAATGAGTACTTGCTTCTGGTCACCCCGTTTCTGGTATTATGCCACTCGGATAGTTTAAGCTTTTCAGACAAGTAGTCCCATCATCTGAGGTCACATTCAACATGTGTCATTAAACTGTTACAAAGATGCACAATTCCTAAGAAACATTTGAATACAATAATTCCACTGTTATATTTTTGGCCCACCATTATCAGATGAGGAGCTGTTCAAATCACCCTTCATCCATGGTCTGCCCATCTGTCTGTAAACAATCATCCTTGTTATGACTAGGTATTTCTTGAGAAGTCATTTTGGGGCATGGAGGGGCTGTTATTACATACTTCATATGAAGATTCCAGTCTGTCCTTAGTATCCTTGCAATGTGTTAGAATCTGATCAATGAAACAAAATGGCTGACAGGCAGCCATCTTGGATTTTGACAGTTGAAGATTTTTAACGCTATTTCTTGAGAATTACTGGTGGAATATTTCTCAAACTTGATAAGTATATTCCTCATGGTACTATGTTGTAGCCGTTCAATTTTATATCTGCTCAAGGTAACAACATGGCAGACAGGAGACTGTCTTGGATTTTGATAGCTGAAGTTTGTTATCGGTGTTTTTCTGAAAGTATTGTTAGATTCCCTTGTTATCAAATGATTAAGAGGAATAGAGAAAAGAAGGGAAAAGTAGAAATAAGATCAGTCTTACATAGAACCAATAAAGATTATTGTATAGTTGGCATCCCTCTGGGTTCTCTTGTTAGTGAACATCTAGTTATTTGTTATACAATGAAATATTATAAAAATTATTTCTCAAGTGACATTGAGATTGTTTTGAACCCTTAAAGAATTGATAAGTAGAAAGAAAAAAAGGTTATATTCATGACATGTATTAAAAGCAGTTCTGTCTCTATTCTCAGAAAAGCCAAGTCACCTCCTGGCTTTGGTCAGCGGCGACCCATTGACAGGATCCCATATAGTTCCCAGATTAAAATCACACGGAGTGGACGTAGGATCAAGGGTCGTGGAACAGTAGTAAGTTTTATTAGAGTGAGGACAAAAAGTGCTAGAAACATTGTAAATACCAATGTATCCATTGTACACGTCCTAATTAACATTATGTGATATTCAATGTTCTCAATGATTACAGCGCTACAGGAGTCGTAGCCGAAGTGAAACCCCACCCCACTGGCGGCAAGCCATGCAGAAGCCACAACCAATGGATTATGGGGACAGACAAGATGAGGACCAAGGAAATCGGTGGGTCAGAGGGGATAGATTACCTCAGACACGTGGAGAACGAGGTAATCGGAGAATGTCTGATCGGGATCGTAATACTGAACAAAGAGAGTATGGTCAAGGTGAAGGTAACCCTCGATGGGGGCGGGAGGCCATAAGAAGCAGAGGTAATAGAGATGATGAGAGAACACAAGGTCGCATCCGTGACAGGCAGCCCCTTAGGGAGAGGTTCAGACAAGGTCACGAGGAAAGGTGAGGATTTACTCTATTAAACATCTCTTAAGAGACCTTCCAAACTTTCATGTTAAATTTTAAAGGAACATTTTATAGCCTCTATGAGTTTGATCAACAAATTTGGGAGATGACTATTATATCGTTTCCATCACATTTATCATTCTTCCTGATAATGTATCAAAGTCTCTTATCTTCATTTTCTCAGTTGATATAACTACTTGTTATATATGGTAAGAATCAACATCTGTATTACAGGGAAGATAAAAATGACGAGGAAGACGAAGATAATGGAAAGAAAAAACACAAGAAAGATAAAAGGTTTGTTATGTATTTTTAACATAGATATTAGTGAAGTCTGCCATCTACAGGTATCTGAAGTCTGTTGACTCAACCATAGATATTTGTTTAACCTTTTTTCTGTATTTTTCAGCAGTTTGTAGTTGACAGGCCTATTTCTTGTTGGAAAATAATTTATCCTTTCAGATTTACTTGTACTGTTCATTTGATGTCGTTCTTATACAAATATCAATTTTGTTTTAAAATTCAGTCACAAGAAACATAAAAAGCACAAGAAAACATCTAAAAGGCACAAAGACAAGAAGGGGAGTGATGATGATGAAGAAGATAGAAAAAAGACGAGACAGCCTAGTGTGTCAGATGGAGAAGGCGTGTCCCGGTCACCCTCTCCTAGATCAGGCAAGGAGACAAAATATGAGGCTGGACGTTCTGAAGTAGAGCGCAATGGTCATTCTGAAGGAGGAAGATTTAATGAGCGTAGAGATTTCAGAAGGTTTGTGTTTTGTTTTAGCTTATGAAAGAGATGTTCCTACAGTTAACCCACCTGTCTATCCTTTTTTAACCACTAACAAATCTATTTTATGACAGATATGATATAACTGTTCAAGGTCACTAGTACTTAAGATAGAAGTTCAATACCTGCTTAGTGGCTTTATTTCCTTACTGATATTAGCATCTGTTCACTGGGCAAGTGGCATTATGAACTCGCCCAGCACCACAATGTACTCTTCTGGATATGAGGATGAGTACTTTTTCTCACCCCTATATCAACAGTTGTCAATGTCACCAGCTGAATCAGAATACCTTTGATATGTTGTGTGGGTTGGGGGTCAAGATCACTGCAGTAGTATAGAAAAGGCTTGTAGTCACTGTATAGTTCAAGGTTCTACAAGCAAAGCTCTGGAAGGAGTGTGTGCCTTCATATCGAAGAATAAAAAAAAATTACATTTTCATTTGCAGATCAACTACAGACAATAGCAATAACTCAGATAGAGGAAGACATGAACGGAGGAGGTCAAGGTCACCAGAGACCAGGTCAAAACCACCAGTTCGTAGGAGGTCAGTGTCGAGAGATCGTCATCGTTCTAAATCCAAATCTCCCAGTCATAGACCATCTTCTGATTCACGTGGTCGAAGGAGACGATCTACAGACTCAGAGTCTGAAGAAGATAGCAGATCCAGATCAAAGAGGCAAAATAGACAAAGGTCAAGGTCATCAAGTTCTAGTAGAAGCAGGTCAAGGTCACGAGGCCGTTACCAGCGTGATGGTGGAAGACGAGGCAGGCGGGATGATGAAAGGCGTCCCAGGGTCATGCCAGGTATCAGGTGGGTTTGACAGTTTGATGATATTATTGAAACAAAAGTTTTTAGCTCACATGGTCTAAAGGATTGGTGAGGTTATGCCATGGTGTTGCATCCAAATTTGGTCAGAACCATCCTTGGGTGAAGGGGGAATCAATTTTGTATAAACAATGGGTCTCAGCTCCTTGAGATCGAAGATTTGTTATTTATAAATGTTTGTTTTATATACCACATTTAAAACTCCTTGACAAATTTCAACATAAGTCTTTCTTTAAAATTTGCAGGTAAAAATGTTGAAGGTTCCAAGAAATAAGTTAGAAATATTGATTGCCATGCCATATTTTACCTAATTTCTCAAACTAGTGATTGTTTCTAATTTGTAAACAGACCAGTGAGAATCAAGTCTGATAGCCCCCCTCCTACACACTGGAAACCAGGACAGAAACCTTGGAAGGTCAAACCACAGGACAGACCACTCACAACAAAGTAAGTATCACAAGTCATATTTGTATCTTTCTCTAACATAAGATAATACAGTGGAACTTCTCCAAACAGACAAGTACAGGACAAGAAGATTTGGCCGGTATAGGGAGGGTTTGGTTTGCAGAAGTGAATGGAAATAACTGTGGGCTGTAATACAAATGATTGATTCCACAAGATATTCATTGAAGTAAAAAGTTGAATGAAAAAAACCCATTGATACAGTATGTAACTGCACTCAAAAGGAAACCCGTGTATTGCCTTGATACAGTATGTAACTGCACTCAAAAGGAAGCCCGTGTATTGCCTTGATACAGTATGTAACTGCACTCAAAAGGAAGCCCGTGTATTGCCTTGATACAGTATGTAACTGCACTCAAAAGGAAACCCGTGTATTGCCTTGATACAGTATGTAACTGCACTCAAAAGGAAACCCGTGTATTGCCAGCACATGGCAAAAATTGGATGATGTTTATCAGAGTGTTTACAACCAATTCTTAACTTGACTTAAAAATCAATACGTGCATTGCTTAGCAATGTTACCACTAAGCATTGCCCATGGCCAAACTGGGATGATGATGGGTTTGTATGGAATTATGTATAACCGATATATGTTTCCATTTTGTTCATCTCAAGATATTCCATGACTCACTAAGTAGATGTGAAACTTAGTCTTTCTAGCTCTGTAGAAGTACTTAATATCACTTTATCTGTAGCCCTTAATCTCTTTGTTGAAACAGTGGATTCTTTGATCTGATTTCATCTTACCGTCGACGATAGTTATATGTAATGTAAATTGAAATCCTCCTGATATGGGTAGGTATTGCATAATAAACCTGTCTTTGACATGTATATGCCTGAGGCACAAAGCTTATGAGTCACCACAGGTGTTGGTTTCATGGTCCATTGGTCAGAACTCTTTTCTTGATCACAAATGTTTGGCTGATTTTCTGAAGTAATTTTCAGTACATTTTAATCATCATGAATACAAAATTGATTCAGTATTCAGAAGTGAGATGGATTGGTATTGGAAAGTCACTATAAGAGGACATCATTCCGTATGATACCATTTAGTTTGGTTTGAAGAGTTTTTTAGAAGGATCGGTTAGGAGAAGTTGCATGGTACAACTATAATGTTCATTAACTGACAAGTAAAATAAAAATATGGAAATATTTGTGATGTTTTAATAGTTGTTTTTAAAATACTTAGGTGAATATATGGGCTGTTTGGGCCACATGCTCATCTTATATCATTTATCAGGATAAATAGATATGATCAGGACCATGGTATTAGGCCAGTACCATGCTGGGATGAAGGGCAATCAAGTTTGTTATAATGAATGATCTTGGCTTATTTTCGAGGTCATAGGAGTTAAATATGCTAAACTACAACAACAGACTGTTATTAGTTCTGTTTAATTGAAAAATAAGCCTTCAAACTTAGAAACATTAAAAACGTTGTAAGTATGCTTATATCAGTTCTGTTCTGTCTGCCCCAATGCTAGGACTGATGGACAGGTTCTAAAACTGTTCAAAGCCCTGAAGACCTAAGGTGACCTTTAATGCCCATGGGCCTCTTGTTTATTCCTAAAATAGGATTTAATATTTTATTTATTCCTAAAATAGAATCTGGTGTTTTATTTATTCCTAAAATAGAATGTAAGGTTTTATTTATACCTAAACTAGAACCTGGTGTTTTATTTATTCCTAAAATAGAATGTAAGGTTTTATTTATACCTAAACTAGAACCTGGTGTTTTATTTATTTCTAAAATAGAATCTGATGTTTTATTTATTCCTAAACTAGAATGTAATGTTTTATTTATCCCTGAAATAGATTCTAATTTTTTATTTGTTCCAAAAATAGAATTTAAGGTTTTTTAATTCTGATAGTTTGTTTTATTTATTCTTAAACTTGAATCTAATGTTTTATTTATTTTCTAAGATATAATCTAATGTTATATTTAAACTAAGATGTATTACTTGTTTTAGGGATGTCCTGGGAGTAACTGATCTCAAAGACAAAAGTCCACAGAAATCAGGTGTCAGTTCAGGAGACAGTCAAGTGAATCAAAATCGTATCGGTTCTCCTGTCAAACTTCCTGGTCACCACCAACAGTCTGATGATAGTGATGACAGTGACCGTTCTTCCAGCCCAGGTATTGATATATCAAAAGGCCGCAGATCCAGTGGATCAGACCCGTCACGAGAAACAAGGTCCATTCACATGGAGAATGATATGAAAGGAAGATCTGAGCAGGATAGCCAGAGGAATGTTCACATTGGGAGTATGTCGGAACAACGGTCTGTCCAACTGAGCAAAATAGAGGACGACTCTTACAGAAGAGACCATGTACCGGCCAGTAAAATTCAGTATGATTTGGCTGAGCAAGAAGATCCAATCAGGGCAAGTCCTGTTAGAAAGGAATCAAAGTCCAAGCCAAGACATTCATCAGATTCTAGGTCTGAAAGTTCATATAATGCATCAGATTCTTCTGAAGATTCGGATGCTTCTGTTAAATCGGAAGAGGAACAAAGACGTACTGTTAGAAAAGTAGAGGTGAGTTAAATTAAATCACTGTGTTACAGACTGGCCTCATAAAATACTAGACTCCCCAATCTCCTGGAGAAAACATTTTCAAAGCAATTTATTGTATTCTTATTATGATACAGGAGACAAGAGGTCATTTTATCTCAAGTCAAACAGAATTTTAAATTTCCGACCACATCCAGCTCTCTCCGTATAGCCCTAATGCAGCTCACTAGCTTAAATGGGCTGCCAACTTACAAAATATTTCCTATAACAAATAACTGAAAGATTACAGCTTAATATTAATCATCATCATCATCATCATCATCATCATCATCATCATCATCATAATCATCATCATCATCATCATCATCTTTAGATGCAAGTTGTTGTGATAAATAGTGAAACTGGCATCTTCATGTTTAATGTAACAAAACCCTTAAATTCAATGTTCTTTGGCTTATAATCTTGTGTCAAAATTTTGATTACAGGAGCGCATCAAATGGCAGCCACCTCCAGACCCTGAGGTACCAGAACGGGAGGAAATTCCTCGAGTTGTTAACAAGGTAAAACAAAAAATACTTGAAGACATTTTCACAAGATTTCATAGTAAGGGGGTTATATGGTGACCTCGAGATCTCAATGTAAAGGGGTTAAATTGTAATAACAAGATCTCATAGTAAAGGGACTATATTGTAGACGTTTGGTCTCTTAGTAAGGAGGTTTATATTGTAGTCACTAGGTCTCTTAGTAAGGAGGTTATATTGTAGTCACTAGGTCTCTTAGTAAGGAGGTTATATTGTAGTCACTAGGTCTCTTAGTAAGGAGGTTATATTGTAGTCACTAGGTCTCTTAGTACAGAGGTTATATTGTAGCGGTTATATTGTAGTCATATTGTAGTCTAGGTCCCTTAGTATAGTAGAGTTATATTGTAGTCACTAGGTCTCTTAGTAAGGAGGTTATATTGTAGTCACTAGGTCCCTTAGTAAGGAGTTATATTGTAGTCACCAGGTCTCTTAGTAAGGCGGTTATATTGTAGTCACTAGGTCCCTTAGTAAGGAGTTATATTGTAGTCACTAGGTCTCTTAGTAAGGAGGTTATATTGTAGTCACTAGGTCTCTAAGTAAGGAGTTATATTGTAGTCACTTTGTACATATTTTATCTTAACTAAACTGACTTTGAGTTTTGATTATGATAATGTTGTCATTTTGGTATTTTCTTATTGTTTTTGTATATGTCAGCAACCGGAGGACGTGAACAGGACATCTGTGAGGATTCGGACTCCGCCACTACCTCCAATGGGACAAGTGGCCGAGGCTGCATCAGAGATGGCCAGGTAATTTGTAAAGTTCTTATTACATCATCAGTAAAGGATGTAAACCTTTGCTGAATAATAGATCATTCATTATAAGATTAAGTTGTTTTTTCCATGGTCCTCATTCTTCTAGTGTAAGTATCATATGAGACACCATGTAATATTAGTATCTCCCCCACTTCAATGGAACAGCTTTTTTCCAGACATAATGCAGACTGGTCTTACAGAGCAGTAGGAAATTAAATGAAAAACCATCACAGGAATATTATGATTATATGAAAGACAACTACATGATGAGTCAGATGGTATTATCTCTTTAATACTGAAAAATGTCTTTTCACAGGAAGAAAAATAGATGGGATGTGCATGCTCCAGCAGTTGTACCAGAGAGAACCATAGTGAGTGTTCCACTACCCAACAAACAACCTTCACCTTCTCGCTCTTCAAGGTCATCTTCACGGTCAAGGTCACCATCAGATTCATCAGAGAGTTCAAGGTCAAGATCACAATCTCCAACAAGCAGTTATCTCTATGGAGATAAGAAACCATTGGATCATGGTGAGACTACCCCAGTGGCTCCAGTTAAACAGGTTGAGGATTTTGCTTCACAATCTCCTATTACAAAGTCTTCTTCTAAATCTCCTGCCAAATCGGACAAAGGCAGAGGCAATCTTATACCTGTTGTCACAAACATAGAGAGTGTTGCCCTACAGGGTGGACGCTCACTGGATCTAAACATGCTCAGTCCTGGCAACATACCATTCCCCACTGAAAATATAGAAAGCAACAAAGACAAAACATCCAAAGGTTCTGAAAAGAAGAGTTCTCCAGAGGAACCACCTAAAAAAAGTCTAGATGAAAGGTTAAAAGATTTCACAGCAGGGATCAGTGGTTCTAAATCCTCACTTGCTCCTTCCAAGGACAAAAGTAGATCAAGAAGCAGGTCATCAGACACTTCACCAAAGAAGAAATCCTCTCCTAGGAGATCATCCAACAGATCTGGTAGCAGAAACCAGGATCGTAGTAAATCGCCTCATAGATCTCAGAAGAAAAGTCGGTCAAGGTCTCGAGGAAAAAGCTATTCCAAATCACCAATTCGGTCAAGAAGGCGAACTTCCAAGTCACCTATTCGCTTGAGGAGAAGAAGTCATTCAAAGTCCCCAAGACGTTCACGTGGGAAAAGCAGATCAAAGTCCCCTTATCGTAGAGGAAGAAGCCGTTCACGATCTCCACAGCGAAGAAGGATTTCCCCCGCAAGGTATTCACCTGTACCACCAAGAAGGAGGTCTCGCAGTCCCCGTAGAAGGTCAAGGTCACCTAGAAGGTCAAGATCAAGAAGGCGATCCCCATCTCCCAGAAGAAGGTCTAGGTCGCCAAGACGTCGTTCACGTTCAAGGTCATTAAGAAGGAGGTCTGTGTCACCACGAAGACGAAGTTTATCCAATCGCAGGAGGTCATCGGTTCGAAGGAGACGATCGAGGTCCAGGTCATCTAGGAGAAGATCACCAAGGAGGCGTAGTATCTCTCCTAGACGTCGTAGTCGATCAAGGTCTAGGTATGTTGCTTTGAGAATTAACTGTTAAAAGTAGATTTTTTTTTTTTGAAAATAATTTCAATACATAAGTCTGACTTGTTCAAATTAAAGCTTGTTTCCTGTTCCAAATGGAAAGGTCATTTTGAATTTGTTACATTTTTGAAAAAATGAAATTGATTAGGGTAGATGCAACATGCTAACATATATTTTACATTTTGTTGGCCAGACTTTATGTTGGTCTTTGTTTGATCCCACTATTATCATAACAAGCTGTTAGAGAATGTTATAAAAACCCGCCACCAATTACAAACTATCCCATTTACCAGTGCAACTACATAGGCTTGTTTGAAGCAAGATGATATATAATCAAAAGTCTATTGGGAATGATCAAATTATGTCAAGATTTGTTGTGTTCTCTGTACACTAATAATGTGTGTTAAAATGAATCTCTAAACTGGTGTTGCAGGAGACGTTCTCCACCTAGACGCAAACGAAGTCCTTCCAGGGATAGACGAAGGAGGTAATGCATTTCGCTGGCACTGTTCAAGTTTCTTAATTTTTGCTAATTTTGCAATAAGATTGCATGGTAAACATGGAAGTGTTGAATTAAGATTGAGAAAGAATTACATTATGTATCTACAGTTCCTTGACTTCATTGATAAAAATATGATATTGCTAAAACTCATAATTTTGGTTTCAATACAAATGTTGAAATAAATCTGTTATGTATTTTGGTCCTGTCCCCGACTCACAAAAAATTGTCTACTCGGATTCTGTTAAACAATCACATGTAACATAACACTACTAGTTCTGTATCTAAAGATTAAAGTTATTGTGAAGCATTGAAAAACATAACTACCTTCATTGTTATGTTGAGTGTATGAATTGGTTGAAGCTCCGAGATCATCGTTTTACAAAAAGTGTGTAAAAATTCTGGGTAGAATTTAAATTAACAAACTATACTGAATGTATTTACGTCATTTTGGTTAGCCCAATTTTTAATCAAATATCTCTCATTTCAATCATAGATTACATAGAGGTATGCAGACTGAAACAAAATCATGTGCAATTTAATATGATACAGCAATTTCATTACAGACGCAGCAGGTCGGGGTCAGCATCATCCAGAAGTCGGAGCAGAAGTCGTAGCCGCCGTAGGAGGCGTTCCAGCAGCTCACGTAGTCGAAGCCGGAGTAGACGTCGCAGACACAGAAGCTCCAGCTCTGATAGCGACTGAATATTTAGTAGTGGATTATAGATTCAAGTCCATTGAGATTTCTTACTGCAGGAATTTTTTTATGCTTTGGAGATTTTCTCCTTGATTTTATCAATTCTTATTTTTAATAATTGATAGGGAAGACGCTGCAACCAGATTAAGGGCACATGATATTTAGAATTTTCTTCATGTAAATTTTTAATATGATTGTGGCTTGTCCAATTAAATATTTATTGCACAAAGCCAGTTTGGAGTAAAGCACAATGTACAGATATCTCATCATGATTAAAGGATTTCAGATGATTTTTTTGTTCGGTTTTAATAATCCGTTGAGACCTTTCATTATTCTGCATATTGTAAGACATCTGTTTTCAAATCCACACATGTATACATTTTGTTACAACAACTTTTATATAGCAGTGGAACTGTTTTATATAAATTATTGTTAGGTACATATCTGAGCGCTTTCTACACTGAAAAAAAGTCTCTGTATTTTGTAGTTGTGCTTATTGTAGTCTCTGTAGTTTTTGTATGAAGCTATGGTTGTTGATGGGCTAATTCATTGCTCTTATTTGCCAAAAAATATTATTTTGAAATTTTATTGCACCAAATTAAGTATGTTTACAACACTAAGGGTGTGCGTCACTATTACAGGCTTTCACTATCACTTTGTGTCATCACTCTATTGACAAGTTTTAGACACATTCCCAATGAAAATTTACTGGTCTCGCTCAATGGAGGAAAGAAAACAAAATTAATCCATTGCTTTCAATTGACGTCAATGTTGGCATGCAGACCCAAATTTGAGAAGATTTGATGAAATCAGTTTCTCTGAAGGCATATTATAAGGGCCAGTAAATTGGGTGTTTTGTTGGATTTTGGGTATATAACCAAGATTCAGACAATATAAAAGTAGGGTTTTTTTTTTTTTTTTTTGTGGATTTTGAAAATTAGGATGAACTTGTTTTATAGTTTTCCATTTTCACTTTTTATTTTGTAAACACCATCAATAAACAATGTTTCTAAATATCCGACTTTTATGATGGGTATATCAACCTATATCATTCCTTGTGATATCTTGGATGAAAACGGGGAAAGGATCTTGCTGAGGAAGGGAACCCCACATGGCTGACAGATGTCACCATACATTTTCACATCCACTTGAGGAATCCAGTCCCTGTTGTCTAAGTTAAAAGTGAATATTTTACCTCCGCATCACCTGACTATAGTGTCAGAATAGAGTGGACTGAATGAAGAAGGAATGCTAGATGTACAGATAAATTAGTTACAGCAGTAAACTTGACATAGATAATCTACAGACACAAAATTACAGATAAATTATGTACAGAGATGTTGAATTAGTAACAGCAGTGAATAAATTCCACATAGATAATCTAGACACAAAATTACAGATAAATTATATACTAAAAGGATAAAGAAACGCAGTGTGAACTTTAAACCAGAAATTAAGTATGATATCGGGCTTCATTTAAAACGAAATTCTGTATACTTACAGATAAATTAAAGCTTAAAAACTTCCAAGTCTGTATTTTGTATCTGACAATTGGTTTAGAGGTACTAACGATTAAATTGAATGGACCCATAGGATTTGGAAATTGAACCGAGTCATCAATATCTTGTGTATTATTCTGGTCATAGAGTTCATGACAGCGTTAATCCGTCTTATGTGGTCCGATGTTGGTCACGGCCCTTACTCTTCAATTAATCATGAATGCTCTTCAATCAGGTCAACTGCTCTCGAGTAGCAGGGGGTGGCTGGCGCTTTCGAACCTGTCTTTCCAACTGGTCCCAAAGATGCTCGATCGGGGACAAATCAGGGCTATATGGCGGCCAATCTAGTGGTTGAATGTTGTTGTTGGCCAGAAAGACTTGGCAAAACCTTGCTAGGTTGGGCCTAGCATTATCCTACTGGAGGGTTAGATTATGCTGCTGTAAGAAAGGGATAACATGGCGTCGGAGGATCTCATCTCTATACTTAGCTGCTGTTAAATTGCCATCAATAACAACCAATTGTGATTTTAACCCGTGTGAGATTCCTCCCCACACCATTACTGAACCGCCCCCAAACCTATCCCTCTCTACAACGCAAGCGTCTGTAAAACGTTCGCCACGACGTCGGTAGACACGTTGACGGCCGTCAGATCGATAAAGACAGAATCGAGACTCGTCCGTGAAGAAAACTTGTCTCCACTGCCTCAGTGGAAACCGTCGTGGAGCATGTGCAGCGACCCAGGCCATACGACGCTGACGTCGAGCAGGGGTAAGGTGTGGACTTACGTAGGGGCGACGTGCTCTTACACCAACTTCTCGTAATCGATTCCTTACAGTTTTTGAACTTATAGGACGCCCATGATTTCCACGAACATTAAATGCACTCTCAACAGAATTAAGGCGCCGATTACGCACATGAGAGACGACGATATAGCGATCCTGACGTGACGTTACGCGCGGACGTCCTGACCTAGGTCGATTGGTCAATCGCCCAGTTTCCCGAAGACGTCTTACAAGACGTTCTATGGTGGAAACATTAACACCAAAGTGCCTAGCAACCTGATTTTGCAGCTGTACTTGCATCAGCATCTGAATGGCCTGACCCCTCTGAACTTCTGTGAGTCGTGCCATTCTTAAAACAAATCAAATTCTCAATTAATTTTAGGGAAGCAGTTGGTCTGTATAAAGACTAACGAAGAGTGACTTGACCAACGCTGCATGAGACCAGAACAACACGGTGCACGAGATTCTTGTTTTTTCCTTCCTCCATTTACCAGAGCTGCGCACTGTACCGTGACTAAATTTTCGATACATGACAAAGTGTAACATGACCTAATCACTCAATCCACAAAGTTTCATTTTATTTGGAGAACGCGTTTTCAAAATATCGGAATAAATATTACCCTGCGTTTCTTTATCCTTTCAGTATATACAGAGATGTTGAATTAGTAACAGCAGTAAACTTGACATAGATAATCTACAGACACAAAATTACAGATAAATTATCTACAGAGATGTTGAATTAGTAACAGCAGGAAACTTGACATAGATAATCTACAGACACAAAATTACAGATAAATTATCTACAGAGATGTTGAATTAGTAACAGCAGTAAACTTGACATGTTGACACAAAATTACAGATAAATTATCTACAGAGATGTTGAATTAGTAACAGCAGTAAACTTGACATAGATAATCTACAGACACAAAATTACAGAGATATCATGATATACAGAGGTGTTGAATTAGTAACAGCAGTGAATAAACTTGACATAGATAATCTAGACATTTGCTAACGACTTTTAATGCAAGGTCCACAGATGGCTGTAACGCTGTAACTGAAACCTAGACTTCGACCACATTGAGAGTGGTTTCCGTGACCGCCATCTTGAAAATCATGATATCTCTTCATTTCTAAACTGAACTCAGTAACTTTGACGAGGTATAACAACTCAAAAGTTGTCTGGAGAGGTCTCGAGCAATATGATAAAGCAAAAATCACTTCCACAGATCTGCCACGGTGTATCCTGATGATAACAATGTTGCTAAATTATTATATAACGACATGCATGCCAAATGGAATGTTCGATTGTCATGGTGAAAGGCTATTTAGGTATCTGTTGCCATGGTAAATCCTGATCCTCCTGCAGGTGGTAATGTTCCTAAACTGTTATATAATAACATACACGTCACGTCGATCGTTCGATTGCCATGGTGAAAGGCGTTGAGGTATTCACGAGACTGGAAGTGATGGATTCGCTGGTGTGGTAGTTTATTATTGCCTATAGCGTATCAATAATTATGCAAGATGGTTTCGCAATAGGAAGGTCTCTGATATTATATTTAATTTGAAGATGATGCCTGCTATGTCATAAAATTATTTTATGGTACCAAAGATAAAACGTTGTATTACGGTTTCATTTTTTTCACAATATCTTATCTCTTATTTTAGAAAGAAGTCGCTCAGTCAAGTTGGTTCTTACATCTTTTATTGCACATCAAACCCAATTTTCTTCAAATAAACAATTACAGTTTCCATCAGAACGTAATTTGAAAAATAATAGCGAAACTTCATTATGCGACCGTAGTACGATGCTTTGCACAGATTCATCCAGAATGACTTCCTTAGGCTGATGGCTGGACCAAAATGGGTTAAATGTACAGAAATCAGGAAAAAAAACTACATTGAAATTCAGATAAGGTGGAATGATATACTTTCAGGGATGGAAGGTCATAAAAATCTTAATCAAAATGGCGAATTTCTTGACCTTAGAATCTGGCATTATCCCCCGGGGATATACGAAAGTTGGGCATCACTGTTATTAATTTCTATCAAAAATCAATATATACACTTGGCCATAAGTTAGGAACCATTAATTTCAGTTTGAAAATAGATCTTTCCTTTTTTTGAAAATAAATCTTGAACTAGTAGCAGTGTTTCCCTTTTGTGTTTGGTGCCGGACGCCACCAAGCGATACAACCAACTTAACGATGGCTAGAGTTACAACTGGGTACCCCGTACTCGAACGAAACACAAGAAGAGTATTTTTGCCACCTAAAGCAGCATTTGCTCGTGTATTCAAAAACGTCACGTCTGAAATTGACAATTACTGACAGATGGAAAGTTTCTGGAATGGTTTATGGTGGTTTAACACACAGGCAAGTAGCTGCACGAATTTGGGCATCCATTATATTATTTCTTTGTCAATGCTGCGTCTGAACCAAACCGGACATGTTGATTAGCGTCTCAGGTCTGCAAGACCTCGAACGACTACAGACTGAGAAGATAGACTTCTGTTTGGACAGGCAAGGCGAGGTCCATTCAACACTGCCACGGGCTTAAAGAGCGGTGAAATACTGCGAAATGGCTTACAGACGTTTGAACAATAGGCAACTTGGTTCTCGCCGACCAGTACAACGTCCTCTGCGGACTACATGTACATTTGTTATCACGTCTATTTAAGATTATGAATCACTCTAAGTTTCTTTTCCTATTGACTGTGTATAAGGTTAGCTAGATCTTATAAATATTCCTGTATATCCTGTGGAGTTGCCATTTAAAAAAATTTCCCAAATACCGCGATCAAAATTGAGATCGGTGTAAGATAAGGATGGTCCCTAACGAATGACCGAGTGTATGCGCTGATAGTTTGACAGTGTATGTATATTTACCCTGATTTAATTCTGGATTCTTGGAGGGAGGGGGTCGAATTGGCTGATATTTCAAAAGATGTCCTCTTCATGACTAGGAATACATTTACATCTGTCTTTGCGCATGGAGCAGAAAGTTTCATTAGGCCTAAACAGCTCTTTCCTTGCTCACGCCAAATGAGAAATATTGCCAAGTAAGGCTAAATAGGGAAGGTTACAAGTGGAGAGAGCAAAGGCGCTAATTGTTACAATGGTCGCAATGTTATATCGACCACTTTCGTGTTGACAGTTAGGAGAATAAAAACTTGATCAAACGCCGTGAATTTCTTTTCAATACAGAGATACTTTTTCGATACACTGCCAATCCTAGCGTCTATATTATTTAGTTATTTCCAAGAGTACGCGGTATTTAGCAGTGATCAAAGTAACATTTAAACTGACTTTTTCAAAAATAATATTACATGTTTTGGTTATTTGTTTTAGTTATTTCGTCTTTAGCTTCAGATTCGGGTTAAAACCACATCCGACACGTGAAGCAACGAGAACTTCCCATATCAGCAAGGAGTGCGGGTACATCGGATGTCTTTTATTTGTCTTGTGGACTACCGCTAAATGTTTACATTTCCATGCGGTTTACTGCATACAAGAGCTAGTTTGAAAATCGTCTTTCATCTTTGATCTGAACTTAGGGACATCCACACATATTGTTGTTTTCTTCTAATTCCAGTCGAGATGGAACCGATCCCTTTCAAGGGCAAACTAATATGAAATGTGTCTATGTACTATTCTCAGGGTCTCATTTTCTAGTTACACAGTACACATTGGTAATGTCGATACATTCAAGCCATTTCACGTTTTCAAGATCCTAATCAGTCATTCCAGCTCTAAAATCAGGTATTCTAACCTTATTATTGACAGTTCAGCACCGAAAGCATTAAAACTAGTATAACTTTTGTTATATCATAAGTATTTATTAATAAACCTTTACTTATTTTCTTTGTGTGAACATAACTGGCTTATCTTACCAGCATTTTAATCTACCTGCACAGCACACCTGCACTCGGGTGTTTCCGTCGCGCCAATCATGCTGAAAGTGGGCGGAGCGTGTTACCGACTCGCCGATCTAATGCGCTCGTCTCATGTCGACTGATTCCGTATGTTACTAACTTAATAATCGGTAAAAATTGTACGCCCGACAACAAGAGAGATGGACAGCACAAACGAATGTGTTACACATTAAATCCAATCGTAAATTATTTCAAAAGACTGGTCCATTAAGTTTTGGTAATTTTAACGCATTAAAATAATGGCTGCAACATTTTGAACGCGCTCAACTCGCAAAACTATTTTTCGCGTTAGCATTTACCGCGTTAGTTTGTCGCGCTATGCGAACAAAAATTATTTTTTCATATTATTGTCTTCGGTTGTACATTGTGGTTGCTCTATTTAGCCATGGCTTTTACGCGCATTTTCGACTATACAATATATTTTCGGTTTGGTAAAACAATTAAGTGGACCTGATCTCCGATAACCAGAATATTGCTATATCCATCTCGAGAGTCGATGAAACAGTTCACCATCCGATTTAGCAACCATCTGTATGACATCAGTTCGACCATAAGTATTGCATCAAGTGTAAATGAGGCACTTCATTAGTACATTATAAGATATCTATATTTTTCAATGTCTTATATAATTTGGTTAAATGTTAGATCGACCTTGCTCGCCACAAATAAATACAAACTTTGCTTGTTGTTGTTCAGTACCAATTACCAGTGTTTAACTTTTGGACGATAATCTGACTTAATCCGAGAAGTAACCGCTTACAGAGGATAATGGTCACGTGACCTTTACCAAGCGATGTTTTTGTGAACGGATTGACCTACTGAGAGTTTACACGATACGTACACATCGTGTGACCCGTTAACGACCTGTTTACACTCACGGTTACTATACAGTTAGCATCGTGTTGGTCCCTCACCGATCTCTGTAAGTATCATTGTTCTCTTATTTGGGATGCCTATGAATGAACCTGTTTTGTCTTCGATGAATTTAGTTTGTTAAATCCTGTTGCCTCCCATATCGTTGTTATACTATCTAACTTGTTATAACATGCGATTCCTTTAAATATTCCTTCAGTCTCACGTGTAATTCTATAAATACTCTGCATTGTCTGTTGTGTAATTACTATAAATATCCCACCTGTCTCACATGAAGTCCTATAAATTATGGGTTTGGTAATTTGTGCAATTCCTATAAAATATTCCACCTGTCTCACGTGTAATTCTATAAGTACTCGGCATGTTCTCTTGTGTGATTGCTTTCATTATTCCACCTGTCTCACGTGTAATTCTATAAATACTCGGCATTGTCTGATGTGTAGTTCTATAAATACTCGGCATGTTGTCTTGTGTGATTCCTTTCATTATATTCCACCTGTCTCACTCGTAATTACACGTATATTTTCATACGCGACAAAGTCCCTGATATGATTCCAATAAAATAGCCCACTGTGTCACGTGTAGCTCTATAAATACTCGGCATAGTCTTTTGTATAATTCCTATGACTATTAAAACTCGACATAGTATCTTGTTTAACACCAACAAATATACCACCTTGCCTCACGTGTAATTCTATAAATACCTGACACGGCCTTTTCTTTAATTACAATAAATACTCAGCATGCACATTTTTTTTCTTGAATCTCCTTTCCTCATGTTTCACATGTGAATCCTAATACTTTCTTCATGTCCCCGTTCTGAGTGATATAAGGATTTTTCCCCTGTGTCAGCTGTAATTGATGATATCACTGTAAAATACTGTAGAATTGACAGACAGATTATATTAACGGTCAAAATACAAGTTCTTCCTATTGTCCTTTACCTTGATGTAATAACCAATTGTTTGTCTTATATCTAATTTATTGTCTTAAACATGTTATTTTTAAAGAACATTTCGTTATTGTCATTATCAATCTCTGCAAAACCCGAGATCAACATTTCTCTAGAGACAAAGTTGTATTTCAATGTATAACTTATTCTGAAAACGGAAACAACAATTTCTACACAATGTCAATTATTTCGCAGGCACTGAATAGTGATGGCGGGGACATGGGCAGGACTCGTCCTCATCGTTTTCTTCGTTGCCATCGGAGTCGTCATCGCTGTCATCTCTTTCGCTATTATGGTCTTCTGCTGCAAAGCTAAGAAGAATACAAGGTCAAAGGTCATGCCAACCTCTCAAAACTTACGTGACATCAGATCAAGAAACGAAGGTCAGTACGGATATACAGGAGGTGTTTATAACTGTTTCTTATAGGTATACAAAAATAGATATAAATTCGATAATGATATTTCTTTGTCCTTTTTATGAAGTCGGTGGTGTATATCAGTCTCCAGTGTGGTCACTCGAATATATTTTTATTGCATATTTTGTCTGCTAAACATTATTTTTTAACTTATATTTTTATTCAGTTTTTCAAAGCACATACATGATAATATCATAACACATTCCATAGATCTAGATAAAGACATTTGTATACCAGACATCTGTATACACCCACTCGTTTCAAACATTTCACACATATACATTTCTAATGCATGTTTTCAAATACCTTAGTACAATGCATAAGATTTCAATCTATCCAAGATGGAAATTTAGAACATTGGAATAAAACAAGTCATAATAATGTGTGTTTTTTTGGGGTTTTTTTGTTTGTTTTTTGTTTGTTTTGTTTTGTTTTGTTTGTTTGGTTGTTTTTTTTTTATTTTTATAGAAAGGAAATAGAGGTAGACAAGTAATTACAAAAATAAATAAGTCGTTTCGTCCTGAAGGTCACTACAAAACTGTTCTAACTTCTGTCATGTGATCTTTTGTCCAGTTCTATCTTGACAGTGAGTTAGGTTAGGTACAAGGTATGACCCGCAGACTCATCTACCCTGTTAGGTACAAGGTATGTTCCACAGACTTATCTACCCTGTTAGGTACAAGGTATGTTCCACAGACGTATCTACCCTGTTAGGTTGTCCTTTTATAGGTACAAGATATGATCCAAAGACGTATCTACCCTGTTAGGTTGTCCTTTTATAGGTACAAGGTATGACCCACAGACTTATCTACCCTGTTAGGTACAAGGTATGACCCACAGACTTATCTACCCTGTTAGGTACAAGGTATGTTCCACAGACATATCTACCCTGTTAGGTACAAGATATGATCCAAAGACGTATCTACCCTGTTAGGTTGTCCTTTTATAGGTACAAGGTATGACCCACAGACTTATCTACCCTGTTAGGTACAAGGTATGACCCACAGACTTATCTACCCTGTTAGGTACAAGGTATGTTCCACAGATTTATCTACCCTGTTAGGTACAAGGTATGCTCCACAGACATATCTACCATTTTGGGTTGTCCTTTTATAGGTACAAGGTATGACCCACAGACTTATCTACCCTGTTAGGTACAAGGTATGACCCACAGACTTATCTACCCTGTTAGGTACAAGGTATGACCCACAGACTTATCTACCCTGTTAGGTACAAGGTATGTTCCACAGATTTATCAATGTTAGGTACAAGGTATAATCCACAGAATATATATATGTTAGGTACAAGGTATGCTAAAATATCTACCCTGTTAACAAGGTATGACCCACAGACTTATCTACCCTGTTAGGTTGTCCTTTTATAGGTACAAGGTATGACTACAGACTTATCTACCCTGTTAGGTACAAGGTATGCTCCACAGACATATCTACCCTGTTAGGTACAAGGTATGACCCACAGACTTATCTACCCTGTTAGGTTGTCCTTTTATAGGTACAAGGTATGACTACAGACGTATCTACCCTGTTAGGTACAAGATATGATCCACAGACGTATCTACCCTGTTAGGTACAAGGTATGTTCCACAGACTTATCTACCCTGTTAGGTACAAGGTATGACCCACAGACTTATCTACCCTGTTAGGTTGTCCTTTTATAAGTACAAGGTATGACCCACAGACGTATCTACCCTGTTAGGTTGCCCTTGTTGGTTGTGTTGTGGTAAACGTAGAACATCGAGTGGTATAATTGGACGTTTATTGTTTCAAGTGTTAGCACGGCCACATGTCAAATATATCTTTGTCTGATATTATTAACTTCAGTGGAAAATCATTTTATCTTACCCTCCTCATCAACATTTTATGTTTCTTAAAATGCATTTCACTTCCTAAGCAACGTCAATTAACGATTATCAATTTGTAAAAGAAAAGAAAAAAATATATATATGTATATGAATAAAATTAATAAAAAAACCCAATACTAACAACAACTGTCAACAACAACAAGAACAACAAAATGTATTGTTATATGTGTAAACAAAACCAGAAGTAAGTATTTTTTCATGATACATATATGTACGTCGATATCTTGATCTTAGGACATTGTACAAACGTTATACTGTGATCAAAATTTACACGTTTCGCTTCACTTTTAGCGCAGGGCGGCGTAAAGACATGCAGTATGACTTATTTAGAATATTGTGTTTTTCACAGACCTCCCACGTGGCTCCGGCGATTCAATGGAGGAATTTCGTCTGGACGATGAGACTGAAAGGATAGACAGATTGTTACAGTTTAAAAGAACAAAACAGGTGTGGACATTTGAGTCTACATAACTCGGACGTAACAGTGACACTGTTTTATCGTATAGAAATCCGTGTAGATAGAGAGTGTTGAAAGTCACTAGCTAGCAGTATACATTATGTAAATGACAGTGGCCTTCTATGAGCTCTCAGCTGTGGATACCCAAATAGCACAGGCCACTGGTCGTGAATACCCAGATACATTATCTAGATAACACAGGCCTACTAGCCGTGAATACCCAGACACTATCTAGATAACACACGTCAACTAGCCGTGAATACCCAGATACAGAATCTAGATAACACAGGTTTACTGGCCGTGAATACCCAGACACTATCTAGATAACACAGGCATACTAGCCGTGAATACCCAGATACACTATCTAGATAACACAGACTTACTGGCCGTGAATACCCAGATACACTATCTAGATAACACAGGTCTACTAGCCGTGAATACCCAGATACACTATCTAGATACTCAGATACAGTATCTAGATAGCACAGGCCTACTGGCCGTGAATACCCAGATACATTATCTAGACAACACATGTCTACTAGCCGTGAATACCCAGATACACTATCTAGATAACACAGATCTACTGGCCGTGAATACCCAGATACACTATCTAGATAACACAGACCTACTAGCCGTGAATACCCAGATACACTATCTAGATAACACAGACCTACTAGCCGTGAATACCCAGATACACTATCTAGATAACACAGGCCTACTGGCCGTGAATACCCAGATACACTATCTAGATAATACAGGTCTACTAACCGTGAATAACCAGCTACACTATCTAGATAACACAGGCCTACTTGCTGTGAATTACCAGAGACAATTTACGTTATCCAGCCAACACAAACCTACAAATCGTGAATACTCATTTTTTTCTGGCCAACACAGACCTTCTGGCCATGAATATCATATACATTTCAACTGCTTTCAACAAAAGTACGTTTGAAAATGGTTACTCTCTTTCATACTACTTTTAATGAGCTTTTTATTTCTTCCGAAAAGAAATTGGATATTGATAAATGTTGATGATTTTAATTTACATACATCGGTAACTATAACACAACAACACAACAAATAGCGTGTCCATGACTATGTGTTTACATTCCTAATACAATTAATTCTGTTCTCACGGCCTCCAAATATAGATTTCATTTCAATTACGCCCGTGGAATATGATTATACTGATCCTATGCAGAGAGAATAAGTGTTTTGTTATATTCATGGACTGTACTTAGTGTTAGAAATTATAATGTCTACCCGATGTAAACTCAGGGAAATCGTTTTATTGTAAACTCGTTCGTTAAAATTGTCTCAAATCTTCCATCTTGTGAAATCAACAAATGAGAGGCTCGAACCTTGTAACGACGCATAGTATTAAATTGAAGGATATACAGTATTCTTGTGTCATTTAAAAAAATCATATCAAATGGGTTTGATGAATTCATGTATATTTTGATAGCGGTCCAGAGCGACCGTACCTGAATGTTGAGGTATTTTGACAGTGGGTGATGGAGAACGTACCTGAATGTTGAGGTATTTTGACAGTGGGTGATGGAGAACGTACCTGTATGTTGAGGTATTTTCACAGTGGGTGATGGAGAACGTACATGAATGTTGAAGTATTTTGACAGTGGGTGATGGAGAACGTACCTGAATGTTGAGATATTTTGACAGTGGGTGATGGAGAACGTACCTGAATGTTGAGATATTTTGACAGTGGGTGATGGAGAACGTATCTGAATGTTGAGGTATTTTGACAGTGGGTGATGGAGAACGTACCTGAATGTTGAGGTATTTTGACAGTGGGTGATGGAGAACGTACCTGAATGTTGAGGTATTTTGACAGTGGGTGATGGAGAACGTACCTGAATGTTGAGATATTTTGACAGTGGGTGATGGAGAACGTACCTGTATGTTGAGGTATTTTGACAGTGGGTGATGGAGAACGTATCTGAATGTTGAGGTATTTTGACAGTGGGTGATCGAGAACGTGCCTGTATGTTGAGGTATTTTGACAGTGGTTGATGGAGAACGTACCTGAATGTTGAGGTATTTTGACAGTGGGTGATGGAGAACGTACCTGAATGTTGAGGTATTTTGACAGTGGGTGATGGAGAACGTACCTGAATGTTGAGGTATTTTGACAGTGGGTGATGGAGAACGTACCTGAATGTTGAGGTATTTTGACAGTGGGTGATGGAGAACGTACCTGAATGTTGAGGTATTTTGACAGTGGGTGATGGAGAACGTACCTGAATGTTGAGGTATTTTGACAGTGGGTGATGGAGAACGTACCTGAATGTTGAAGTATTTTGACAGTGGGTGATGGAGAACGTACCTGAATGTTGAGGTATTTTGACAGTGGTTGATGGAGAACGTACCTGAATGTTGAGGTATTTTGACAGTGGGTGATGGAGAACGTACCTGTATGTTGAGATATTTTGACAGTGGGTGATGGAGACCGTACCTGAATGTTGAGGTATTTTGACAGTGGGAGGTGGAGACCGTATGTGAATGTTGAGGTATTTTGACAGTGGGTGATGGAGAACGTACCTGTATGTTGAGGTATTTTGACAGTGGGTGATGGAGAACGTACCTGTATGTTGAGGTATTTTGAGAGTGGGTGATGGAGAACGTACCTGTATGTTGAGGTATTTTGACAGTGGGTGATGGAGAACGTACCTGTATGTTGAGGTATTTTGACAGTGGGTGATGGAGACTGTACATGAATGTTAAGGTATTTTGACAGTGGGTTATAGACTGGTATTGGGTCGTGTACATCTTTTCTGTTCCGCAGATCTATTTTCCAGTTGTTGGGGTTATTTTATGGTCTACATTTAAAGATAAAAAAACAACAAACATTCAGGTGTGACCAGTATCAACAAAACTGCATTGAGGAAAATAGTGTTAGCGACATACTACCCTGTTTATATGTCAGTGAAAGTGAATGAATTATTTATTTATTTTTATTATTTTTTAAAGATTAAAACAGATATGTAATTTGGATGAAGAAAATGTGTTCGAGATCTCCACATGGTTAATTTGTTAAAAGAATCTCCTGAAATACTTTCAAACGTACCACTGATTTAGCATATTTCATTACCTCGTTATGTCGGAGTATTTAAGTGAGAAGTTTGATTTGTTTGTGCAGTGATGCAGACAACACGATTTTACCATCAGACAGGCTGAATTATCGATGAAAGGTTGTCTGACGTGACATCCTCTGATGTAGACTGTCTGGTGTCGTGAAAATGCTTGCGACGAAGAGGAGTATTGAGTATGCCTTTCTCGAATCACATCAAATGCGGATATGGAAAATGTATCATGACAGATATTCATTATTGGTAGTTCAAATGTGTTTTGGAATTTAAATTACCAGTCCAAATCATAAAAGCGTACAATTGATCTGTCAACGCTATGTTAGCGTGAACATCTGGACCACACGTCTGTAGGCTCGGGGAGGTGGTCTTTGTAGCCAGCGATCTGCTTCCACCATAATTAACAATAACACAAAACTTATTAATTACATATCGATGTAAGTAAAGAGAAAACAGTTATTCGTCCTCCTGTAAATACCTCACCGAAGCATGGCACGGTACGCTCCGAAATAAATGTCGATACTAAGTGTCTTTTATAGAAATGTATCTTGGTCAGTACAAAGCCTTATTGACACTGAGTAAACAAGACAACATATTATAGAGAATCCATCGATATTGGAAATCGATTCATGACTGAAACCATCAGAAATACAGACAGCGTGTCTATAATTGGGCACCAGTGTGACGTCACCGTGATGTCGATAACGTTAGATTTAATACAATAAAATAGTACAAGTAATTACCTTAAATCGATTTGATCTACACGTAAAATATTTAATTCGTTTCTATGTAAATAGACGCAGACAGTGATCAGCTATTCACCCAATAGTATCGATCCTTTCTGTATACTTATGGGGATACTTACTTAGTACTGATAAACATTTATGCTGTAATTCATTATTCTGTTTTGTGCATCTTGTGTGGTTCTCACGAATTCTTCCGAATTTCGGTACCCACGTTCTAGTCACGTGCATAAAAAATTCGTTGCTATTAGTATCTATTGTTCAACTTTTTGCTCCAAAGCATTGCTTTGCGTACTATTCTCACGTGCTACACCCACGTGTTATCTCGTGCATGGTTCCCAGCTGCTCTGCCGCTGATTTTTGTTCTCCCGTATCTCTAAAGGTTTCTTTATAGAAACATTGTCATGTTGCTCATATTGTAGCTGGTACTACTAGAGACTAGCCATGCTGTTTGTTTATATTCGAAAGGTCTCCGAATGATGTGTTATGACCTTCGACTTTCAATGACTTTAAACATACTTTTATAGTCAATTGGCCAAAAAAAGGTTTTGCAAAAGTTGTAAAACTTTAACAAGTCTCTTCTTGTTAATAAAGTACAATGAAAAATTATAAGTAATTAGGGGAAAAACTTAAGAAACGCAACAGGTGTGCTCTGCTTATTGGAGATTGCTTGGATAATGGGCTTTCTTGGGATCGTTTGGTGAAGATGTTGAGATGGAGAAGGCTGAATCATTTTAATATTTTTCGAACTCCACGTTGAGTTGCCATTTCTAGATAGTCACACCTGCTTACCAAACCTACGGCTTTGATATGTCGCAGTTAATTCAATATTCAAAGGTTAGTTCCCAAATGCCACGATTTTCGTGAAAGATATTGACACCTTTCAGATAACTTTATTTTGTAATGTTACCGGTTCTATCAACGACAATAGGAAACAAGAAACTTAACGATATGGATAAATCGTCAGAGTGTATCAATATTCTTAGTTGAAATTCAAAATTGATAGCAAAAGACTCTAACACATTTATATTTGTCAGTTGATGAAGTATAGGACAACATATCCAATGAACATACTAAGAAAGACACGTGGTGCCAATCTATAGTAAGTAACAACGAATCTCTTTATAGAAACTGGCGCTGACGTAAAGGGATTCAGCTTCACAATGTCATTCAAAGAAAGACGTATATGGCAGATATATCATCTGATATATATACTACCTGATAAAATAAATTAAAGGTAAGGTTACACTGCGCGTCAGTCTCAGAATATCATTAAACTACAATATGATACAACATTCTATTACCATTATTTCTTTCCTCTAACTAGAAATTTGACAATAAGGAATAATATGTCTATTTCTCTCCTCAAATGTTGATAAATCGAAGGTTTCTTTGTTTTACAATATTGCTAAACAAAGAGGAAAAACATATCACGCTAGCCTTCGCTTAAAATGCGGCTGTCTTCGGGAACATCTGCATAACAACAACTTGATTGAAAATTCATATTTTGTAACTGGTTAAATCCAATCTACAAATATATTTACCCTCCCCGTCTTGATTTTCACTTTTCTTTTACCACTTTGGATTTTCATAAGTCGCCTTCTAGGTCCATTTTAGGTCCGTAGCATCACTGACGAGTCCTAGAAGGACAAAACAGCTGTATGATGTAGCATCACTGACGAGTCTTAGAAGGACAAAACAGCTGTATGATGTAGCATCACTGACGAGTCTTAGAAGGACAAAACAGCTGTATGATGTAGCATCACTGACGAGTCTTAGAAGGACAAAACAGCTGTATGATACAGTCTAATTGTTTGGCTCTAATGTATTTCAAATCGATTCAAAACGTACCGAAACAGAAAAAAAAGAAATCTTTAAGACTGTTCAGATATTCGTAACAAAAAGTAAAAGTTTTGTTTCCATATGAAAGCTCTGTAAATTGTATACTCAATGACATGGTAATGTAATGTTTGCCAGACTGTACACACTACAATTGTACATAACTGACTGGATTTTGAGAACTTCTGCCCCCCCCTAGCCGCAATACGCTAGAGAGAACTTACGTTTAGCTCGATCGGTTGAGCGTCAGATTAGGAAGCCAGGGGTTCTAGGTTCGATTCCGAGCGGTGGCATGAAAATTAGTGATGACATCTTTTATATGTATGATACATGTGGTGATGTCTCCTACAGAATTCTGTCATGCTGAGCTATTGGCCAGTGTCTACAAGTACAAACGAACCATTTTTCTGGATACAATTTGTGTAATATGTTATATATTTGTGCAATTCAATAAAATATTGTTTAAATCAAAATAACTTTATCACAACAGAAAGGTTTGAAAGGTCTGATGGAGACCTTGGGAAAGTTTGATGGACTGCATCATGACCTTAATGGCAAATATAATTTTAATTGCGTGTGCGATATGAAGTTTACAGCTCGCCAGTGTGATTTGTGGTTTTATCGTCATAGACCTAGTTCTAATTTAACAACATGGCCATACTTGAATTAACCTAGAATTATATTACGGGTGTTTAGTGGAATTTGAATGAAGGTGGCATTTTGTTGTAGTGTTGCTATTGGTAACTAACATAACTTTTCGTCCATCATTGCTTCAGGAATGTTATTTGTGTTTAGCCAAGCTGGTGTACTTTATTACTACTCAGGGTAAATAACTGGTTGATCACAAACGACTAGAGATCATGGACATAGCGAAACCCATGTGAGACACATCAAGGCCGTTTATAGATGTAGATTAAAGCTTGCATTGTAACTCTATGATACACAGAGTCTAGAAAACTCCGTGAGCAGTGTAACTCAAGGATTGAACAAAATATGTTATTCATGTCGGGTAGTGAGAAACATTGGTCACACCGGTGACCCACAAGGGCAGAAGCTGGAAGTCAAAAGGTCTCAAAACGGACAATCTAGGACATCCGGGAACTTTAACTGGTGTCATGTCCTAGTTGGGTCGCTTTACGGAACACAGACGGTGGTATTACATTCTCGATTTACCAAAAATCGCAATCACACTATAATATCAGAATCCATGCATCATTGACAATCATGAAATACTTCTGTATTTGTTTTGTCATTCAACTCCTCAACAACAGAATTATTACTCATTTTGCCATCTTATATGGTATTGTGTTGTTGTAAAAAAAAATCGGAAGTGTCTCCATAAGGTCCGTAAAAAATGATGTATAACATGTAAAACATGTGGATTTGAAAATAAGCACTGCCTATGATCTAGAGCGTGACAAGTATCGCTGAACGGT
This sequence comes from Ylistrum balloti, assembly GCF_031769215.1. NCBI lineage: Eukaryota > Metazoa > Mollusca > Bivalvia > Pectinida > Pectinidae > Ylistrum > Ylistrum balloti. The sequence continues at coordinate 368,109 of NW_026782639.1, read as the reverse complement.
TTGGAGGTCATTGCGACATATAAACATAATTTTGTATTATCTCAAACTCAGAAATTCAGAATAAAACAGTGCAAATTTTAAATCAAATATGCCTTTATCCTAATTGGTTAAACATTCTTACAAATCTTTGACATTACTGATTCCAAATATAGATACATATACAGTCAAACTTTCTTAATTCGAAGTTGTCAGTATTGTGAAAAAACTTCGAATTATCCGAGTTTATGAGTGAAAGGAGTTTCAACGTTTAAATTTTTCGTTAAAAAATTATTTTAAGAATTTCTAAGTATCCAAAAGACAAGTATAACAATACACAAATTTAGCAAGATATAAAAAAGTTGTTGAGATTTATGAAGGTATCATATGAAACAATATTACAGGAAATGAATATCAAAATACTGAATATTGTCTAACACCTGTATTGATGATGGGTAGGTTATAGTATTCGACTCGCCCTACACCTCTCTGATCTTCTCCTACAAATAACCCCCCAATTAACAGTTCAATTTTTTTCAGCATTTATCAAAGAAAAATCGCCAAAATTTTAGACAATTTCCATAGAAAAATTTACAGGACTGATCGATGATTGAATTGGGTCCAAAATTTGTCCCTTTATATTTCTACATGTAATATATAGTACTATTTCACTGTAAGCAATTACAATTGATTTCTATTCTGTCTCCTAACCGTGTATTAAAATTACTGCTAAGGACACTCGTCCTTTAGTGAAATTAACAAATACGAAAGAGAAAGGAAATTTGTACGGAAGCGTATTCCGGCCACGTTGGGTTTTATTTTAACTCGAAATTTCGAAAAAGTAACTCGAAATTTTAAGTTAGTAATCTCAAAATTTCGGATTACTAACTCGAAATTTCGAGTTGCTATTTCGAAATTTCGAGATAAAATAAAACACAACGTGGCCGGAATACGCTTCCGTAAATCTGAAGTGATAAGCAGTATTGAATTTTTAAAAAATCCCAAAAAGAAAAATATCAATTTTTTCCGAATCCTTTTATCATAATTGCTAACTTTTTATTCGCAGTTCGAGTCATTTATATGCTCAGTTTATTGATCCTGGAGCCTGAACGACCTGGAGATAATTTTAAGTATTCATTACTATTTCTATATGATAAAAGTAAACAGCGCGATATCAGCGGGAATGTTTTAATAATAAGATCGCTCTCCGTGTACACTCCGTTACGTATGGGTGGGGGTAGCATCATTGATATGCTTTTGATAGTTTGTACGTAACAAAACATGGAAAGATAATATTGATGTGGTGTTTATTTCAATGCTTGTGTAAGTTGTTAATTTTACTTTAAAATCCTCGTGCTTATTTCAACAAACAACATTCAGTGGAGGGATATCAAAATGAAACCGTCGACCACACCGAGTGCTGGAGACAGCCCAGCTATGACCCGAGCCGAGAAAATGTACATTGTCAAGGCGTTATTCGTCCGATTTCTGTTCTGTCTTCACAACTTTGTGGCAATATGGAGGACAATTACTGTGATAGGAGACCCCTTGTACTGGGTCTACTGCAGCACCTACCTATTGGTGATAGTAGAAACAGCCTACTGTCTCAAAATTAGGAAAGGCAAGGAACATTCATGGTAAGGTTTCTAATTAAACAGCTGTATAATTGGTGTCATTTCATAAACACTACTAGAGCTTAGGGATAAGATTAATAGAATAGGAATTGTCGAAGTGAGAACCAACGCTAATTGTCGAGGTGAAAAGATTCTCAGAATCATCGCAAGAATGTGAAAACTTTAGTAGAGATCGACTAGATCAAGCTAATGTAAAAACAGGCAAATCACAAATATGTTATTTAGCTGAAAGATAACGGGCAATTAGTTAGGTCGTAAAGTTTAATTAAATTTAAGTAACATAAGCTTACTAACCTCCGTGTTTGTACTTATCGATAAAAATACATGATGATCAGGTTTTTTACAAGTCTTAGACGAGGAAATATAGGAATGTATCATCACTGCAGTGCTGTAAATATTTCCGGTGATAATATACATTTGTACTTTTCAAAAAATCAGAGCGGTGCGTTCGGGTTTTCTCTATTCATGCAATCATGCTCATATAAATAGTTTTGTAACTAGTTTATGTAAGATTACAGCTTAAAATGACAAATTACCATGTGAAGCTTTCTATTCAAAACGGCGTCGTCTTGTTGTCAAGCTTAACGCCAAACGGTCTGACGTCAAAAACACAATACCTGTATTACCAAAACGTTTTTGAACACCGGTATCTGTAATGTTTTTTTTTCTATTCACTTTTCCTTTAGAAAATATAATAAAAAGAAAATTTAATGACTCCATGTAAATTTCATATATATGTTAGAATATATGTATATTGTTTCATTCTTATGGTGAAATATATCTAAATGTAGATTGTTTCACTCTTATGGTAAATATATCTAAATGTATATTGTTTCACTCTTATGGTATAATATATCTAAATATATCTAAATGTATATTGTTTCACTCTTATGGTAAATATATCTAAATGTATATTGTTTCACTCTTATGGTAAAATATATCTAAGTGTATATTGTTTCACTCTTATGGTAAAATATATCTAAATGTATATTGTTTCACTCTTATGGTAAAATAAATCTAAATGTATATTGTTTCACTCTTATGGTAAATATATCTAAATGCATATTGTTTCACTCTTATGGTAAACATATCTAAATGTATATTGTTTCACTCTTATGGTAAAATATATCTAAATGTATATTGTTTCACTCTTATGGTAAAATATATCTAAATGTACATTGCTTCACTCGTGTTTTGTATACAATATAGATATTCTGTCACACTCGTGAAATACACCACGTTATATGATATTTTTTCATTACATCACCCGATTGTTGGCGGCAAAAAATTCCTCTGAGTAATAATTGGCGTTTCTCTTAGACATTTAGCTTTCTTCAAATTCTTTTTTAACGATGCGCATTACCAATACTGATACAATTTACACTGGCCATTTGTCTGACGAAGGTGACCGAGGAGTCATCGAAACGTCACGCTGAAATTATCTACTGATTGTGTTGTAAGAAATTTCATTCTGGAAATCGATTGTGATGTCATAATATGACGTAATATCACGAATTTAAAATGTCGCAACATAATATCTGCTTGCGTTTGCTCTATATTTCGAACAAGATTTTATGATACTTGTTTTGGAGTTTTTGTTAATGTTCGCCAAGACTCGTAAAAATATTTTTAAGGCTGGTTTCACAAAATTTCACATGAAATTAAGTTTTCATTTAAGATCCTGTTTGTATTTCACATATGTGAATTATCTACCTTGTATGTAGGATGGCTGACCACTAATTACATACATATTACATACATATATATATAGATATTGGTGCCGTCCCGCATATTGTTTGACTTATATAAAATATACTTCTTCTACAAACTGTTTATCAATGCTCCTAATCTACAGATAATGATCTTTTATTGAAGAAGTATGTTACATGACGTAGTAATTTTATGGCAACAGTACAGAATTGCGATTATGGTACAAACTGAAAAAATCACGAATCAAGAAAAATGTTAAGTTTTGGGTTTTAAATAATTTTAAGAGATAAACAGCCATTACCCCATTAGCGAAATGGTTGTGATGAATTTAATGTTTGAATCAACACTTTTCACGAAAAATTCAATGGTAAAGTTCAACAAATAATTATTTAAAAAGAGAAGATTGGTCTTATCAATAATTAAATGTGCATGTAATTATCAGTTAAGTAAGTTCTCAACTACAGAATTAGAGGGGAAATATATCGACTATATTTGAAAAAAAAAACCTCGGACAGGAAATGTAATAGTACTGATATTATGTTGTATATATAAAGGTGGGACAGGAAATGTAACAGTTCTGATATTCTGTTGTATATATAAATTTGGGACAGGAAATGTAACAGCTCTGATATTATGTTGTATATATAAAGGTGGGACAGGAAATGTAACAGCTCTGATATTATGTTGTATATATAAAGGTGGGACAGGAAATGTAACAGTTCTGATATTATGTTGTATATATACAGATAGGACAGGAAATGTAACAGTTCTGATATTATGTTGTATATATAAAGATCGGACAGGAAATGTAACAGCTCTGATATTATGTTGTATATATAAAGGTGGGACAGGAAATGTAATAGTTCTGATATATGTTGTATATATATAAAGATCGGACAGGAAATGTAATAGTTCTGATATTATGTTGTATATACAAAGGTAGGACAGGAAATATTTCGATTATAACGTTCCTCCTTGGTTTGAAGTGTTTGTAGATATAACAAACATCTTTTATTATGATATTGCGCTGGTCCCCTTGAGATTTAAAACAGACACAGACAGATCATCATCAGTAGTACTGAAGTGATAAGTTTACTGTTGACTGCGGCTGTCAGTCCGATAATTATCTATTTGTTGGTGTGTTTACCTTTAAGGTATGTTCATTACTGGAGTAAAATGACAGTGTTTGTGTAAACCATACCCGACCTGTGTCAGTCACAAGGTATCATAGTTGGGGTTAAACTGTCCTTATCTCTACTACAGCCAGTCGGTGTAGCGGGTAGTTTAAAAAATCTTCGGGCTCAGTATTAAAAACAATTTATTTCATTGAAATTATGTTTAAAAGGCGGAAACCACTTACAGTGAAACTTCGCTATTAAAACCACTTTGGGGACTGGACAAAAGTGGTCTTTATAGCGAGGTGGTCTTAATAGTGAGGTCGATCAGATTGACCGCAAAGAACCACAACTCTGTTTAAAATAAAGACTTTATATATATCATTAAGTAATGTACATGTATATTAATGAACAATAATATCTAAACTGTAGATAAAATGATGAATTTTGTGAAATGCATGTAGAAAAGATAAAATTGGTGAATTGACCAAAGAATATATATGTATATATTCCTAAGTTTATAAAATAATATACATGTATATTTACTATTGTAAACATTGAATAAAAGAAAACAATCAATTTTAAGGTCAATGGGAATTTCACGTTAACTTTCATTTTTCTTTCACCTAAATTTACAAACACATTATATATATCAGTGCTGTGAAAAAAATAATAATGAAAATTTACAAAAGACCTGTATGTAGCCAGGTTTGTAATAACATGTGTTAATTTGAATAAGAACGTGCCCTGTACATTTCAATTTGTCTAAGAGAAAGTTTGGTTTAATCTTAAAAATGTTTCATCTTGTATTTCATTTTAGGATGTCGCTATGTACGTTCGTGTTTACACTGATAAACGTACCCTGTATTTGGAGACTTGAGCTAGACAAGATAAATGGCACGCCGAACCGTAACATATCGACCGCCGAGGCACTAAACATACTGTATGGGGTAAGTTGAAAAATCAGACGCGACATGAAACTTACTGTATGTGGTAAGTTGGAAAATCGACCGCCGAGGCACTAAACCTGTTGTGCGGGGTAAGTTGGAAAATCAGACGCGACACGAAACCTACTGTATGGGGTAAGTTGGAAAATCGACCGCCGAGGCACTAAACCTGTTGTACGGGGTAAGTTGGAAAATCAGGCGCGACACGAAACCTACTGTATTGGGTAAGTTGGAAAATCGACCGCCGAGGCACTAAACCTGTTGTACGTGGTAAGTTGGAAAATCATGCGCGACACGAAACCTACTGCATGGGGTAAGTTGGAAAATCGACCGCCGAGGCACTAAACCTGTTGTACGGGGTAAGTTGGAAAATCAGGCGCGACACGAAACCTACTGTATGGGGTAAGTTGGAAAATCGACCGCCGAGGCACTAAACCTGTTGTACGTGGTAAGTTGGAAAATCAGGCGCGACACGAAACCTACGGTACGGGGTAAGTTGGAAAAATCATAGAATCACCCTATCGACAGACCATTCGGCCATCCCACGACAGGCAATTTATCCACTCCTTTGATATTCACCGTACTGTCGGGTAAATTATTTACCCCAAAGACAGGCAGTTTATTTGCCAAACTGATAAGCAGTTTACCCACACTACTGATGGGCAATCGATCGATCCCAATGACAAGCAACTTATTCACACCACTGACAGGTATCCCCCTCTCCTCCCCGGACAGACAACTTATTCACACCACTGACAGATATCCCCCTCTCCTCCCCGGACAGACAACTTATTCACACCACTGACAGGTATCCCCCCTCTCCTCCCCGGACAGGCAAGTTATTCAAGCTACTGACACCCTATTGGAAACAGTGTGTCAACACTTCTAGACGAAAATGACATAACTGATATTCATGATAACACATTGACAAGATGTGACTATTTACAAATATTAATAAATTGTAACTAAAGCTCGGATATTTTTTTCAGGATGGACTTTCCGTGAACTTAACAAACGAGACTTGGGTGTTTACAATTGAACAGACATTTCTCCTTTTAATCATCTTCGCTAGATGGATACTTCCCAAAGGAAGACTTACCAGAGACAAACTCTCCCAGCTTCTTTTTGTCTTTCTCAGCAAGGCATCTGACGTTACCGATTTTTTCCAGTTGTTTGATGAAAACCAGGTGAAGCGCGACGATGTAGTAGTGTATTCTATTCTCAGCATCTGGACTCTCAGTGTTCTTCAGTTTAGCCTTGTGTTGACCGAAACAAAAGACAAAGAAACCGGAAGTGACGACATTCAGAATGAAAATCGTATAATGAACACCTGTCTGGAGACCGACGTTTGGAGTAACATCGTCTCACTGGTCATGGAAGAAATCCCTTTTTTTGTTGTGAGGATGTACGCAATTGCAACGTACAATTTGGTGACTTACAGTATAATTTTCTTTGCTGCAAAGAACATGTTAATGATTACTATGCTGGCGTATCGACTCTTCAGTGTCTTCAATGACGTCCGAGAGACACGAGTGCTTAAAAATAACAGAATATCACCTTCAATGAATCGTTTATCTGGTACATTTCGGAAAATGGAGGACCCATCTAACAAGGTAGTAAAGCGAGATGCTTTTGTCGATACAGGAAGTGACACAAATCCCGGAAGTGACGTAAAGTACCTGTCCAAAAATCGACCAAAAAGACGTCCGGAAACGTTTGTTGTTGGTATCGATGATTATATCAATTCTTAGACAAAGATTATCGGCGTCCAGAGTTGTGTTTGAGGAGAGTCTCTCATGACATGTATTCGGAAAGGTTATTGTTAATATCGGAGGAGGATATCCGAAATATTGGGAAGGAAACAAACAGTCAGGAAATGACGCGTTATCTACGGAGGAAATGCTGTTTTCATAGCAAGGGCGAAGTCCGTTTTATATTGTATGAAATACGAGGATGAAAATGAACTTCGACTGTTCATCAAGCCGAGGTGTCGTAAAATCATTGGTCAATATCCATCAAGTTGTCAACATTATGTCCAATCGTTCTATATCTTGTTAGTCCAGTCCATTTACAAAAGAACAAGAGCCCAACCTTGGAAATGGTTGTAGCAAAATTTATCAACATAATTCCTATATGCGACCAAATATAAACTAATGTAAGCATATTTAATCACGTTTGTTCTGTGATATCTTCCTTTTGTGTAACGATTTTTTTTAAATATTCAATATGACCTAAAACAATTCCAGTAGATGATTTAAGCTTTAACTTTCTTTGTAAATACAGAAAATGCTAGTTCTTAATTTCAACATTAAGCTTATTGCAAATATATGATGCTTAATTCATTTATGTTACATAACTCACCGTAGAACCACTAAGATATTGCCTTCAAACTCGTCAATTGTGCCGATGACCAGATATCTGATCATCAAGTTTACTAAGTGTGGTAAGATGGGGATACAAATATGGTAAAATCTTCAAGTTGAAAACTTCATCACATGAAATTTCTACTGAATAGATAAAATTAGTGTAGTTCATTAATCTGAGCAATACATATCTTTACTTTTTATGTTTTATCATATCCGATAATCTGATGATTTTGCGAAAAAAAAGCCATCCTGATATGGACGTTTTCATGGATTATGTTTGAAAAAAAAAGCAAAAACATTACCGACGCGTTAATAGATTTTAATTCAAAATCAATGTCGATGAAGCTATGGAAAAATAAGGACAAAAGAGAAAAATATCTAGGACAGACCGGTGAACGTGCAAGGTGTTCAGGAAGAGCAAGCGTCTTCTGGTTCATCGACGACACCCGCCATGTAAATATCTATAGTTCAACGAAAATAATGGCATGTTCCGAAATGAGAACAATGTTAGCACAAGGAAACTAACGAGCAAACTAACGAGCATCAGATACGTCTAGATTCATGTTGCAGAAAGAAATAGAATATTTCTAGTGATATCAAAAAGACGAATGTAACTGCATAATTGTATTAAAATTACGTACAACACATTTTGTACATAAAATGTACCAATTGGGAAAGAAATTTTTTAGATGTATTCATAAAGTCATGTCAAATTAACCATTAGATACTATAATCAAAGGGTTATTTTACTGTGGTAATGCCTGCCAAAAATATTTTGCAATTAGATAAAAAAAAAAAAAACAAAAAAAAAAACCGCAATTATATGTAGTACATACCCATATTATTTGTTCAAAATCATGTGACTGTTTTGCAGGTTTGGTCAATGTACTATGAGATGTATATTTTAGCAGCCGACTCCATTCTTTATTTCCAGATATCTTTACTAAGATGATATTTCTACTAAGAATAAACATGTACAGAAAGTAATTGCCCGGGCTTTTAAGTATTTGATTGTGATATTAAAACGCACATTGAATAAATATGGATATTGTTTGATTTGGCCTCAATCATCCCAAGATATCAACTTTCAAGGTCCCTGAATTTTAATATACAGAAACAAAATCTCTCATATGAGAAAATGACAGACAAATAATCATAATATATGATATACACTATATATAACCCGATCCTGAAAATTGATTTGCGACAACCAGCAATCGATCTTCGCCTCAAAGTCCCGCCAGGGGGCGTGTTTTTTTCTTTTTTTGGTACGTAATAGACATAAAAACTGTAGGTTTTGTGTCGCCAGTTCTGTTATAAATGTTCATCAGCTGTTTTAAGATGACATACAAGGGTATACTTTTATCATTCTATCGATAAACGATGTTTGTTGAAATCCGGATTCACTACTACCGTAACATATGTACTAATGGAAACATACTATAAATTTCGTCTTTTAAATCGACAGAATCACAAACAAAATGATATGTAACTACATTTTACACCAGATCTTTTTTTACAATGCCTTATCTTCATAATGACCTAGGGAATCAGAAAACTAGTAAATCGGGATGGAAATTTACAGCCACAGAAAGGCTGCAAGGTAAGCGTAGATCCAGTTTAACAAGCTCACTACTGTGCAATGTGTATGTCCGCCACTCGCATTGATGAATACCACACATAAGTCCGAACGGTTCTGTCTATCTATCCGCGATTCCACCAAACAATTAAACCTACATCATTTACGGCAATGGTAAATTACAACCACAAGTCTTAATAGATGTAAATATGCTGGCAAAGTGAAGTTGTTTGGAGAAAAGAGTGGACATGCTTGGTTTACAACATTTAACTGCTTTGACGAATATTGACTTATTATACCGGACCTCCACCATGGCAAATTAGTAAGATAATCATAGAAACAACAACTAGGACACAAGATGTGAATTGAATGTGGCCGTTTATTGTAGTAAACGACATTTGTTATTTAGTTAAACATTTATCATTTAAATAGACCGAACAAGTCTTAGATGGGGCTTATAATCTGCCGCCACATCATACGTAAACATACCCAGTCATAGAAGGAAAATTGACAACATACATAAACAGAAGATAGTACTGTTCCAGTTAAGAAACAAACATCATACAAAATTATCAGATATGAAAACTTGAAGAAGGAAAGTTTTACAGCATATAAAAGGTACATGACATACCTGGATGCTATACTCCAGGGTAGGAAAGATAACATCAAATGTGACGTCACACTCAGACGTCCAGTTAAAGGGCTCTGTTAACGTGGGACGAGCGACGGTTGGTGATCCGGGAAAAGAAAGCTGGAAGAACCGATCACAGTATAACAATGATGTTTATTTAATGAAACAAATAAACTATATATTTAAAGATGTCACACTCGCTAACTCACACACTCATAAACCAAATAATGATAAGTGTCCCTGTAGCTTCTAGCTCACGAAACAGAACAGTGTTCCTGTCAAACCAATGGTCACATCTGTAGCTAATGAATATCAATTACCACACAGTTATGTCAATGACATGACAGCTGATTAAATGCTGAATCAACTGAGACCCTGGCAGTGCTTTCCTTTTTACATTTGAATGAAAGTTTACTTCTGGTCGGTCCTGTAGCTTGGGTAATTTAAAGGAGAGGCCTGCCTGGTTTTATAATTGTCAAACCCATCTGTGAAGCACAGTTTCTTGCAGCCTGTTATATTTAAATGCCGATAAATCCATATCGGGTGCACGGTAACAATAACACAATACCTGTCATGAATCTCACCCTTTACCCGTGACGCAATTCCGCCTAGCGGTACCCTACCATTAAGGTGACTTACCCCAAGTGTATACAAAATATACATGCTTACGTGACAGGCTCTCTAGTGCCTACACAAAGCATTTGTTGTGTTAATATACATCCAGTCTTTTCACACTATTCCGAGACAAATGGTCAAATCTGAAACTAGTGTTCAAAGCTGTAACCAATGGTCACATCTGTAGCTAATGAATATCAATTACCACCAGTTTTACAACGGAGGTCAACCGCAGTGGTAGGTAGTCCTTGTATCGGTGAATACAACAACTGCCATTTTCATTTCAGTAATAATTACCATAACTTTAGTATGCAAATATGGTACTTACACCAATCTCTGTATCGCAAAACAAAAGATTAAAAAATCCCGCCCTCCCTACGATCCATGGGCAGACGTACTACTGAGCTGAGTGCTTTCCTTTTTACATTTGTGGTATTTCTTTCTTGTAGCTGAGTAATTTTACTCGGTTTTATTCTCAAACCCATCTCCCAACTTAACAGTTTCTTGCAGACGTTATATTTTGGCTATTTTCTGCTTTAATTCGGCCTTTGTTCGGCCTTTCCCTACTCCACGTGTCCGAGCGCATGACGACGTGTTTTTCGTCGTTCGGTTTTCGTGAAGTTTGTTGCCTTTTTCCGTCGTCTTTTTTATATGACCATTTTTTTTGTTATTTATTTGCTACGTTACTTTAGTTTTGGGCTTGCGTTCGTGGTTTTTTTTTTTTTTTCGTTGTATTTTTCTCAAAAAAAAAATTGTTGCCGTTTTATCTTCATTCTTTCTTGTTTCAAGTATGGCTAGTGCGGGTTTACCCCGTGTTTCGGCACATGGGTTTCCCCATTTCCGCTGTCAAGGCTCACCTGCCCGTGCGGCGAACTTCTAGCCGGAAGAGGGATTCGTCCTCTTCTTCTGGCAAGAGAAGTAATCCCTCTAGGTCCTTCACCTCCAGTTCTGAACCGGTGGGTGAGTTTGATGTTCCTGCTGGGGGTGCTCTCGTTCCGCCGAGCTCCGCCCTTGAGCAGGGGAAGGCTCTCCCTGTCCAGGCGCGTCCTGGAGTAGTGGGGGGCAGCCCGACCCTGACTCGGCGCAGTCTAGGGTCGAATTGGCCTCGGCGCGCCAGGTGGCGTCGTTAGTGGGGGCCGCTTTGACTCCGGGCCTGTACCTGAGTTCACTAATCCTGGTGTCAGCGCGGGGCCTGTTTTTCCACCCTCAAAGGCTTCTGGCTCTGAGACTTTACGCTCCAGTCCAGATTTCTCGGTGCAGGGTTTCCCAGGGGGTTTCCCCAAGGGCTTGGGGTTTCAGGCCAGGCGTACGGTTTCCGTCACCCTTTCCCCCGGGCTCGGGGTGCCGTGGTGCCTGCGGGCACTTATTCCAGCCCAAGACTAAGGCGGGCCATCTTGGCCAGTTCTGGGGTCACTCCCAGCCCGCGGGACCGTTCCCTTTTACTCAGGGGTTTGGGTTTAACCCCATAGGTTTTCCCTCGTGGAACCCATGGGGTTGTTCTCTCCCCCTAGGAGACGTTATAGCAGTGCGGAATCCCCCCCAACGTTCTGCTACTTAGGGGGCCTTGTCGGCCGGTCCTTAAAAGGTTCGCCGGGCCTTTAGGACTTCCGCCTCCCGCGCGGACCCGTCGGTCTCCTGTTCCCAGGGGTCGGCTTTGGGTCTCCGATCCAAGCCTACAGCTACGGCTGTTAGACGCTCTGCGCCTAAACGCCGTATAGAGGAGTCCCAATCTCCGGAAATGGCTCCTCTGGCGGCCCCTGTTCCTCCCAAGGGGACTCTGGCTACTGCCCGGGCTCGGGTTTTGGAGAAGAACTTCTCCTCTACCCGTGCTCCGGGTTTTGCCGGTCTGCAGCTCGGTGTTGGCGATTTGTCGGAGACTTCGACCTCATCAAACAGGGACAGCGAGATATTTCCCCCCAGTCGGTTTCTAGGTGGGTTTTCCAGGTCATTAAGTACGCTTATGAGTATTCTGATGATCAGGCTCGGGCGAGGGTGAAAGTACGGGCTCATGAGGTCAGGGCCCTCGCTGCGTCCTGGGCCCTCCTTAATTGGCCCTCCTTTCAGGAGGTCATGTCTGCTGCCTTCTGGCGGAGCAGGGATTCACAGATCTTTATCTGCGGTCCCTAGCTTCCCACTCAGAAGGTCTGTATTCGTTGGGACCTCTGGTGGTGGTACAGTCAGTGGCTGTACCTCCCAGTTAGCCCCGGGGCTGGTCTTTTCCGTACGGCGGCACGTGGGTATACCTGCTCTGTCCCCCATCCCTACCATTTTCGGCTGTGCTGGATGGGCTGCCTGGCTGCTAATCACCAATACGGTAAGACGAATTCGCATACTAAAGTTATGGTAATTATTACTGAAATGAAATTGAGGTTTTTTGATGTAAAACCAATTTTCATGAGGTAATACTTACCATAACTTTATGGAGTCCCATCCTGTCCTTCCTTCTTCCTATCTGCCTGGCTGCCCCTCTGCGGTGCCCCTTAAAGGCTAGAGGAAGGGAGATCACTTTATGTTCCTGCCGTGAAGGCTCATGGATCGTAGTGAGGGTGGGATTTTTTAATCTTTTGTTTTTGGGATATAAAGATGGGTGTAGGTACCATATTTGCAAACTAAATTTACGGTAAGTATCACATCATGAAAATTGGTTTTACATTTAAAAACCTCACGTTTCTTATACAGTAGTTCTTGTATTTATTGTCTACGTGTCATGCCTTAAGAATGTTAACGCCGTCTCGATGATTTTATTTGCTTTCGTAAATATTTCTTTAAGAAACCAGTAACATAGTAAAGTTCCCATAGGTATGTTATGGTGATGTTGTTAATATCCCAAAGGTATGTTATGGAGACGTGACACTGTAGTAATATTGTAAATATCCAATAGACATGTCAGTGTGATGTTGTAAATATCCAATAGACATGTCAGAATGATGTTGTAAATATCCAATAGACATGTCAGGGTGATGTTGTAAATATCCAATAGACATGTCAGGGTGATGTTGTAAATATCCCATAGACATGTCAGGGTGCAGTGATATTTTAAATATCCTAAAGACATTTCAGGGTGATGTTGTAAATATCCCATAGACATGTCAGTGTAATGTTGTAAATATCCCATAGACATGTCAGTGTGATGTTGTAAATATCCAATAGACATGTCAGTGTGATGTTGTAAATATCCCATAGACATGTCAGTGTGATGTTGTAAATATCCAATAGACATGTCAGTGTGATGTTGTAAATATCCCATAGACATGTCAGCGTGATGTTGTAAATATCCCATAGACATTTCAGTGTGTTGTTGTAAATATCCCATAGACACGTCAGGCTTACTGTTTTAATTAATTAAAAAACGCAGATTCCATGCGTTGTATACGGTATGCATCAATATATAAATACGTGACGTGATGCTGCAGTGATATTGTAAATATCCCATAGATATGTCACAGTGACGTGATGCTGCAGTGATATTTTAAATATCCCATAGACATGTCAGGGTGACGTGATGCTGCAGTGATATTGTAAATATCCCTGCAGTGATATTGTAAATATCCCATAGACATGTCAGGCTTACTGTTTTAATTAATTAAAAAACGCAGATTCCATGCGTTGTATACGGTATGCATCAATATATAAATACGTGACGTGATGCTGCAGTGATATTGTAAATATCCCATAGACATGTCAGCGTGATGTTGTAAATATCCCATAGACATTTCAGTGTGTTGTTGTAAATATCCCATAGACACGTCAGGCTTACTGTTACGTGCTGCAGTGATATTCCCATAGAAAATGTTGTATATCCCATAGACATGTCAGTGTGTGTTGTATATCTGCAGTGATATTGTAAATATCAATATATAAATACGTGACGTAGATATGTCAGGGTACGTGACATGTCAGTGTAATGTTGTAAATATCCCATAGACATGTCAGTGTGATGTTGTAAATATCCCATAGACATGTCAGGCTTACTGTTTTAATTAATTAAAAAACGCAGATTCCATGCGTTGTATACGGTATGCATCAATATATAAATACGTGACGTGATGCTGCAGTGATATTGTAAATATCCCATAGACATGTCAGGGTGACGTGATGCTGCAGTGATATTGAAAATATCCCATAGACATGTCAATATATAAATACGTGACGTGATGCTGCAGTGATATTGTAAATATCCCATAGACATGTCAGGCTTACTGTTTTAATTAATTAAAAAACGCAGATTCCATGCGTTGTATACGGTATGCATCAATATATAAATACGTGACGTGATGCTGCAGTGATATTGTAAATATCCCATAGACATGTCAGGCTTACTGTTTTAATTAATTAAAAAACGCAGATTCCATGCGTTGTATACGGTATGCAGCAATATATAAATACAGTTAGCTTGTAATTATTTATTAATTCATATAACAATACTATATTTTATGTTAAAAGGATAGTCCGCCCAATCTGAAAAAAGGGACAGAACTCATTCTAATGACCATTTAAAATATTGTTAGCATCAAAGTATCTCTCCTGTGGTCATTGGCGGGAATACTCCTAACCAAACCGTCTAAATATAGCGAAGCTGGAAATCCGGAACCGAAAGGTCACTGTATCATAGATTTTTGTAGAGTATTGGGTAAATACACAAGTGTGTATGCTATTCGCTAAAATTTCTGCTGGGGTTACAATTTTATTAATTCATCAGGCTTATTTTCTAATTTCGAATTTCTACTTCCGCAAATTAAATATCACATGTCATGTTTGTTTAAATGGTTACTAACTGATGTGCACGATTTCCATAAAAACATAAGGAGACAGTTTCCTTCAAAAGCACCCCATGAAATCCTAACTTGTTTGAAATATCCCTTGAAAGGCAACAACAAAGGATCCAAGTAGATCATGGTTAAACTAGATGGTCCGACCACATTGGGACAATGCACAAGATTTTCTTGCCGAAGTACATGCTTTTTAATTCCAATTCAGGACTCCCGTCAATCCTTTCAATGTTTTCCTCTTTACATTGTTGGTTAGGATCGCACGTGCGCTTGAAAGAATCAGTAATGCAAAGCATCTCAACAACCATGTTCTAAACATGAACTCTCTAAGCATAAATTTTATTTCGATTGTTTATTATAATTTTTTTCATCTCTATCACTTTAATAAAATCATTAGATTAAACCGGTTTTTTTCTTCTTTTCAACACGTTTTGGGAAAAACTGTCTAGTTGGAATTTATGTCAAAACGTCGTCTGCTTCCTGGCTAACGGCCAACGCCATACATACATAAGATGGCGGCTTCCATGTGCAATAGTCAATCAACAGCAAATGTTTGTTAATCAGAGGTATTCTTAGTTCGTAGAACTTCAACATGTTTTAAGTAATCCTTATGAATGATATTCATGCGATGTTCATCAATGACAAGACTAGGTAATCGCCAGATGCAGGCATAAATCAGGTAGAAATGACAAACTGTGATGGGTTTGATGGTACTGCAGGGTTCGTAGCTCAACCGGGATATTTTTTTCTCCTCTTATATGTTTTCAATTGAAACAGGTGAATACACAAATAATGTACCAAAAATCTTTTCCTTGCACACAGGTTTCTCTCCCTTCCCCCCCCCCCCCTCTCATTTTTTTTTGTAAAAAACTCTTGTGTCACAGAACCACACTATTGGGACTTCTAAAGAAAATAATATGCATTTCTTAGACACAGTGATATGCAGTAATATAAAAAAACCTTTTTTGATTAACTTGAAATAATATTAATGATAATATTTTTGTTTGTTTGCAATGAGATTAATTTAGTCGACCCAATTTCCTACGTCGGGCGGGTTTACGCCAAGCCACGGACTTTCTGTGTCAGTGGTCGAACCAAATGCGTATACATATAACGCACTGTCCTTGGTCGTACTTTCGCCATAATTTGTTTTCCTCGGAATTTCTCTTATACGGATACATATACTACAGCTTGTTATGTCATTATGTAAGGTGTAGGTCAAGTTATGACGTGGTTGTGGTAAACTTTTTTATTTCATTTTATTTCATTTCAGTAATGTCATTTAAGACTTTCGTAGAAAAATAATGTATGGCCAAAAGTAGAGAACCTTGATGAACTACTCTGTAAGTTTTGTTCAAGTCCAAAGTACGCGCGAAATCTGAGTTTTGTTCAAGTCCTAAGATCAGTTTTGTACGCGCGATATAGAAGTTTTGTTCAAGTCCTTAGAACAGTTTTGTACGCGCGAAATCTGAGTTTTGTTCAAGTTCTAAGATCAGTTTTGTACGCGCGATATAGAAGTTTTGTTCAAGTCCAAAGTACGCGCGAAATCTGAGTTTTGTTCAAGTTCTAAGATCAGTTTTGTACGCGCGATATAGAAATTTTGTTCAAGTCCTTAGAACAGTTTTGTACGCGCAAAACAGAAGTTTTGTTCAAGTCCTAAGAACAGTTTTGTACGCGCGAAATAGAAGTTTTGTTCAAGTCCTTAGAACAGTTTTGTACGCGCGAAATCTGAGTTTTGTTCAAGTTCTAAGATCAGTTTTGTACGCGCGATATAGAAATTTTGTTCAAGTCCTTAGAACAGTTTTGTACGCGCAAAACAGAAGTTTTGTTCAAGTCCTAAGAACAGTTTTGTACGCGCGAAATAGAAGTTTTGTTCAAGTCCTTAGAACAGTTTTGTACGCGCGAAATAGAAGTTTTGTTCAAGTCCTAAGAACAGTTTTGTACGCGCGATATAGAAGTTTTGTTCAAGTCCTTAGAACAGTTTTGTACGCGCGAAATAGAAGTTTTGTTCAAGTCCTAAGAACAGTTTTGTACGCGCGAAATAGAAGTTTTGTTCAAGTCCTTAGAACAGTTTTGTACGCGCGAAATAGAAGTTTTGTTCAAGTCCTAAGAACAGTTTTGTACGCGCGAAATAGAAGTTTTGTTCAAGTCCTAAGAACAGTTTTGTACGCGCGAAATAGAAGTTTTGTTCAAGTCCTTAGAACAGTTTTGTACGCGCGAAATAGAAGTTTTGTTCAAGTCCTAAGAACAGTTTTGTACGCGCGAAATCTATTACATGTAAGTTAAATATCAGTGTAAATATCTGTTAATGCATTAAGATTTTGTGTCAAATTTCAAAATTAAAATTCATATCACAATTTTTGAGTTACAATTGTTCCGTTTGAATCTGAAATTTGTTATTAGCTATACTCGTTTACCTCCGTGAAAGACCAAAGCATTAAATACAGAAGACTTCAGAATAACATGCAGCACTTTAATGAGTAAACTGGTTAGAGTATAGCATAAAAATATATATAATCAACAGATAAAAAGTTATTGCATCACAAAACGAAGATATTAATACACAAGGACAGAAACATACTAGAAATCAAAACAAATGGAGATATAATTAAGATCGAGATCGTTGGATAAAACAGAGGAAGATCATGAAGGACTCGTCAGTAATCAATACTGACTGATAAGGATGACGTCATAAGGTAGCAGGAAACACTTCATTTGCCATTTTTATCTGAAATTATTGGTCATGTTTGAGATATATAGGCATAGCAGTTTGGTTATGAAAAATACATCCCTACTTGTATGTATATTCATAAACTACACAACAATTACATTAATAGTAGAGAGATAAAAATTACGTAAATAAAAAAATTCCTCTGATTTCTGACATGTGATTGCCATGGTTACCAACTCAAAAAATACTTAAAATGCAAAAATACTGCTAACTTATTCCAACGTAAACACTACAAATTTATAGAAGAAATTTATTTCTGAACTCCTGTTTTGAAATCAAAATCACTGTCATGGTAACAAACTACTTACATTTCAGCAAAGTTTCAACCCGGAAAGCCTTCACGACATGACCACGTGTAAACACTATGGAAATTTCACTGCCTGTAAAGCTAGTTTTTGGTGTGTAGACACAGATCCAAGACTGCCAAAATAATAATCTCTAACACAAATTTAAAATATTCTTATGAAAAAATGAAACCCCACATTGTCCACTTCAGGATGACAAGACCAATTTTTAGCAAGGATTCATTTTCTAAATTTTAATTAAAACCTTTATAAGGGGGTAATCTAATGAACAAAAATATCACCCATGGTTACACCGAGAAACTGTGTACTGCTACCTGATGCCTTACAAGATGAAACAAACTGTGTATATTTGTTAATAAATGTCAGGGCTATTTAAAGGAATAGATATTTAATCGAAAACTGATAATATATGGGTAAATCTGTGCACACCTCTGGTCAGATGTTCATAACCAATGCTTCAAATCAATGTCGTCGAGTTCAGAACATTTTGTTCGCTCACTGAAAAATGGAAAAAAAAAAGAATCTAAGATAATTTGAGATCACATGTTTCACGCCGGTAAAGGGATAACACAAATTAAGTGATATTCAGACCAAATGTTTTACGCCGGTAAAGGAATAACACAAGTTAAGTGATATTCAGACCGAATGTTTCACGCCGGTAAGGGGATAACACAAGTTAAGTGATATTCAGACCAAATGTTTCACGCCGGTAAGGGGATAACACAAGTTAAGTGATATTCAGACCAAATGTTTCACGCCGGTAAAGGGATAACACAAGTTAAGTGATATTCAGACCGAATGTTTCACGCCGGTAAAGGGATAACAGAAATTAAGTGATATTCAGACCAAATGTTTCACGCCGGTAAAGGGATAACACAAATTAAGTGATATTCAGACCAAATGTTTCACGCCGGTAAGGGGGTAACACAAATTAAGTGATATTCAGACCAAATGTTTCACGCCGGTAAAGGGATACCACAAATTAAGTGATATTCAGACCAAATGTTTTACGCCGGTAAAGGGATAACACAAATTAAGTGATATTCAGACCGAATGTTTCACGCCGGTAAAGGGATAACACAAGTTAAGTGATATTCAGACCGAATGTTTCACGCCGGTAAAGGGATAACACAAATTAAGTGATATTCAGACCAAACGTTTCACGCTGTTAATTGTTTTCAACAATAAAGGAATATTTGCGACTCAGAGTATCACATCGGTGAAGGACTGTTTGAAACATTGCGTGTCATACTGTTAGATACATGATGTAATTGCAACTTAAAAATGTATTTACTCTGAGAGAAGGAAGGGGTCTTCTGGAACCTCGTCCAACTTGAAGGTCTCGCATAGAATCTTTGATAAAGATACCTTGTCCACATTCCGTTTTTGACCTGGAAATACAAATTAGTAAAATACGTATAAAACGTTTGATTACTGCTTTGAATTGGTACATGATATTTCCGGTATAAGTTACTGTTTATTATTTGATTACTGCATTGAATTGGTACATACTGTTTCCGGTATAAGTTATAGTCTATTGTTTGATTACTGCTTTGAATTGGTACATACTGTTTCCGGTAGAAGTTATAGTCTATTGTTTGATTACTGCTTTGAATTGGTACATAATGTTTCCGGTATAAGTTATTGTTTATTATTTGATTACTGCTTTGAATTGGAACATACTGTTTCCGGTATAAGTTATTGTCTATTATTTGATTACTGCTTTGAATTGGAACATACTGTTTCTGGTATAAGTTATTGTCTATTATTTGATTACTGCTTTGAATTAGAACATACTGTTTCCGGTATAAGTTATAGTCTATTGTTTGATTACTGCTTTGAATTGGTACATGATATTTCCGGTTTAAGTTATTGTCTATTGTTTGATTACTGCTTTGAATTGGTACATGATATTTCCGGTTTAAGTTATTGTCTATTGTTTGATTACTGCTTTGAATTGGTACATACTGTTTCCGGTTTAAGTTATTGTCTATTGTTTGATTACTGCTTTGAATTGGAACATACTGTTTCCGGTATAAGTTATTGTCTATTATTTGATTACTGCTTTGAATTAGAACATACTGTTTCCGGTATAAGTTATAGTCTATTGTTTGATTACTGCTTTGAATTGGTACATGATATTTCCGGTTTAAGTTATTGTCTATTGTTTGATTACTGCTTTGAATTGGTACATGATATTTCCGGTTTAAGTTATTGTCTATTGTTTGATTACTGCTTTGAATTGGTACATACTGTTTCCGGTTTAAGTTATTGTCTGTTTTATCGTTATTTTATAGTTAAAATCTGCGTCTTGATTTCTCTAAAGATAGTTTATTTTCCGTTTTAATTCGTTTTCAGGAGATTTTGTGACAGCAACTTCTGGTAAATTATTCCGTATCAATATTGTTGGAAAGTACTGAAATGGTTTTTTTTTAAAAATATATTTTTGTATGCCTTGTTGTGTCGCTTAGTGCCATATTCTAACAGTTATACACAACCGATTGTTTTAGTTTACATGGTTCTATCATACCTAATTTTCTTGACACCATTTGATAAAAGTTTGGTTATCTAGTAACTATCGAAAACAAAAATGTTGCCATTTTCTAAGCAAAATTGACTCTCAAAAAATCAGTTGGAACTGAAACAAAGCTATAGTCGTTGAATAATGAAGAATGTTACCAATTTTGTTTAATTCATATTTGAGATTTTTTTCACTAACCTAAACTAAGCTTTGAGCAGCTGGGGTCTGAAAGCTAGTTATGACAGCTCGAGTGCCATCCTTTATATATATATATTCGTCATTGGTTAATGGTTTGAAGAAAGTCAATGGTTGGCGGTCTAAATATAGTCATAGGTTGATGGTCTAAAGGTAATCAATGGTTTCATTGTCTAAATTTAGTCAATGGTTGATTGTCTAAATTTAGTCAATGGTTGATTGTCTAAATATAGTCAAAGGTTGGTGGTCTAAAGATAGTCAATGGTTGATTGTCTAAATATAGTTAATGGTTGGCGGTCTTAAGGTAGTCTATGGGTGATTGTCTAAATATAGTCGATGGTTGATGGTCTAAAGATAGTCAATGGTTGATGGTCTAAAGATAGTCAATGATTGATGGTCTAAATATAGTCAATGATTGATGGTCTTAAGGTAGTCTATGGGTGATTGTCTAAATATAGTCGATGGTTGATGGTCTAAAGATAGTCAATGATTGATGGTCTAAAGGTAGTCTATGGGTGATTGTCTAAATATAGTCAAAGGTTGGTGGTCTAAAGATAGTCAATGGTTGATGGTCTAAAGATAGTCAATGATTGATGGTCTAAAGGTAGTCTATGGGTGATTGTCTAAATATAGTCAAAGGTTGGTGGTCTAAATATAGTCAATGATTGATGGTCTTAAGGTAGTCTATGGGTGATTGTCTAAATATAGTCGATGGTTGATGGTCTAAAGATAGTCAATGGTTGATGGTCTAAAGGTAGTCTATGGGTGATTGTCTAAATATAGTCAAAGGTTGATGGTCTAAATGTGGTCAATGGTTGGTGGTCTAAAGATAGTCAATGGTTGGCGGTCTAAACTAGTCGTTGATGAGTTTTAGAACGTTTGGATATCGCGGCCAAGTTATAAATGCAGACTTTAAAGTGTTCAGGTACAGTACCAGATAATAGTTGCATATATCTCATTTA
This sequence comes from Ylistrum balloti, assembly GCF_031769215.1. NCBI lineage: Eukaryota > Metazoa > Mollusca > Bivalvia > Pectinida > Pectinidae > Ylistrum > Ylistrum balloti. Next base: position 346,053 of record NW_026782639.1, on the reverse strand, counting down.
TGAACAAATGACAATGGATATGACACCTATTGAACCTATTTGAAGTCAGAGATCGCTCTTGAATGAAATGGATGAGAGAAAATTAACAGTGGTTTAACATTTGATACACCTGCAATGTAGAGTTTAACCATTTTGATAGTGTCAGGTGGTTGCCCTGTCAATGTCTCTAAACAATATCGTGAGATAGACTCAAAATACTACAAACATAAGAAGTCCGGTAATGTACCCCTAGAGGCTAGTGCATGCTCAACACAATAGGTTTTCATGTTATACCTACAGTTATTTATTTTTGACAAATTAAGTAAATCTTACAATTAAGGCAGACAATTACCAAGGTCAACATGATATACTTACATCTCGGTCACTTTGATCTCTGTGATATACTTACATCTCGGTCACTTTGATCTCTGTGATATACTTACATCTCGGTCACTTTGATCTCTGTGATATACTTACATCTCGGTCACTTTGATCTCTGTGATATACTTACATCTCGGTCACTTTGATCTCTGTGATATACTTACATCTCGGTCACTTTGATCTCTGTGATATACTTACATCTCGGTCACTTTGATCTCTGTGATATACTTACATCTCGGTCACAGTGATCCCTGTCATAGCGTATCGAATATTTAAAATTTGTGATAGTTTTACTCTGTCATATAGCTGACTTACGTCTATTTAAAGAGTTCTGGTACCAAAAGCGGTCACCCTCTTTCAATGCTTGGAATTGTTTCCCCAACAAGCATCCGAAAGTTCCTCCCACATGTCCACCTTCGACGTTCTTCTCCGTCATCCCACCAGCAAATAGATCGATGTCCTCTACATCACTATAGTAATCAGTGATTATTTTGTAACACAAAACAGGTCTCTGAGAAAGCTCACAGACAGACATCATTAACGTTTGAATAATAAAAGTTCACTTACAGAAACAATGGACCTAAGATGCCTTTTAAGGAAACAAAAGGTAATCTGACATTTTGTTTTGGAAAACAAGTTTGATATATCATAAATGTTTTCTAAATTTATCTTGTTATCATGCTTGTATAAGGTACGCATATATCTCACTGATACTGAACTCGTCCTATAGGATATATATATTAGATATTGTTCTTGTTTAAAATTATCAATTTTAAATAAATTCTGTTAATTCTAATTTGACTTCTCATAATTACTCAAAATACCTGCCGCAAAAGTGACATAGTTATACCTGTAGACTTTCTTCAAGAGTTCCTGGGCCTCGGCATCGTGATTGTATAATTCGGAGAATTCTCCTGGTTGTGAATCGAAACACAACTTGAGGTAACTTATGTAGCCAGGTAAACCGTGATCACGACCTCGCTGAATGTTCAAAGCACTAAGATCCAGACCGAACGGGCCTTTGTTCTCAAACAGATGATTCTCAATAGCATCGGCAAATGTACTGAAAGTTACGTAAAAACGATGCAGCGGGAAGATTTCATAAAATAAATATATATACTTCTGCCTTACAGATGGAAACCTTTCATAATTATACAAGTAACAATAACACGGAGCCTTGGTACTGGTCTAATAGAATCACAGAACCGTTGTACCGGTTTAACCATAACACAGAACCATTGTACCGGTCTAACCATAACACAGAACCATTGTACCGGTCTAACCATAACACAGAATCATTGTATCGGTCTAACAATAACACTGAACCATGGTACCGGTTTGATAGTAACCCATAGAGAAACACAAAACAGTCGTACATGTGTAGCAGTAAGCCAGAACAATCGTTTATGTCGAACAGCAACACACAACCTCTGTATTGGTTTCAATTTTTATCATAAAAAGATGCATGATACACAATACAGTGTTACAAAATTAAGTATCATTTTAGGTCATACATGATATTCACTGTAATGTAGAATTAATAGCAGGCACATTGCCAAATAGTAACTTACCCATCTGAAGCTCCGCAAGGTTTTTGGTACATTGCAGAAACGAGCCCCTTGGCATCAGAAAACACTGGATTGGTGACGAAAAAATTTTCGCTCAAAGGATTGCTGCCTGTATCTTGGCCATCCTCACTCATATGGGGGATGTCATTCAGAACTAGTGTATGTCCGTATCTCATTGCCCCAGTAGTAAAAGCCAACTGTGCTCCAGGATTCACCGTTTTGTCATAAGGGACGTCCATGCCGAGATCTAGCTTGTAATACGTCATTAATTTGGACCCTAACACGTTTGGTAGCCATTTAGAGTAGGTGATTTGCTGTATGAGAGCACCGATGATCTGTCTAGCCCTTTCATAGATTTCATCGTCATCCAAAGTATTGTTGGCTAAGTTGGACAATCTTTCGGCTAAGATGTTGTGATATACTATTAACACCGTGTGCATGCTGGCCAGCAGGGCGTTCTCGTTCACTCGAATATCTCCTGCAATTTCGTTCAAATCGATATATTTATTTCCTTATCGTAACTAAACAATTATCTGATGTCTATAGCTTATATATCCATAGATAAACCCTTACCGTAACTAAACAATTATCTGATGTCTATAGAAAAAAAGAATAGTGAATACCTGCTCAGTGGTTTAGAATATAAACTGTATTTTGGCGAGGGTGAAGAAAGACACTTTTATGTCCTTGCCCGATCAGAACGAAAAGGTTACCTGATCTCTATAGCTTTAATTTTTGACATACTTATATTGTTGTACACATACTCTTACCTGTCCTGTCTAATTATCTTGTGACATACTTATATTGTTGTACACATTATCTTACCTGTCCTATCTAATTATCTTGTGACATACTTATATTGTTGTACACATTATCTTACCTGTCCTGTCTAATTATCCAGTGCATAATTATATTGTTGTACACATTATCTTACCTGTCCTGTCTAATTATCCTGTGACATACTTATATTGTTGTACACATTATCTTACCTGTCCTGTCTAATTATCTTGTGACATACTTATATTGTTGTACACATTATCTTACCTGTCCTGTCTAATTATCCAGTGCATAATTATATTGTTGTACACATTATCTTACCTGTCCTGTCTAATTATCTTGTGACATACTTGTATTGTTGTACACATTATCTTACCTGTCCTGTCTAATTATCTTGTGACATACTTATATTGTTGTACACATTATCTTACCTGTCCTGTCTAATTATCTTGTGACATACTTATATTGTTGTACACATTATCTTACCTGTCCTGTCTAATTATCTTGTGACATACTTATATTGTTGTACACATAATCTTCCCTGTCCTGTCTAATTATCCTGTGACATACTTATATTGTTGTACACATTATCTTACCTGTCCTGTCTAATTATCCAGTGACATACTTATATTGTTTTACAGATAATTTTACCTGTCCTATCTAATTATCCTGTGACATACTTATATTGTTGTACACATAATCTTACCTGTCCTGTCTAATTATCTTGTGACATACTTATATTGTTGTACACATTATCTTACCTGTCCTGTCTAATTATCCAGTGCATAATTATATTGTTGTACACATTATCTTACCTGTCCTGTCTAATTATCTTGTGACATACTTATATTGTTGTACACATTATCTTACCTGTCCTGTCTAATTATCCAGTGCATAATTATATTGTTTACACATAATTTTACCTGTCCTGTCTAATTATCCTGTGACATACTTATATTGTTTACACATTATCTTACCTGTCCTGTCTAATTATCCTGTGACATACTTATATTGTTGTACACATCATCTTACCTGTCCTGTCTAATTATCCAGTGACATACTTATATTGTTTTACAGATAATTTTACCTGTCCTATCTAATTATCCTGTGACATACTTATATTGTTGTACACATTATCTTACCTGTCCTGTCTAATTATCTTGTGACATACTTATATTGTTGTACACATTATCTTACCTGTCCTGTCTAATTATCCAGTGACATACTTATATTGTTTTACAGATAATTTTACCTGTCCTGTCTAATTATCCAGTGACATACTTATATTGGTGTACACATTATCTTACCTGTCCTGTCTAATTATCTTGTGACATACTTATATTGGTGTATCATGATCTTACCTGCTAGGAAACAGTGAGTGCCAGGTTGATTTAGAACACAAGCGCTGTCGTCGTTTTTAGGTAGAAGATTCGATGGATCAACTTTCATCTTTCCTGAATAAAATTGAATGCTAAACAGCTTGAGACGTGGTTGTTTTCTCTTTGTTGTTATATCAGTGTAAAGAATTTTATCAAAATATTAGTACGTTATCAAATGAATATTTTTACATCTCCATTAAACACGCCTTGTCGACAAGTTCTATAGATTTCTGTTAAATGGATTCTATCATGTTGATGAGAATTAAACTGTATCTGTTATTTCATAGAAAATTTGGAGATCGATGTAATATGACGTTATAAATTACTAACCACCATGGAAAGTTCGTAGTGAGTGAGCTACATGGTCTTCCGATCCATAAACCATTGAACCGTCAATGAACGATGTGATGACATTTAGTTGGTCACGTTCACCTAAATCAAATCAAAACATTTAGTTGATCACTTACGCCTAAATCAAAACATTTAGTTGATCACTTACGCCTAAATCAAAACATTTAGTTGATCACGTACGCCTAAATCAAAACATTTAGTTGATCACGTACGCCTAAATCAAAACATTTAGTTGATCACGTACGCCTAAATCAAAACATTTAGTTGATCACGTACGCCTAAATCAAAACATTTAGTTGATCACGAACGCCTAAATCAAAACATTTAGTTGATCACTTACGCCTAAATCGAAACATTTAGTTGATCATGTACGCCTAAATCGAAACATTTAGTTGATCATGTACGCCTAAATCAAAACATTTAGTTGACCACGTACGCCTAAATCGAAACATTTAGTTGATCATGTACGCCTAAATCAAAACATTTAGTTGATCATGTACGCCTAAATCAAAACATTTAGTTGATCACGTACGCCTAAATCAAAACATTTAGTTGATCACTTACGCCTAAATCAAAACATTTAGTTGATCACGTACGCCTAAATCGAAACATTTAGTTGATCATGTACGCCTAAATCAAAACATTTAGTTGATCACGTACGCCTAAATCAAAACATTTAGTTGATCACGTACGCCTAAATCGAAACATTTAGTTGATAGCGTACGCCTAAATCGAAACATTTAGTTGATCATGTACGCCTAAATCGAAACATTTAGTTGATCACGTACGCCTAAATCAAATCAAAACATTTAGTTGATCACGTTCGCCTAAATCAAAACATTTAGTTGATCACGTTCGCCTAAATCAAAACATTTAGTTGATCACGTACGCCTAAATCAAAACATTTAGTTGATCACGTACGCCTAAATCAAATCAAAACATTTAGTTGATCACGTACGCCTAAATCAAAACATTTAGTTGATCACGTACACCTAAATCAAAACATTTAGTTGATCATGTACGCCTAAATCAAAACATTTAGTTGATCACTTACGCCTAAATCAAAACATTTAGTTGATCACGTACGCCTAAATCAAAACATTTAGTTGATCACGTACGCCTAAATCGAAACATTTAGTTGATCATGTACGCCTAAATCGAAACATTTAGTTGATCACGTACGCCTAAATCGAAACATTTAGTTGATCACTTACGCCTAAATCAAAACATTTAGTTGATCACGTACGCCTAAATCGAAACATTTAGTTGATCACTTACGCCTAAATCAAAACATTTAGTTGATCACGTACGCCTAAATCAAAACATTTAGTTGATCACGTACGCCTAAATCAAAACATTTAGTTGATCACGTACGCCTAAATCAAAACATTTAGTTGATCACGTACACCTAAATCAAAACATTTAGTTGATCATGTACGCCTAAATCGAAACATTTAGTTGATCATGTACGCCTAAATCAAAACATTTAGTTGACCACGTACGCCTAAATCGAAACATTTAGTTGATCATGTACGCCTAAATCGAAACATTTAGTTGATCATGTACGCCTAAATCGAAACATTTAGTTGATCACTTACGCCTAAATCAAAACATTTAGTTGATCACTTACGCCTAAATCAAAACATTTAGTTGATCATGTACGCCTAAATCGAAACATTTAGTTGATCATGTACGCCTAAATCAAAACATTTAGTTGATCACGTACGCCTAAATCAAAACATTTAGTTGATCACGTACGCCTAAATCGAAACATTTAGTTGATCACGTACGCCTAAATCGAAACATTTAGTTGATCACGTACGCCTAAATCGAAACATTTAGTTGATCACGTACACCTAAATCAAAACATTTAGTTGATCATGTACGCCTAAATCAAAACATTTAGTTGATCACGTACGCCTAAATCAAAACATTTAGTTGATCACGTACGCCTAAATCAAAACATTTAGTTGATCACGTACGCCTAAATCGAAACATTTAGTTGATCACGTACGCCTAAATCAAATCAAAACATTTAGTTGATCACGTACGCCTCAATCAAATCAAAACATTTAGTTGATCACGTACGCCTAAATCAAAACATTTAGTTGATCACGTACGCCTAAATCAAATCAAAACATTTAGTTGATCACGTTCGCCTAAATCAAAACATTTAGTTGATCACGTTCGCCTAAATCAAAACATTTAGTTGATCACGTACGCCTAAATCAAAACATTTAGTTGATCACGTACGCCTAAATCAAAACATTTAGTTGATCACGAACGCCTAAATCAAAACATTTAGTTGATCACTTACGCCTAAATCAAAACATTTAGTTGATCACTTACGCCTAAATCAAAACATTTAGTTGATCACGTACGCCTAAATCGAAACATTTAGTTGATCACGTACGCCTAAATCAAATCAAAACATTTAGTTGATCACGTACGCCTAAATCAAAACATTTAGTTGATCACGTACGCCTAAATCAAAACATTTAGTTGATCACGTACGCCTAAATCAAAACATTTAGTTGATCACGTACGCCTAAATCAAAACATTTAGTTGATCACGTACGCCTAAATCGAAACATTTAGTTGATCATGTACGCCTAAATCGAAACATTTAGTTGATCATGTACGCCTAAATCGAAACATTTAGTTGATCATGTACGCCTAAATCGAAACATTTAGTTGATCGCGTACGCCTAAATCAAAACATTTAGTTGATCACGTACGCCTAAATCAAAACATTTAGTTGATCACGTACGCCTAAATCAAAACATTTAGTTGATCACGTACACCTAAATCAAAACATTTAGTTGATCACGTACGCCTAAATCAAATCAAAACATTTAGTTGATCGCGTACGCCTAAATCGAAACATTTAGTTGATCACGTACGCCTAAATCGAAACATTTAGTTGATCACGTACGCCTAAATCGAAACATTTAGTTGATCATGTACGCTAAATCAAACATTTAGTTGATCGCGTACGCCTAAATCAAAACATTTAGTTGATCACTTACGCCTAAATCAAAACATTTAGTTGATCGCGTACGCCTAAATCAAAACATTTAGTTGATCGCGTACGCCTAAATCAAAACATTTAGTTGATCACGTACGCCTAAATCAAAACATTTAGTTGATCACGTACGCCTAAATCAAAACATTTAGTTGATCACGTACGCCTAAATCAAAACATTTAGTTGATCACGTACGCCTAAATCAAAACATTTAGTTGATCACGTACGCCTAAATCAAAACATTTAGTTGATCACGTACGCCTAAATTAAATCAAAACATTTAGTTGATCTGAATGAATGAATTCCTTCTGTTGTTTATATTCAACCTAAATCGGAAATAAAAACATTTACTTTTTATTAGTGTTGACAGAAACGTCTGTAAAACAATTCAAATAATTGATTGTTTGATCATTACCTGGTTCGCAGTGATGAGCAGTGGCGGCAGACGACCTGATGAAGTTCATGCACTTGCGAGTAAAGATTGGGTCCTGCGGATCGATTGGGATAGGAAAGCACTGTTCCCTGATGTTGATTAAAGCGATTATCATTTTCAGTGAAAACAGCGATAATTTGGTTAACAAAAGCTGCGAAGGACTTCATGAAATATCTTTTACACAAGTTCTTTCTTTTTTTCGAAAGTAATCAGGTGTAATCTTTGACAATTGACCGTGATAAAATCTATCATCTAACAATTAAAAAAACTTTATTTTCATATATCAGCCTTGCTATTTTCCTTTTTGGGGTTTAAACATATATTATTTTTACAATAAATTCTATCGAGAAAATGCAGACCCATGCTTTCAAACCACAGTGCGGTCAAAAATATCTAATATATTACAACACTGACAATGGTACTCACCTTTCCTTCCTGACGAACACGTCTATTATACTGCAACACTGGATTGTAACACCATTGAAACCTGCACGTATGACAGAAAATCAGGTCAGCGTTGTGTTTATAGTTTCATTTAGATACGTTGAATTACAGACTTAACTATGGCTGGGTTAGATCCATCATTTACTCGTTAACACGTAATATACCAAACATAAAACATCTGAAAAAGAAATGAAAGCGCTCATGTGTTACATCGTGTGTTGTGCAGTGGTTTAATTTTTTTCTATATCTACTGGGCACGGATAATTCACCACATTTTCAATATATATATATATGTGTGTGTGTGTGTGTGTGTGTGTGTGTGTGTGTGTGTGTGTGTGTGTGTGTGTGTGTGTGTACAATTTAATGGAATATTTCTGTGTAATGAAACATGAACATATTCAGGATTAATTTGTTAGGCGAAAAATATATATATATAAAACCTTTGAGTGGAATGGAAGTCTAGTGTTTGTGGACAATAACATTTGCATTATAGGATTAATGTGTCTCCCCGTCTAGATATTAACATTTCTTTGAAATGGTTTGATTTATCCAAGTACCCTCCTTGGTTTCATAATTTAGACTCTTGGCATCACTTCCGAATCCTACAAGGACGAAACGTTTGGCTCTATCCTATTCAGTTGGTATAGAAAGGTCTCGTGTTTATCTTGGTACAAATCTTAGAAATTCGTCCGCTGAAAGGCGGAAATAGCGCCTATGAGCCGTAAGGCTCCTGGCTAATAAAGAATCTGAATAAAGAGTCTGGGTGTAAAACCTGTTAAATAAATAATAAATGAATAAATACCTTTAGAGATAGGTGTTTCACCGATGTCGTGATCCAAGATTTGGCCCCAAACCATCATCATTAGACTCCTTAAGGGGTCAGTCGGTGCTTCACTGACACCATCCGGTTTCTTGAACACCGTTCGCGATACGGTTCTTGCACTTGGCAGGTCGGAACCGCTTACAGACGTCTTCCGTGGGCTACTAAATTCTAAAATTGTGGTCAATTGTTTTATTTAGATTGTCTAGTTGATTTAAACTCCCGTAAAAAACATCCTGTTATCATTAAAACAGTTTTGGTTGTAGTAACCTTATCTCTTTTATTTATTTGACTTCGCGAGGGATGTATCAAAGCAGAATGAAATGCATCGATATATTTGTACACTGAAACATTAGGGATGGTATTTGACGTTTGGGATTGAATTTGAGAATGACTGGAGAGAACTAAACAGGATGATTATATAGGAGAATTACAGGTGAGGATTACTGGAGAGAACTACACGGGATGATTATATAGGAGAATTACAGGTGAGGATTACTGGAGAGAACTACACAGGATGATTATATAGGAGAATTACAGGTGAGGATTACTGGAGAGAACTACACGGGATGATTATATAGGAGAATTACAGGTGAGGATTACTGGAGAGAAATACACGGGATGATTATATAGGAGAATTACAGGTGAGGATTACTGGAGAGAACTAAACAAGATGATTATATAGGAGAATTACAGGTGAGGATTACTGGAGAGAAATACACAGGATGATTATATAGGAGAATAACAGGTGAGGATTACTGGAGAGAACTACACGGGATGATTATATAGGAGAATTACAGGTGAGGATTACTGGAGAGAACTACACGGGATGATTATATAGGAGAATTACAGGTGAGGATTACTGGAGAGAACTACACGGGATGATTATATAGGAGAATTACAGGTGAGGATTACTGGAGAGAACTATATACAGGATGATTATATAGGAGAATTACAGGTGAGGATTACTAAACAGAGAGATATAGGAGAATACAGGTGAGGATGATTATATATAGGAGAATTACAGGTGAGGATTACTGGAGAGAACTACACAGGATGATTATATAGGAGAATTACAGGTGAGGATTACTGGAGAGAACTAAACAGGATGATTATATAGGAGAATAACAGGTGAGGATTACTGGAGAGAACTACACAGGATGATTATATAGGAGAATGATTATATAGAGAACTACACAGGATGATTATATAGGAGAATTACAGGTGAGGATTACTGGAGAGAACTACACAGGATGATTATATAGGAGAATTACAGGTGAGAGAGAACTACACAGGATGATTATATAGGAGAATTACAGGTGAGGATTACTGGAGAGAACTAGGATTACTGGAGAGAACTACAGGATGATTATATAGGAGAATTACAGGTGAGGATTACTGGAGAGAACTACACAGGATGATTATATAGGAGAATTACAGGTGAGGATTACTGGAGAGAACTACACAGGATGATTATATAGGAGAATTACAGGTGAGGATTACTGGAGAGAACTAAACAGGATGATTATATAGGAGAATTACAGATGAGGATTACTGGAGAGAACTACACGGGATGATTATATAGGAGATTATATAGGAGAATATACAGGTGAGGATTACTGGAGAGAACTAAACAGGATGATTATATAGGAGAATTACAGGTGAGGATTACTGGAGAGAACTACACGGGATGATTATATAGGAGAATTACAGGTGAGGATTACTGGAGAGAACTAAACAGGATGATTATATAGGAGAATTACAGGTGAGGATTACTGGAGAGAACTACACGGGATGATTATATGGGAGAATTACAGGTGAGGATTACTGGAGAGAACTAAACAGGATGATTATATAGGAGAATTACAGGTGAGGATTACTGGAGAGAACTACACGGGATGATTATATAGGAGAATTACAGGTGAGGATTACTGGAGAGAACTAAACAGGATGATTATATAGGAGAATTACAGGTGAGGATTACTGGAGAGAACTAAACAGGATGATTATATAGGAGAATAACAGGTGAGGATTACTGGAGAGAACTAAACAGGATGATTATATAGGAGAATTACAGGTGAGGATTACTGGAGAGAACTAAACAGGATGATTATATAGGAGAATAACAGGTGAGGATTACTGGAGAGAACTACACAGGATGATTATATAGGAGAATAACAGGTGAGGATTACTGGAGAGAACTAAACAGGATGATTATATAGGAGAATTACAGGTGAGGATTACTGGAGAGAACTACACAGGATGATTATATAGGAGAATTACTGGAGAGAACTACACAGGATGATTATATAGGAGAATTACAGGTGAGGATTACTGGAGAGAACTACACAGGATGATTATATAGAGAATTACAGGTGAGGATTACTGAGAGAACTACACAGGATGATTATATAGATTATATAGGAGGAGAGAACTAACAGGATGATTATATAGGAGAATACAGGTGAGAGGAGAGAACTACACAGGATGATTATATAGGAGAATTACAGGTGAGGATTACTGGAGAGAACTACACAGGATGATTATATAGGAGAATAACAGGTGAGGATTACTGGAGAGAACTAAACAAGATGATTATATAGGAGAATTACAGGTGAGGATTACTGGAGAGAAATACACAGGATGATTATATAGGAGAATTACAGGTGAGGATTACTGGAGAGAACTAAACAGGATGATTATATAGGAGAATTACAGGTGAGGATTACTGGAGAGAACTAAACAGGATAATTATATAGGAGAATTACAGGTGAGGATTACTGGAGAGAACTACACAGGATGATTATATAGGAGAATTACAGGTGAGGATTACTGGAGAGAACTACACGGGATGATTATATAGGAGAATTACAGGTGAGGATTACTGGAGAGAACTAAACAGGATGATTATATAGGAGAATAACAGGTGAGGATTACTGGAGAGAACTAAACAGGATGATTATATAGGAGAATTACAGGTGAGGATTACTGGAGAGAACTACACGGGATGATTATATGGGAGAATTACAGGTGAGGATTACTGGAGAGAACTATTATATAGGAGAATTACACTGGAGAGAACTAGGATGATTATATAGGAGAATTACAGGTGATTACAGGTGATTATATAGGATTACTGGAGAGAACTACACAGGATGATTATATAGGAGAATTACAGGTGAGGATTACTGGAGAGAACTACACAGGATGATTATATAGGAGAATTACAGGTGAGGATTACTGGAGAGAACTAATATAGGACAGGATGATTATATAGGAGAATTACAGGTGAGGATTACTGGAGAGAACTACACAGGATGATTATATAGGAGAATTACAGGTGAGGATTACTGGAGAGAACTACACTGGATGATTATATAGGAGAATTACAGGTGAGGATTACTGGAGAGAGAACTACACAGGATGATTATATAGGAGAATTACAGGTGAGGATTACTGGAGAGAACTACACAGGATGATTATATAGGAGAATTACAGGTGAGGATTACTGGAGAGAACTAAACAGGATGATTATATAGGAGAATTACAGGTGAGGATTACTGGAGAGAACTAACACAGGTGAGGATTACTGGAGAGAACTAAACAGGATGATTATATAGGAGGATTACAGGTGAGGATTACTGGAGAGAAATACACGGGATGATTATATAGGAGAATTACAGGTGAGGATTACTGGAGAGAAATACACAGGATGATTATATAGGAGAATTACAGGTGAGGATTACTGGAGAGAACTACACGGGATGATTATATAGGAGAATTACAGGTGAGGATTACTGGAGAGAACTAAACAGGATGATTATATAGGAGAATTACAGGTGAGGATTACTGGAGAGAACTACACACAGGTGGATGATTATATAGGATATATAGAGAATTACAGGTGAGGATTACTGGAGAGAACTAAACAGGATGATTATATAGGAGAATTACAGGTGAGGATTACTGGAGAGAACTAAACAGGATGATTATATAGGAGAATTACAGGTGAGGATTACTGGAGAGAACTACACGGGATGATTATATAGGAGAATTACAGGTGAGGATTACTGGAGAGAACTACACGGGATGATTATATAGGAGAATTACAGGTGAGGATTACTGGAGAGAACTAAACAGGATGATTATATAGGAGAATTACAGGTGAGGATTACTGGAGAGAAATACACGGGATGATTATATAGGAGAATTACAGGTGAGGATTACTGGAGAGAACTACACGGGATGATTATATAGGAGAATTACAGGTGAGGATTACTGGAGAGAACTAAACAGGATGATTATATAGGAGAATTACAGGTGAGGATTACTGGAGAGAACTACACGGGATGATTATATAGGAGAATTACAGGTGAGGATTACTGGAGAGAACTACACAGGATGATTATATAGGAGGATTACAGGTGAGGATTACTGGAGAGAACTACACGGGATGATTATATAGGAGAATTACAGGTGAGGATTACTGGAGAGAACTACACGGGATGATTATATAGGAGAATTACAGGTGAGGATTACTGGAGAGAAATACACGGGATGATTATATAGGAGAATTACAGGTGAGGATTACTGGAGAGAACTAAACAGGATGATTATATAGGAGAATTACAGGTGAGGATTACTGGAGAGAACTAAACAGGATGATTATATAGGAGAATTACAGGTGAGGATTACTGGAGAGAACTAAACAGGATCTTGAACATTGAGTATACTTCCGTTTCCCATTTGCATAATCAGCGCGTATATCGAAGTTCCATTTGATTTCAACTGATCATTTACCTAATGTAATATTAAGTTTTCCCATGATTTTGCTACATGTCGATATTTTTATTTATCTTATTCTGCATCTCATTTAAGTCTATAAGCATCAATCTATATACTTACTATTATCATATGCTGACAGTACAAGTCGTACTTGTACAGTATTTATAGCGCCCCAACGAGGATTATCCAGGTTGTTGCATTCGCCGGTGATGGTTCTGTACGGGTTGTTCGAGGAACAAGACGTCGAGGCTCCTTCATCACAATGGTTATTAAAGAACGTTTTCCAAAGTTCGAGTGCTATTTTGTTAGCTTTCAGCTCCTGCAGGTCTTTAAATACCCCTCTTTAATGAGAAAATATCGAGATATTGGTATCAAATGTAGCCACGTTTCGTCGAAGGCCAAGAATTAGAGAAAATGTTTTAAATTTTGAACCAAAATTGGCATTTTTTTCACTACTAGTGATTATAACAATCATAAATTTGTTAAGCTGTTTTAGTAACAGTGACCTTGATCTTTGACCTATCACTCACAATACCATAAAGCGCCCACTGCTCTCTATTTTAAGGAAAATGAATGTTTTTAAATGAGCATATTCTGTTTGCTGTGGGCTGTTACTGCCGCCATTTTGGCTTCGTTAGCGAGGCCTTAGTGCTGTCATAACATTGATGTTTGTGAAGCCTGCCAATCCAAAATTTGACTGAGTGAATTCGATGGATTGTTCAAAGCTTGACCCCTGCGTTAAATATTCTTGTAACGAGGTACGAAATGAATTGAATGGCGTTATTTTAATCAAACTGCATCCCAGTCTTTTCAAGGAGTTATGGAACATTGAATAGTGGGTAGACGGAAGGGAAGAGGATAAACGGGACAATAACATCGTACACCACACTTAAGCTACGCGGGGAATATTGAGATGATCGAGGGAAAAGAAAAGAAAAAATCAAACATTTGCTTGAAATATGTCACTGTGACCTCATTCCATTAACGTGTCGAGGGAAAGGTTGATAATCACCAGTAATTTACCTGTCTGGAAAGTGAGAGTATGACGTCATCTGATGTATCTGTCTAGGTGAAGTTTGATGGTCAAAAATGATTTACCTGCCTGAAAGATGTTAGAGTGACGTCCTCTGATTTACCTGTCGAGTAGAAGTTTGATTGTCACCTGTAAATTACCTGTCTGGAAAACGTGAGTATGACGTCATCTGATTTACCTGTCGAGAAGAAGTTTGGTGGCTGCAAGTGACATCACAGCTGCATGTTCTTCCTTTTCGATTTCTGTTTTATCTGTATCCACATTATTTAGGCCTGCCAATGCTTCAGGGGAAGAGTCTCCGGGAGGGGCGTCCAGACCTAACATTGACATGGCCTGGTTCATTATTTGGAAACACAATTTAAGCAGGCACAGAGTAAACTGATGCCAGAAAAATGTGAATGAGGGATTTGTTGTAGATAATTCTGAGAAATGAAAACTTCCTAAGCACTCAGAAATTTATTTTAGATCATGGAGCTTTCTAGAACGCCCTTTTTTGCTTAAGTTATGAAGCAACAAATCATTTATGGCGAGAAAACCAAGCCAAATTATCATTCATTTCTGTCTTTTCGCAGAATCCTTTTTTTATTTAAATTTTTAATTTTCATTTGTTGTTGTTTTGTTTATCTTCCTTCTTTTTTGTATTTTTTTTTTGTTTGTTTTGTTTTTGTTTTTTGTTTTTTTTGGATTTGTTTGAGCGAAGCAAATATGAACATCTTGTGCCGAAAATAAATAACTGGTGATAATAGCTCTATATACATATAAGTGTCTGAAAAAACGAATCAACGAAAATTTTTCTTCTCTGAAAAAGAAATAATAAACAACGGTCATCTTGATACATACCCGTTTCAAATGTTTTGGAAATTCGCCAGGATCCACTTGCGTAACGTTTTGTCGAAAATCCTATAAAGTTGATTGGTATCTCAGGGCCGCCGTAGGTGTACGTCATGAGTTTTGTCCATCCTTTGGTCGTTTGTCTGAACACTTGTATGTTTCGGTCAGCCCAGCTTATGAAGAACGTCGTATACTTGTCGCAGTCCACTACATCGGCAAGGTCTATGAAAGCTTGGTCAGTATCATTTATGCGGATGGCCGACCTCGTGTTAAGGTCCGTGCCAATTACAATTTCAACATCTTCATAACCCTGGTCATATGCTTTGGAAAGTCCAATATATGCGTCATTGCATGTCTTGACTTCGAACACTACATAGGGTCTCTGTACTAATGGGAAGCCGTGGTCCTGTAGCAGCGTGTAGTTATAAACGTTAAACTGTTTGTGAGTGTCGATAATTGCATCATCACCTGAAAACGTCAAAAAAATGGCACTCAGATGAAACGTGAAGGACACGTAATATTAGACAGATGTACTTAGCATATGATATAATTCCATGTTTACAAATATCAAATGTATACAAACTTCATTGTCTGAAGTTATGTTGATGTAGATATATATTCTGTAGTGATGTAGATTTGTTATCTATGATAATGTAGATATATATACTGTAGTGATGTAGATTTGTTATCTGTGGTGATGTAGATATATATTCTGTAGTGATGTAGATATATATTCTGTAGTGATGTAGATTTGTTATCTATGATAATGTAGATATATATTCTGTAGTGATGTAGATTTGTTATCTAATGTAGATATATATTCTGTAGTGATGTATCTTACCTTGCTTGGGAGTTCTGAAGTATCCAGACGTCCAGTTTGCAGTTGTAAGACCAACGAATTTAACATCTTTTACTGGTATGTTTGGGTCGTACCAAGACATAAATTCATTCCAGCCAGACTGACCAGTCAATTTAAACACTTGTATGTGTCCACTTGCCCAGCCCACCATGAAGGTTATGTACTTATCGCAGTCGAGAACATCATCTGTCTTCACCTCAACTAAATTGTTTCCCTGCTTTTCAGTGCGGATTGCTGATTGTGTGTTGCTCCAGCCTCCTATAACGATCTCGTACAAGTCACCTTTAGGATCTTCATCTACTTTTAGACCAACATGAACATCGCTACAGGCTCTAGCATCGAAGATGACAGATTTAGCTTCCGCTGCACATCCTGGGGAGCTCAACAGTGTGTATCTGTAGTCATTGCCGGCTGATTGTTGAATAGTTTCAAAAGCATCAAGGTTTCCTCCTAAAATGATAATATTGGTATGTTACCTGTTGTCAAGATCTAATTGATCAGGTTTGTACACCGTCAATGTTACCACGCTTTTATTTAACTGACAACACACCTGTTATATCATAAAACAACACACCTGTTACATCATAGACAACACACCTGTTATATCATTAAAAACAACATACTTGTTAAATTATAAAACAACATACCTGCTCATCATAAAACAACACATCTGTTACATCATAGACAACACACCTGTTACATCATAGGCAGCACACCTGTTACATCATAGGCAACACATATGTTACAACATAGACAGCACATTTGTTACATCATAGAAAACACACCTGTTACATCATAGACAACACACCTGTTACATCATAGGCAACACACCTGTTACATCATAGGCAACACATCTGTTAAATCATAGACAACACAACTGTTACATCATAGGCAATACACATGTTACAACATAGACAGCACATTTGTTACATCATAGAAAACACACCTGTTACATCATAGACAACACACCTGTTACATCGTAGGCAACACACCTGTTACATCATAGGCAACACATCTGTTAAATCATAGACAACACAACTGTTACATCATAGGCAATACACATGTTACACCATAAAACAACATACCTGTTATATCATAGACAACACACCTGTTACATCATAGACAGCACACCAGTTACATCAAAGACAACACATATGTTACAACATAGACAGCACATTTGTTACATCATAGAAAACACACCTGTTACATCATAGACAACACACCTGTTACATCATAGGCAACACACCTGTTACATCATAGGCAACATACCTGTTACATCATAGACAACACATCTGTTAAATCATAGACAACACACCAGTTACATCAAAGACAACACATATGTTACAACATAGACAGCACATTTGTTACATCATAGAAAACACACCTGTTACAACATAGACAACACACCTGTTACATAATAAAACAACACACCTGATACATCATAGACAACACATCTGTTACATCATAGACAACACATCTGTTACATAATAAAACAACACACCTGTTACATCATAGACAACACACCTGTTACATCATAGACAACACACCTGTTACATCATAGACAACTCAACTGTTACATCATGAACAGCACACCTGTTACAACATAGACATCACACATGTTACATCACCAAACAACATACCTGTTACATCATCGACAACACAACTGTAACATCATAAAACAACACACCTGTTACATCATCGACAGCACAACTGTAACATCATAAAACAACACACCTGTTACATCATAAAACAACATAACTGTTACATCATAGACAACACACCTTTTACATCATGAACAGCACACCTGTTACATCATAGCCAACACACCTGCTACATCATAAACAACACACCTGTATCATCATAGACAACACACATGTTACATCATAAAACAACACACCTGTTACATCATAGACAACACACCTGTTACATCATCAAACAACATACCTGTTACATCATAGCCAACACACCTGTTACATCATAGAAAGCACACCTGTTATATTATACATAACTCACCTGTTATATCATAGACAACACACCTGTTACATCATAGATAACACAGCTGTTATATCATACATTACTCATCTGTTACATCATAGACAACACACCTGTTACATCATAGACAACACACCTGTTATATCTTAAACCAACATAACTGTTACATCATAGACAACACACGTTACATCATAGAAAACACACCTGTTACATCATAGACAACACACATGTTACATCATAGACAACACAACTGTTACATCATAAAACAACACACCTGTTAAATCATTAAGCAATATACCTGTAACATTATTAAACAACAAATCTGTTACATCATAGACAACACAACTGTTACATCATAGACAACACACCTGTTACATCAGAACACAACATAACCGCTACATCGTAGACAACATACCTGTTACATCATAGACAACACATCTGTTACATCATAGACAACACACCTGTTACATCATAGCCAACACACGTGTTATATCATACGTTACTCACCTGTTACATCATAGATAACACACCTGTTACAACATAGACAACACTCCTGTTACATCATAACACAACATAACCGTTACATCGTAGACAACATACCTGTTACATCATAGACAACACATCTGTTACATCATAGACAACACACCTGTTACATCATAGCCAACACACGTGTTATATCATACGTTACTCACCTGTTACATCATAGACAACACACCTGTTACATCATAAAACAACATAACTGTTACATCATAGACAACACACCTGTTACATCCAAGCCAACACACCTGTTACATCACAGCCAACACAACTGTTACATCATAGACAACACACCTACTACATCAAAGCCAACACACCTGTTATATCATAGACAACACACCTATTACATCATAAAACAACACACCAGTTATATCATAAAACAACATGACTGTTACATCATAGACAACACACCTGTTACATCATAAAACAACATACCTGTTACATCATAGCCAACATACCTGTTACATCATAGCCAACACACCTGTTACATCATAGAAAGCACACCTGTTATATTATACATAACTCACCTGTTATATCATAGACAACACACCTGTTATATCATAGATAACACAGCTGTTATATCATACATTACTCATCTGTTACATCATAGACAACACACCTGTTACATCATAGACAACACACCTGTTATATCTTAAACCAACATAACTGTTACATCATAGACAACACACGTTACGTATGTCATAGACAACACATCTGTTACATCATAGACAACACACCTGTAACATCATAGGCAACATACCTGTTATATCATAGACAACACATCTGTTACATCATAGACAACACAACTGTTACATCATAGGCAACATACCTGTTATATCATAGACAACACAACTGTTATATCATAGGCAACACACCTGTTACATCATAGGCAAAAGACCTGTTACATCATAGGCAACATACCTGTTACATCATAGACAACACACCTGTTACATCATAGACAACACACCTGTTACATCATTAAACAACATACCTGTTATATCATAGCCAACACAACTGTTATATCATAAAACAACACACCTGTTAAATCATCAAGAAATATACCTGTAACATCATTAAACAACACATCTGTTACATCATAGACAACACACCTGTTACAAAAAAACCAACATACCTGTTACATCATAGAAAGCACACCTGTTATTTTATACATAACTCACCTGTTATATCATAGACAATACACCTGTTACAACATAGACAACACATATGTTACATCATCAAACATTATACCTGTTACATCTTAAAACAACAAACCTGTTACATCATCGACAACACACCTGTATCATCATAGACAACACACATGTTACATCATCAAACAACATAACTGTTCCATCATAGACAACACACCTGTTACATCATAGGCAACATACCTGTTATATCATAGACAACACATCTGTTATATCTTAAACCAACATAACTGTTACATCATAGACAACACACGTTACATCATAGAAAACACACCAGTTACATCATAGACAACACACCTGTTACATCATTAAACAACATACCTGTTATATCATAGCCAACACAACTGTAACATCATTAAACAACACATCTGTTACATCATAGACAACACACCTGTTACAAAAAACCAACATACCTGTTACATCATAAAACAACACACCTGTTACATCATAGAAAGCACACCTGTTATATTATACATAACTCACCTGTTATATCATAGACAACACACCTGTTACAACATAGACAACACATATGTTACATCATCAAACATTATACCTGTTACATCTAAAAACAACAAACCTGTTACATCATCGACAACACACCTGTTACATCATAGACAAAAACATCTGTAACATCATAGACAACACACCTGTTACATCATCAAAACAAAAAACCTGTTACATCATAAAACAACATACCTGTTAACATCATAGACAACACACCTGTTGCATCATAGACAACACACCTGTTATATCATAAAACAACATACCTGTAACATCATAGATAACACACCTGTTATATCATAAATCAACATATCTGTTACATTATAAAACAACAAACCTGTTATATCATAGACAACACACCTGTTATATCATAGACAACACACCTGTTATATCATGGGCAACACACCTGTTACATCATAGCCAACACACCTGCTATATCATTAAACAATACACATGTTATATCATATAACAACACACCTGTTACATAATAAACAACACACCAGTTACATCAGAAACAACACATATGTTGCATATAAGACAACACACCTGTTACATTATATACAACATGTATGTTACATTATAAAAAAAATAACTGTTACATCATAGACAACACACCTGTTACAACATAGACAACACACCTGTTACATCATCAAAACAAAAAACCTGTTACATCATAAAACAACATACCTGTTACATCATAGACAACACACCTATTACATCATAGACAACACACCTGTTACATCATAAAACAACATGTATGTTACATTATAAAAAAACAAACCTGTTATATCACAGACAACACACCTGTTATATCATAGACAACACACCTGTTATATCATGGGCAACACACCTGTTACATCATAGCCAACACACCTGCTATATCATTAAACAATACACATGTTATATCATATAACAACACACCTGTTACATAATAAACAACACACCAGTTACATCAGAAACAACACATATGTTGCATATAAGACAACACACCTGTTACATTATATACAACAGATCTGCTACATTTTAGACAACACGTCTGTTACATTTGAGACAACACGTCTGTTACATTTTAGACAACACATCTATTACAGTTTAGACAACACGTCTGTTACATTTTAGACAACACATCTATTACATTTTAGACAACACGTCTGTTACATTTTAGACAACCGACTATTGCAGTGTAGACAACACGTCTGTAACATTTTCAACAACACATCTGTTACATTTTAGACAACACATCTATTACATTTTCGACAACACATCTGTAAAGTAACCGATCTTATATCTCTGTAAAGTAACCGACCTTATATCTCTGTAAAGTAAACTATATAAGATCTCTGTAAAGTAACCGACCTTATATCTCTGTAAAGTAACCGATCTTATATCTCTGTAAAGTAACCGACCTTATATCTCTGTAAAGTAACCGACCTTATATCTCTGTAAAGTAACCGATCTTATATCTCTGTAAAATAACCGACCTTATATCTCTGTAAAGTAACCGATCTTATATCTCTGTAAAATAACCGACCTTATATCTCTGTAAAGTAACCGATCTTATATCTCTGTAAAATAACCGACCTTATATCTCTGTAAAGTAACCGACCTTATATCTCTGTAAAAAACTATATAAGATCTCTGTAAAATAACCGGCCTTATATCTCTGTAAAGTAATCGATCTTATATCTCAGTAAAGTAATCGATCTTATATCTCTGTAAAGTAACCGACCTTATATCTCTGTAAAGTAACCGACCTTATATCTCTGTAAAGTAAACTATATAAGATCTCTGTAAAATAACCGACCTTATATCTCTGTAAAGTAACCGACCTTATATCTCTGTAAAGTAACCGACCTTATATCTCTGTAAAGTAACCGATATGAAATCTCTGTAAAGTAACCGACCTTATATCTCTGTAAAGTAAACTATATAAGATCTCTGTAAAATAACCGACCTTATATCTCCGTAAAGTAACCGATCTTATATCTCTGTAAAATAACCGATCTTATATCTCTGTAAAGTAACCGACCTTATATCTCTGTAAAGTAACCGACCTTATATCTCTGTAAAGTAAACTATATAAGATCTCTGTAAAATAACCGACCTTATATCTCCGTAAAGTAACCGATCTTATATCTCTGTAAAGTAACCGACCTTATATCTCTGTAAAGTAACCGACCTTATATCTCTGTAAAGTAAACGACCTTATATCTCTGTAAAGTAAACTATATAAGATCTCTGTAAAATAACCGACCTTATATCTCTGTAATGTAACCGACCTGATATCTCTGTAAAGTAACCGACCTTATATCTCTGTAAAGTAAACGACCTTATATCTCTGTAAAGTAACCGACCTTATATCTCTGTAAAGTAATCGATATAAGATATCTGTAAAGTAACCGACCTTATATCTCTGTAAAGTAACCTATACAAGATCTCTGTAAAGTAACCGACCTTATATCTCTGTAAAGTAACCGATCTTATATCTCTTTAAAATAACCGACCTTATATCTCTGTAAAGTAACCGACCTTATATCTCTGTAAAGTAACCTATACAAGATCTCTGTAAAGTTACCGATCTTACATCTCTGTAAAGTAATCGATATAAGATCTCTGTAAAGTAACCGACCTTATATCTCTGTTAATTAACGGACCTTATATCTCTGTAAAGTAATCGATACAAGATCTCTGTAAAGTTACCGATCTTATATCTCTGTAAAGTAACCGATCTTATATCTCTGTAAAGTAACCTATATAAGATCTCTGTAAAGTAACCGACCTTATATCTCTGTAAAGTAACCGACCTTATATCTCCGTAAAGTAAACTATACAAGATCTCTGTAAAGTAACCGACCTGATATCTCTGTAAAGTAACCGACCTTATATCTCTGCAAAGTAAACGATCTTATATCTCTGTAAAGTAACCGACCTTATATCTCTGTAAAGTAACCGATAAGAAATCTCTGTAAAGTAACCGATAAGAAATCTCTGTAAAGTAAACTATATAGGATCTCTGTAAAGTAACCGACCTTATACCTCTGTAAAGTAACAGACCTTATACCTCTGTAAAGTAACCAATATAAGATCTCTGTAAAGTAACCGACCTTATATATCTGTAAAGTAACCGACCTTATATTTCTGTAGAGTAACCTATACAAGATCTCTGTAAAGTAACCGACCTTATATCTCTGTAAAGTAACCGACCTTATATCTCTGTAAAGTAACCAACCTTATATAACCGTAACCGCTCTCAAACCATTGTCAGGTATTTGTACAGTTCTATTATGTGCAACCCTTGAAAATGTGATTCGTTATGCACAATAGCAGTAATATAAAGACTTACCTCTGTTGTAGTAGAATATCTTTCTGTCGTTAAATTTATCGATGGCTATTTTTGCATCAGTAAGTGCTCTGTCGACTTCACTCTTAATTTGGCTGTCATCTCGAGTGGTGAGAGTTTCCCTCTTTCCACCGTCCGTTTCGCTGTCTTTTTCTAGTTCCTCTAGCAACTCAAGTAGCTCATCGTAAACTTTCTCGTTGTTCGCAAAAACAGCATTCATCAACAACAAAGCGTACAGTGACGTCAGCAACTTATTAAAGATCATCGTGTTTGCTGAAACATAGAATCATATAAACACATGTAAATATGAGAAAAAACAACTTTATCTAAACCACTGAACGTAAATGTCGTCAATACAGCTTAAATTGACTTGTCTGCTATATCTTGCTATAAGATAGGTACATCTGATAAACTGAACGTACCTTCTTTACCCGATTAGAGAGTAGAAAATACCTGTAAAATTGACTTACCTTATGTACCTCGTTAGAGAGTAGAAAATACCTGTAAATTGACTTACCTTATGTACCTCGTTATAGAGTAGAAATTACCTGTAAAATTGACTTACCTTATGTACCTCGTTAGAGAGTAGAAAATACCTGTAAAATTGACTTACCTTATGTACCTCGTTAGAGAGTAGAAATTACCTGTAAAATTGACTTACCTTATGTACCTCGTTAGAGAGTAGAAAATACCTGTAAATTGACTTACCTTATGTACTTTGTTATAGAGTAGAAATTACCTGTAAAATTGACTTACCTTATGTATCTCGTTAGAGAGTAGAAAATACCTGTAAAATTGACTTACCTTATGTACCTCATTAGAGAGTAGAAAATACCTGTAAAATTGACTTACCTTATGTACCTCGTTAGAGAGTAGAAAATACCTGTAAAATTGACTTACCTTATGTACCTCGTTAGAGAGTAGAAAATACCTGTAAAATTGACTTACCTTATGTACCTCGTTAGAGAGTAGAAAATACCTGTAAAATTGACTTACCTTATGTACCTCGTTAGAGAGTAGAAAATACCTGTAAAATTGACTTACCATATGTACCTCGTTATAGAGTAGAAATTACCTGTAAAATTAACTACCTTGTTTATTTTCTTTATGTCTACTCTGAGCTGGGTTGCTTTTTTTCGTGTTAGTCGTAAGATTCTTGTTATAAAATATTGACTGAAGTTGTTTAATACGGATGACTGCCTTTAAAATCATGTTATATTGAACTTATGAAAGGGAGTGTAAATAAACCTTGTTGTAAGATGAATTTCATGTGTCATGGAAAATAGGAGCTAAGTAGTTAAGAATTTTATGATGCGTGGTTGTCTAAGTGTATCCCTTATGAAAAATATTTTTGTCTTTATATACTCAACCGGCACATGGTGTTTATATCCAAGAGATAAACAGTTTTGAAAAGTGTATTTAATACAAAGATATTTTCGATAGATTTGATCTGCAGTTTTATCTTAATAAGTCTTTGACTACTAAATTTAAGAATGTTCTCACTAAGTTTAGGACACAAGCACAGATCTTCAGTGTTGAAATTGGTAGATACCAAGGCATACCTAGACACTTCAGGTTGTTATGTAATAGAGCAGACGTTGAAGAAAAAAATCACTTTATATAGTCACGTTCCGCTTACTCAGGAAATAAGAATATATCAAGCCATATTTTAACCATCCTCAATACTACAGGGCTTATGATCGCTTTCGCTCTCTGCACCCATGGAACATGTCATGGCAAATTTGAAGGCGCAAGCTAAGTTAATTGATTCCAGGAGAAAAAACATTGTCCAATCACAGACTGATATAATTCTTTTTTAAGATTACAAAGGAGCGACACCCAACTTCAAAGCCATTGCAACATACCATTATGCGACCTCTAGAATCGTTTGATGTACAACAAAGGATTAAACTTGTCTTTTTGCCTTGTTCACAAAGTGTCGCACACCGGAACCTTCAATTTTGCAACGGCATATTGCAGGGATGCAGAGAGTAAAAGTGATCAGAACACATGGAGTATCGAGGATGAAAGTTAACTGAAGCATTTGAAAGTAAAAATTTAAAACATTAGCGCTTCGTCGAACAGCAATTCACCACTAAATGTTTGAACTTATGTATTTTTAAGTATATTGTTACTGTACCTGTGTCAACAATTAGGTTTATCAGTGTCTTGTTTATAATTT
Source organism: Ylistrum balloti (assembly GCF_031769215.1). NCBI lineage: Eukaryota > Metazoa > Mollusca > Bivalvia > Pectinida > Pectinidae > Ylistrum > Ylistrum balloti. The sequence continues at coordinate 319,630 of NW_026782639.1, read as the reverse complement.
ATGTATGAGTATGCATCTGAATTGCTGCGACTGTGTTCTCCGCCATCTTGTAAACACAAATGCTATGATATATCTATCTTGTATATCCTATATGCCATACTGAATTTGGAAAGGAATTGAATTCAATTGAAAAACTGAATCGGATACACCAGGAAAAAATTCCTTTCCTGGTAGGACTCTTTAGAAGTTTGATAGTGCATGCAAATTTGTTCACCTGATATACCTTAGCATCTAGGTGCTCCAGGCTTCAGTTACTTTATTAAGTTTCACTAGGGACGTGTAATACGTCCCTGGGTTTCACAACTTATTACTAGACATAACAAACACTAACACACATACAACTTTACATACTGCACACACAAACCGCATTGATATTTAGCATTGCATACAATGTCACATTCACAACTTATCACTAGACATAACAAACACTAACACACATACAACTTTACATACTGCACACACAAACCGCGTTTATATTTAGCATTGCATACAATGTCACGTTCACAATTTATCACTAGACATAACAAACACTAACACACATACAACTTTACATACTGCACACACAAACCGCGTTTATATTTAGCATTGCATACAATGTCACGTTCACAACTTATCACTAGACATAACAAACACTAACACACATACAACTTTACATACTGCACACACAAACCGCGTTTATATTTAGCATTGCATACAATGTCACGTTCACAATTTATTACTAGACATAACAAACACTAACACATATACAACTTTACATACTGCACACACAAACCGCGTTTATATTTAGCATTGCATACAATGTCACGTTCACAATTTATCACTAGACATAACAAACACTAACACATATACAACTTTACATACTGCACACACAAACCGCGTTTATATTTAGCATTGCATACAATGTCACGTTCACAATTTATCACTAGACATAACAAACACTAACACATATACAACTTTACATATTGCACACACAAACCGCGTTTATAATCAACATTATATACATGGTCATATTCATTTCAATATTCGTTTTACTTCAGATACACAAATAACATATACTAGAGAATATCATATCAGTTAAATCTACACACAAACCGCGTTCTATATCCTCTGTATCTATGTCTATCCTCTTATCTAGACATATCAAACACTCACACATACAACTTTACATACTGCACACACAAACCGCGCTTATATTTAGCATTGCATACAATGTCACGTTCACAACTTATCACTAGACATAACAAACACTAACACATATACAACTTTACATACTGCACACACAAACCGCGTTTATATTTAGCATTGCATACTCCCTATATCTATACAACTTTACTATCCACACACAAACCGCGTTTATATTTAGCATTGCATACAATCCTCTGTATCTATTCATATCAACTTTACATATCACACACAAACCGCGTTTATATTTAGCATTGCATACTCCGTTCTTTATCTAGACATAACAAACACTAACACACATACAACTTTACATACTGCACACACAAACCGCGTATCATACATTCTATCATCAAACACTACACATACTATTACTACACACAAACCGCTGTATAATCTTATATATTCTATCTATTCAGATACACAAATAACTATACTAGCTATATCTCCCTATTATTCTATCCTCTGTATCTATTCTATCTCCCTATATCTATTCTATCCTCTGTATCTATTCTATCTCCCTATATCTATTCTATCCTCTGTATCTATTCTATCCTCTATATCTATTCTATCTATCCTCTGTATCTATTCTATCCTCTGTATCTATTCTATCCTCTGTATCTATTCTATCCTCTGTATCTATTCTATCTCCCTATATCTATTCTATCCTATATCTATTCTATCCTCTGTATCTATTCTATCCTCTGTATCTATTCTATCCTCTGTATCTATTCTATCCTCTGTATCTGTTCTATCCTTATAACATATCCTACCCAATACCATCCTTTCTTCCTTTAGACGCTAACATTATGTATTTCCCAGAATGGCTTAATTCTTTAGTATTTTCTACGTTCTTAAATTGTGTGAATTGAAGCATGCTTGGAAGATTGATGTAACATGGCTTCATAAATTTCGAGTGAATATCTGCATAAAATGGACACTTTATTACAAAATGGTACTCGTCTTCGATATCTCAATTATTACATAATACACATAGTCTGTTATTTCTGTCAATATTTCTGTATCTTCTCCTTTCGATCTCCAAGTCACGTGCCGACATTCTTAGTTTTGCAATTATCTTCAAACATCCAATATTCAAGGAATATTTTTTTCAAATATAAATAGGAGAATGTGTCTACACGGTGTTAAAGTTTTATTTATCAAAGACTGATGGACAAATATAGCATCGAGGATCGAAAGACTTTTACGAAAGAGAGCGCCTGTAATAATGTTATATTCTTCATATATCTCGAAAAACCTTTCATTTGATATAGACGTGTACAACTCTCCTAGAAACTGGATATAAAAAGAGAATCATCAATTTGATGTTCTAAAAATGGGGCAAAGCCACAATTGGCCGGGTTGCGGGATGAGTGCAATGTTATATGGTATTTATAAGACAGTTAAGGGTGTTTCATTTGTTGAGTATGTAGAATATTTGTTATAAGAGTGAATGTTTGGTTGTATTTTATGAATTGGTGCAGAAGAAAGGCATTTGAAGAAAGAAGTTGTAGCCATTTTTTATTCGGAGATGTTCAAAAAATAGACAATGGACATCTAGGGCCTCAAGGTGATTTATATGCGGAAAATTACTAAGTTCCAAAGCTCAGAAAATCCAGAAAAAAAATCCGGAATGAATCCATAATAGGAGGTGCATATTTTCAACATATATATATATACATCATACAAAGTTTCAAGCTTTAACATCAAAAAGTGTCGGAGGAGTCGATTCTACAACACTGGTACCCTTTTTCACCGCCCGCCCGACATTCATCATACCCGGATTTGCAATATGCGCAACCCGGCCAAAATGCCTTTATAATTATCGGTGTTATTTTCATCTCCTTTTTTAGGAACTGGAACAAAATATCCTATATTCCAAGAGATTGAGAAACAGCCAGAATTTATTACTCTATTAAATAACATAGTTAAATTAAAAAAAATCTTTTGTGCCTAGTTAGACGTTAAAATTAACTCACCTGACGGGTGTCCTTAGAAATCAATTGGCTGCTTTCTGTACCTCGTTAGAAGGTACTCCGGGTAAAGCTTCTCCCGATGTGGTCTTCCCGACAATAAAGGCCTTTTATATTGTCAAGCTGGAGAAAAAAACACGATTTTCGCCTACACAGCTCCGTGTGCCGGTTGGCGTTACTTAGTAAAGGGTATCATCAAATATAGCCTCATTTTTCCACATGGCTTCACAGATGTCATCGTCTTACGTATTTGATTTCGATTAACACGAAACATTTGAATGTGTTTGAATGTTTACTGAACAGTTTTAATGTATTCCTACCCATTATGGTATCAACAGTTCTATTTCACATATAAAAACAACATATATGTCATCCGAGAAAATGCTTAACCTCAATCTTCAAACTCATATAACACGGATACACGACTATAACTGCCTGTATTGATGTTTATATGCGAGTATGAATGCAGATAGTGATGTTATAGATGTGAGTATGAATGCAGATAGTGATGTTATAGATGTGAGTATGAATGCAGATAGTGATGTTATAGATGTGAGTATGAATGCAGATAGTGATGTTATAGATGTGGGTATGAATGCAGATAGTGATGTTATAGATGAGGGTATGAATGCAGACAGTGATGTTATAGATGTGGGTATGAATGCAGACAGTGATGTTATAGATGTGGGTATGAACGCAGACAGTGATATTATATGTGAGTATGAATGCAGATAGTGATGTTATAGATGTGAGTATGAATGCAGATAGTGATGTTATAGATGTGAGTATGAATGCAGATAGTGATGTTATAGATGTCAGTATGAATGCAGATAGTGATGTTATAGATGTGGGTATGAATGCAGACAGTGATGTTATAGATGTGAGTATGAATGCAGACAGTGATGTTATAGATGTGGGTATGAATGCAGACAGTGGTGTTATAGATGTGAGTATGAATGCAGATAGTGATGTTATAGATGTGGGTATGAATGCAGACAGTGGTGTTATAGATGTGGGTATGAATGCAGATAGTGATGTTATAGATGTGAGTATGAATGCAGATAGTGATGTTATAGATGTGCGTATGAATGTAGATAGTGATGTTATAGATGTGGGTATGAATGCAGATAGTGATGTTATAGATGTGAGTATGAATGCAGATAGTGATGTTATAGATGTGGGTATGAATGTAGATAGTGATGTTATAGATGTGGGTATGAATGTAGATAGTGATGTTATAGATGTGGGTATGAATGTAGATAGTGATGTTATAGATGTGGGTATGAATGCAGACAGTGATGTTATAGATGTGGGTATGAATGCAGATAGTGATGTTATAGATGTGAGTATGAATGCAGATAGTGATGTTATAGATGTGGGTATGAATGCAGATAGTGATGTTATAGATGTGGGTATGAATGCAGACAGTGATGTTATAGATGTGAGTATGAATGCAGACAGTGATGTTATAGATGTGGGTATGAATGCAGACAGTGGTGTTATAGATGTTGGTATGAATGCAGATAGTGATGTTATAGATGTGAGTATGAATGCAGACAGGATGTTATAGATGTGAGTATGAATGCAGATAGTGATGTTATAGATGTGAGTATGAATGCAGATAGTGATGTTATAGATGTGAGTATGAATGCAGATAGTGATGTTATAGATGTGAGTATGAATGCAGATAGTGATGTTATAGATGTGAGTATGAATGCAGATAGTGATGTTATAGATGTGAGTATGAATGCAGATAGTGATGTTATAGATGTGAGTATGAATGCAGATAGTGATGTTATAGATGTGAGTATGAATGCAGACAGTGATGTTATAGATGTGAGTATGAATGCAGATAGTGATGTTATAGATGTGAGTATGAATGCAGATAGTGATGTTATAGATGTGAGTATGAATGCAGATAGTGATGTTACAGATGTGAGTACGAATGGCTGTGCAGATGTTCATATGTGAGTATAAATGGTTAAAGCCTTGTTATATACAGATGTTGTTAAGTATAAATGTGAGTACGAATGGTTGAAGTTATTTTGTATGAGTGTGGATGGCTGTAGTTACGTGATATATGTCAATATTGACGGTTGTAGAGATGCTACATTTGTATGCGAGTATTAATGGTAGACGTATAATTGAATAATTGAGTACAAATGGCTGAATTGATGTTATATGTGAGTATGGATGCCTGAGGTGATGTTATATGCGAGTATGGATGGCTGTAGTGATGTTATATATGAGTATGTATGGCTGTAGTGATGTTATATGTGAGTATGTATAGCTGCAGTGATGTTATATGTGAGTATGGATGGCTGCAGTGATGTTATATGTGAGTATGGATGGCTGAGGTGATGTTATATGTGAGTATGAATGGCTGAAGTGATGTGAGTATGGATGGCTGTAGTGATGTTATATGTGAGTATGGATGGCTGTAGTGATGTTATATGTGAGTATGGATGGCTGTATTGATGTTATATATGAGTATGGATGGCTGATGTGATATTATATGTGAGTATGGATGGCTGTATTGATGTTATATGTGAGTATGGATGGCTGATGTGATATTATATGTGAGTATGGATGGCTGATGTGATATTATATGTGAGTATGGATGGCTGATGTGATATTATATGTGAGTATGGATGGCTGATGTGATATTATATGTGAGTATGGATGGCTGTAGTGATGTTATATGTGAGTATGGATGGCTGATGTGATATTATATGTGAGTATGGATGGCTGATGTGATATTATATGTGAGTATGTGAGTATGGATGGCTGTAGTGATGTTATATGTGAGTATGGATGGCTGATGTGATATTATATGTGAGTATGGATGGCTGTAGTGATATTATATGTGAGTATGGATGGCTGATGTGATATTATATGTGAGTATGGATGGCTGATGTGATATTATATGTGAGTATGGATGGCTGTAGTGATGTTATATGTGAGTATGTATGGCTGTAGTGATGTTATATGTGAGTATGGATGGCTGTTGTGATGTTATATGTGAGTATGGATGGCTGTAGTGATGTTATATGTGAGTATGGATGGCTGATGTGATGTTATATGTGAGTATGGATGGCTGATGTGATATTATATGTGAGTATGGATGGCTGATGTGATATTATATGTGAGTATGGATGGCTGATGTGATATTATATGTGAGTATGGATGGCTGATGTGATATTATATGTGAGTATGGATGGCTGATGTGATATTATATGTGAGTTTGGATGGCTGTAGTGATATTATATGTGAGTATGGATGGCTGATGTGATATTATATGTGAGTATGGATGGCTGATGTGATATTATATGTGAGTATGGATGGCTGTAGTGATGTTATATGTGAGTATGGATGGCTGTAGTGATGTTATATGTGAGTATGGATGGCTGATGTGATGTTATATGTGAGTATGGATGACTGTCGTGATGTTATATGTGAGTATTAGTGATTGTAGTGATGTTATATGTGAGTAAGGATGGTTGTAGTGATGTTATAGGTGATTATTATTGGCTGTCGTTATGTTATACGTGAGTATGGATGGCCGTATTGATGTTATATGTGAGTATTTATGGTTGTAGTGATGTAATACGTGAGTATTAGTGATTGTAGTGACGTTGTCATATTTGGACTCGGTATTAAATGATTAATGTTTTTCGCTCCTCGAATATTTCATTTATTGTGGCTTTGATTACAAGCAGAAGTGAGATGACTACTTATTTTGTATGCTTCTCGAAGGTACAGCAAATAGTCATCGCTTTGTTCGACCGTTCGTCCGTCCGTTCGTCCGTTATGATTTTGTCCAAAGCATAACACGAAAACTATAAAAGGTATCATCATGAATCTTCATAAGTAAATAAAGTTCAATATGAAGTAGGGCAATGCACAAGAATCACAACTCTCTTATTGTCTTTTGTTATTTTTCATACTTAACATTTGTCCCAATTGGGAAGCCGTAACCTGTCTCTAACAGACCTTGTCTTTTATGATTGTTCATATGTGGTCTATATCTAGAGAAAAGTTCACAGCTTTTTTCATTTCCCAGGGAAAATCATGACTAAACATAAAAATAAATCAACATGTTTAACCATGTGCAGACTAGATTTTACATTTCATATTGCAATGATATATAAAGATAATTTATACGTAAAGGAGACAGATGAAGAAAGGTGACGGGGACATTTTGTTATGTCTGTGTTAAAGTTAATAATTTGCAATAGTAAGGAATTTCCATAATAACGTTTATGTACGTAAAAAAGTAAATGGTTAGATAGTTATGGTTCACCTGTGAAATCATAGGTGTATCAATTTGATCACGGAAAAAAATCTACGTCAACAGAGACACGTTATGTGCCGAAGGATATTGAAACGTGAGAATATCGGGAAGTAGCGGAGCTAAAGCTGCTTATTAAATCACATTTTAAATTGCTCCATTAAAATTACATCGTGTGCGTGCTTGAATTACTGCAGATATGAATCTGTATTAGTATGTGCAAAGAAATGGAACGATTACCTTACAGCCACTTTTTTTGTAATTAATACTACAGCGTAGTTGTGAACTTTTAATGTTGTCCGACTGTCTAACTGGGTGTGAACTCTCTTATCATGCCCACAACTCTCCTTTTACGATCCGTCAATGTGTATCGAAGTTATTACACATTTATTTGCACAATTGAGACGTTTCATCGTTTCATATGTCAATTACGTGTCAGTGTATAGGAAACGAAAATTTTAATTTTATTTTCATTTCATTTTTATTTTTTGTCAACAAATCGTACTTGTGCTTAAATCACCACTTATTGGATGTTTCTCATGCTTGGCCTTGGATTCGTCACGTTTATATCCATTAAGTACCCAGTTCTTGCTGTTTATAAAAGTTCTATCCTACAATAAAATTTTTATTTGTAGAATGCAAGCCCCTTTTAACATACCAACTTCTTCAGATTGTTAAAGTACATATCAAAACATTAATATCTAAAACGGCCTTGATCACGGTCAGACGAACAGACTCCACTACTTCCTAAATATTAAAGTACAGTGCAACTTATACTAGTGTTGTCCGGTTAGGAGATACTAATGCACACACGAAATTACATAAATTGATATAGGACACACTCCATGCTCTCTCTCTCTCTCTCTCTCTCTCTCTCTCTCTCTCTCTCTCTCTCTCTCTCTGTTATTTCGTATTTAAACACGCCTTTTTGTCTTGTATGATCTCAAACTTTATGGGGAAAGGGCTTAATATCAGCTGGAAAACTTGTGTCCAATAATCCCATTGCAAGTGTTACAATAAAATGATACGTTTAAAATAACATAAATGTTACATGAACAATAGATGAAATGAGAACGCGTGAGAAAAATTGAAAGATGCCAGTCTTTATTACATTTCTTTTCATCTCTTTCGTGACATATCCACTTCAAGGCAACAGAAATGATACAAAGCGACACCGGCTGTAAAAGATAAAAAAAAACATCCTGAATTGTAGAATATATACACGTAATCGATGGCTGACCGAGGGTTTATCACGCATTAGCCTCTCGTGGTCGCACATGGTTGAGAAATGGTCTCCCCGAAAAAAATGTCATAGCTTGATTTTTCACATGTCAAAAAACTGAGCTTTAGGTGTATTGATCGAGGGACAATCGCGGATAGAGTGAGGATGAACGATGCCAAGTCTTCACGACAGAAAACTGATTGCGTGCATGGTCGTGCTGCCCGCCCCGTCCTCAACACTCGCTCAATCCGTGCGATCTGCTTCGCTCTTTGCGATCAAACCTCAAGGTTTTAGTACACGTATCGTTCCTATTGGGCGAGTCCTATTTTACATTGTAACCTTTATAGGGGAGGAGGGACTAGTTGTGTGTGTTTACAGTTTGTTTTATGTAATAGTACAGGTCTTCAATTTAGATGGATACAAGTTCACCTGACGAGGTGAGGGCGCTGTAAAATACACATAAAACCAGGTGTTGTATGAATGTGATGTTAAGCTATGATATTCTGTTTTCTAATATATTTTATGTGTGTTTCATGTGATAATACAGATCTTCACTTAAGATGGGGGTAAGTGTACCTGACGAGTTGACAAAGCTGTTAAAAAAACACACAAAACCATGTGGGTTTATTGCTTGCAACAAAAAGACCCTGCTGTAAAGTCTACATTGCCAAATGTTAAAGGCGTGTCGTGTCTTACCTGGAAATATTAAATAAGTCAATGTGGTGCTGTGTTACACAAGATCTAATCAGTTATGCAAGTATTGTGTTAAGCTTTGATAATCAGAAGTGGAGGCGTGCTGTGTCCCTTACAGCGACATAGGTATGAGTCCGGGTGTTCATTCTGTAACTTTATCCCATGCAATATTGTTTTTGCAGTGCTCTTGCAGTGCCTTCGCAGTGTTAACTATTTTTACAATGTGTATGCTGGGATGGGGCACAGAGGACACCTCGGACGTCCTTAGGTCACTATGCACTAATTTATGAGATGATGCATATTAATACTTCCTGGTACAGTCTCCATGGGTATCCTGGGAGTCATATTCTGTTACGCAGAGTATTGCGTAAGGGTCTGGTAATTTGAAGAGCAGCGCTACTACGTCCCCCACAGTGTCCTAGGTACGGGCCCTAGTCTCCAAATGTACATATCTATTTATTATGTTGTGGACAATGCCCTGCCTATTTCGTGCGGATAAAATATGATTGGTGGAAATAACAGGGATTTTATTACTGTTTAATTCCTTACAGCGTTCCGTCCTTGCCGTTCATAAATGTTTGGGACAGAAGAAAACATGTTCGATTGTTTCCACATTATTACAGATCTCATAATTTGGTGATAGGTGTTTCATCATAATATCCGTGTTTGAGTTCGATTTTGTTTGGCATGATATTTATCTTGTGATATTGTCTTCTGATTTATTGTGACCGTATAATTTTAACTATTTTTTTTCTATAATTTGGCTCAAGTTATCTGAATTTCTAGATTCCCTCCAAATCCTATCCCGTTTTTGTGTTATTTTTTATTGATCAAGGTATAGGCTTCTGTTTCGATGTCAAGTATGCTATAATTTGGTGTGGTGTGTTCTTTGCTAGTTTGTCAGCTCTTTCGTTGCAGGTGTCAAATCATATTTGTATCCCCAACCATAAAGAAATCAGAGGCCTAATACTGCCTTATCCTAACTCTATCAGTTGAAACATGTCCAGAAGCAGAAAGGACGAGATAGAGGCTATCTAAATTTGGTTTGTGACCGGGTAATTTTGAAGTCTGTCTAATGCCTTTAAAAATTGTATAGTCTGACACTATCCCTAGACCCCAGGGCCGACGTTATCATTCCTACTCTTTTTCGAAAAACCACAGAGGAATCTTTAGCGTGCGAGAGTAGACAATCCTCACACAGGCCACCGTTTAAAGTCCCATCCGCCGAACTTTGGTTAGTGGTTAGTAGTTAGATCGGTGCAGGTGTAGTTATAATTAACACTTGTTTTATTGTACCGTCTTGAAACATTTAAAATCATATTGACTAAGCTACTTTACTTTATAAATATCTATTATTTTCTGCACCCTCTCTCTTCTTTATATATCTGTTCACTATACCGATTTTTTATAATTATATCTGTGATTTGTGTGGGTGTGCTGATGTATATATCTGTTCACTATACCGATTTTTTATAGTTATATCTGTGATTTGTGTGGGTGTGCTGATGTAGAAGGGCATGAGAGGTTTATTACCTTAAACACTTGGCCATTGGTTTACTGGTTTTTCCTGGACTCCTTCCGTGTTGACTCCTATCGTCTTGCCGACAGACGTCAAGGTCTGGCATTATTTTTTAACAAGAGAGCAGACAGCACACATACCAGATATGAGACTTGGGTATATGTAAATTTACCTGTGTTACAGTCTACCACACTGTACATAAAGACACTGATTAACCAAGCTTCTCTAGAAAGATTTGTTTTCATTTTGTTATTTCATAAGCTTCATTATCTAAAATTTCTAGGAGTCAAAATATTGATGACTGGCAGTTTTAACATCTATTGTACACAAATATGTCAAAGCAATTTTGTTTTGATAAAGGAAAGTGATATTTGTGTGAAGTTTTTTTCATTCGCATTGTGTAAGGTTAATTTGAGGAAGAAAATCACTTTTTCATTATAATTTTTTTAATCTAACAGGTTTGTAAGTCCACTATTATGAACTTTTGATCTTTTATCGGACGAGACGACAATCACAACTTAAGCAAGTACCTAGCTTATGACTTGATTGATTGACACGTTTTCTGTCTCCGTGACTCCTCCCATGTCCGGGTATCGTCTCAACGACGAACGTCAGTGTCCTGGCGACGTGAGGAGGGGTTGTGGGGTTGGGGGACCTGCACCCCCCTCAGTGGGATGGAACCGTCTGAAGCGGTGATCGTTTGATTATACTTGTTGTTGTAGACGGCTCCAGGGCCTTACAGTCCCTTATCCTAACTCTATCAGTTGAAACATGTCCAGAAGCAGAAAGGACGAGTTTTTGGGCATATCTAAACTTGGTTTGTGACCGGGTAATTTGAAGTCTGTCTAATGCCTTTAAAAATTGTATAGTCTGACACTATCCCTAGACCCCTGGGCCGGCGTTATCACGCAAACTCTTTTTCGAAAAACCACAGAGGGATCTTAAGAGTGCGAGCTTGGACAATCCTCACACAGGCCACCGTTTAAAGTCCCATCCGCCGAACTATGGTTAGTGGTTCGGTGCAGGTGTAATTATAATTAACACTTGTTTTATTGTACCGTCTTGAAACATTTAAAATCATATTGACTAAGCTACTTTACTTTACAAATATCTATTATTTTCTGCACCCTCTCTCTTCTTTATATATCTGTTCACTATACCGATTTTTTTATAATTATATCTGTGATTTGTGTGGGTGTGCTGATGTATATATCTGTTCACTATACCGATTTTTTATAGTTATATCTGTGATTTGTGTGGGTGTGCTGATGTAGAAGGGATATGAGAGGTTTATTACCTTAAACACTTGGCGATTGGTTTACTGGTTTTTCCGGGACTCCTTCCGTGTTGACTCCAATCGTCTTGCCGACAGACGTCAAGGTCTAGCAGTATTTTATAGAAAGAGAGCAGAGGGCACACTTGACAGAGAGGAGACATCGGTACATGTAAATTTACAGTCTACCACACACTGTACATAAAGACACTGATTAACCAAACTTCTCTGTAAAGATTTGTTTCCTTTTTGTTATTTCATAAGCTTCATTATCTAAAATTTCTAGGAGTCAAATTATTGATGACTGGCAGTTCTAAAATCTATTCCACACAAATATTTAAAATCAAATCTTAATTTTAATAAAGGGGTGTGATATTTGTATTGTGTATACATATGATAGCCATCAGAAAAGTATTTAGGGGGAGATCTATCATATATATATAGGGGGGATACATATATGATGGTCATCAGAAAAGTATCTTGGGGGAGATTTATCATATATATAAGGGGATACATATATGATGGTCATCAGAAAAGTATCTTGGGGGAGATTTATCATATATATAGGGGGGATACATATATGAGGTCATCGCAAAAGTATCTAAGGGGGAGATTTATCATATATATAGGGGGGATACATATATGAGATTTATCATATATATAGGGGGGATACATATATGATGGTCATCAGAAAAGTATCTTGGGGGAGATTTATCATATATATAGGGGGGATACATATATGATGGTCATCAGAAAAGTATCTTGGGGGAGATTTATCATATATATAAGGGGATACATATATGATGGTCATCAGGTCATATATATAAGTATCTTGGGGAGATTTACATATATATAGAAAAAGTATCTTGGGGGAGATTTATCATATATATAAGGGGATACATATATGATGGTCATCAGAAAAGTATCTTGGGGGAGATTTATCATATATATAGGGGGGATACATATATGATGGTCATCAGAAAAGTATCTTGGGGGAGATATATTATCATATATATAGATTTATCATATATATAAGGGGATACATATATGATGGTCATCAGATATATATAAGGGGAAGTATATATAAGGGGATACTATATGATGGTCATCAGAAAAGGGAGATTTATCATATATATAGGGGGATACATATATGAGGTCATCAGAAAAGTATCTTGGGGGAGATTTATCATATATATAGGGGGGATACATATATGATGGTCATCAGAAAAGTATCTTGGGGGAGATTTATCATATATATAAGGGGATACATATATGATGGTCATCAGAAAAGTATCTAGGGGGAGATTTATCATATATATAAGGGGATACATATATGATGGTCATCAGAAAAGTATCTAGGGGGAGATTTATCATATATATATAGGGGGGGGGGGATACATATATGATGGTCATACATATATATAAGGGGATACATATATGATGGTCATCAGAAAAGTATCTAGGGGGAGATTTATCATATATATAAGGGGATACATATATGATGGTCATCAGAAAAGTATCTTGGGGGAGATTTATCATATATATATAGGGGGGGAGATTTATCATATATATAGGGGGGATACATATATGATGGTCATCAGTAAAGTATCTTGGGGGAGATCTTTCATATATATAGGGGGATACATATATGATGGTCATCAGTAAAGTATCTTGGGGGAGATTTATCATATATATAGGGGGATACATATATGATGGTCATCATATATATATATATATAGGGGGGATACATATATGGGGGTATTTATCATATATATAAGGGGGGATACATATATGATGGTCATCAGAAAAGTATCTTGGGGGAGATATATATAGGGGGGATATATATATAGGGGGGATACATATATGATGGTCATCAGAAAAGTATCTTGGGGGAGATTTATCATATATATAAGGGGATACATATATGATGGTCATCAGAAAAGTATCTTGGGGGAGATCTTGGGGGAGATTTATCATATATATAAGGGGATACATATATGATGGTCATCAGAAAAGTATCTTGGGGGACGTTTATCATATATATATAGGGGGATACATATATGATGGTCATCAGAAAAGTATCTTGGGGGAGATTTATCATATATATAAGGGGATACATATATGATGGTCATCAGAAAAGTATCTTGGGGGAGATTTATCATATATATAAGGGGATACATATATGATGGTCATCAGAAAAGTATCTTGGGGGAGATTTATCATATATATAAGGGGATACATATATGATGGTCATCAGAAAAGTATCTTGGGGGAGATTTATCATATATATAGGGGGATACATATATGATGGTCATCAGAAAAGTATCTTGGGGGAGATTTATCATATATATATATATATACATATATTTATCATATATATAGGGGGGATACATATATGATGGTCAGAAAAGTATCTTGGTGGTCATCAGAAAAGTATATTTATCATATATATAGGGGGGATACATATATGATATGATGGTCATCAGAAAAGTATCTTGGGGGAGATTTATCATATATATAAGGGGGATACATATATGATGGTCATCAGAAAAGTATCTTGGGGGAGATTTATCATATATATATATATATATATCAGAAAAGTATCTTGGGGGAGATTTATCATATATATATAGGGGATACATATATGATGGTCATCAGAAAAGTATCTTGGGGGAGATTATATATATATATATATGATGGGGGGGGGATACATATATGATGGTCATCAGAAAAGTATCTTGGGGGAGATTTATCATATATATAAGGGGATACATATATGATGGTCATCAGGTATCTTGGGGGAGATTTATTATATAAGGGGATACATATATGATGGTCATCAGAAAAGTATCTTGGGGGAGATTTATCATATATATAGGGGGGATACATATATGATGGTCATCAGAAAAGTATCTTGGGGGAGATTTATCATATATATAGGGGGGATACATAAATGATGGTCATCCGAAAAGTATCTTGGGGGAGATTTATCATATATATAGGAAGGATACATATATGATGGTCATCTGAAATATCTAGGGGAGATTTATCATATATAAAAGGGGTTACATATATGATGGCCATCAGAAAAGTATCTAGAGAGAGATTTATCATGTATATAAGGGGTTACATATGTGATGGCCATCAGAAAAGTATCTATATTACATATACATATATTTGATGTAAAGAAGAAGACATTGTTGATGAATTTAATTTTTAAAGATGTTGGATGGTAAAGGGCTTCTTTTAATCTGTATCAATATCCCACTAGGACCGGCCTGACGGTTTTTCTTGTCGAGACATTTGATCGGCTCCTTGCTTTACATTATCAAAACTTATCCCTTCGGTCATACATTTTACATTAAATTTATTAATTATATCTTTGCCTAATTAACAAATTGCGTTATCTGATAAGAACAAAATACGTAATTTGTTAAGGACAAAACAAAGAACGCATGTTAAAGATAACGTGATTTTTTATTCTTCAGAACACGAAAGGTGGAACTGTAATCTAAAGATAATCTGTTAGGTTACTAACTTTGCTGTGTATAAGAATATTTCTCTCAACATTGCACTCTTTTTTTTATATAAAAGTGACTTATTTAATATACCACTCTAATTCATTCTAATCAAGATATTCGAATTATAATTAGTTTTGAGATATAACATCAACGCCAGTAACAAATTATAAACGTTTAAAATTTGTTTAAATTTTTAAATTATTTTATTAGCTAACCACAATGATTAGTTGGCTGATAATAAATTTAGAAGACACGTCTGAAGTGTGCGCATTTTGTGGAAAAAATAACAGACAGATACAAATTTGTCATTTTGATCCCGAAATTATAATCACTTATTATGGATGAATCATCGCTAAAATTCATAATTCAAATAAACGCTTCATGCTAAGGTAGTCATATTCCATAAAGACAGTTTGGTTTAAAGGTGCATTAATAGTATGTTTATTGTCCGATCAACAGATAGAGTCGGTAAATGTTGTGCCTGCCTTATGTGTGTATGTGTACGGGGTGGAAGCCCAGTAGGCCAAAAGATACATTGATTTGCGTTAGTTAAAAGATCAAAACAGAAATCGTGTTACCAGTCTAGGGCCCAGATCTTCTACATGTAAAATACTTAAATTGATTGAAGTGCATTGCAGTATGTATATCTTTTTCAGCCCCGTGATTCCCGGGAAAACGTTTGTGAAATTGTGCTGTTTCCTTAGATGTTCTGGAGCTCCAGTGTCCTCTCTACTTTGCTTACTTTAGCACAAGCTAACCATTTTTGAAAGTGGGACATGTTTCTGATGATGTTCTGAAGCTCCAGTGTGCTCTCTGTTTTGTTCACTTTAGCACTAGCTGACCTTTCTGATCTGTCCTCGTGACTAACACAGCTTCCCGTACCTTGTTGTCTTTGGACTCCTTGGACTTGACATCAGCAACTGAAGGTGAGATGTTCTGCTGTGCAGCTCTGGCGCATTGGAACTTATGGTACTTACAGCTAAAAGTGTAATCTCCTGCTGGCACAGCTCTCAAGGGATTCAACTGCTGTCAGTGGTAACTCGTACAGTATAAGAGTCCAAGAGAGCCTAGAAAGAGAAGAACATCATGTTGATAAAAGCAAGCCTTAAATTTCCCAGGCGGTCCCGATGTGTCCATCCTATTCAGTCTTGTATACTTGCTCCCCAACCTTACGTAATTCTAGTCTAAAAGGATGTCTTTTTACCATCTCTCTACTACACATTTCACCGGGTTGTTGACGATTGACAGTATCTTCTCCCTCCGGACTCGAAGAATGAACTGTTTTGCCCCAACCTAGTGATCATGTACGGTGATTCCCTTGACTACAGCTTCATCCGGGCCCATTCGAGGACATCATACAACAACCTCGTACATACATATATCTAAATGTATCACCTGTCCCTCACCACCTTGTTATACTGTATCACCTGTCCTTCACCACCTTGTTATACTGTATCACCTGTTCCTCACCTCCTTGTTATACTGTAGCACCTGTCCCTCACCACCCCACCTTGTTATACTGTATCACCTGTCCCTAATCACCTTGTTATACTGTATCACCTGTCCTTCACCTCCTTGTTATACTGTATCACCTGGCCCTCACCACCTTGTTATACTGTATCACCTGTCCTTCACCTCCTTGTTATACTGTATCACCTGGCCCTCACCACCTTGTTATACTGTATCACCTGTCCCTCACCACCTTGTTATACTGTATCACCTGTTCCTCACCTCCTTGTTATACTGTAGCACCTGTCCCTCACCACCCCACCTTGTTATACTGTATCACCTGTCCCTAATCACCTTGTTATACTGTAGCACCTGTCCCTCACCACTGTGTTATACTGTATCAACTGTCCTTGTTATACTGTATCACCTGTCCTTCACCTCCTTGTTATACTGTATCACCTGTCCCTGACCACCTTGTTATACTATATCACCTGTCCCTCACCTCCTTGTTATACTGTATCACCTGTCCCTCACCACCTTGTTATACTGTATCACCTGTCCCTAATCACCTTGTTATACTGTATCACCTGTCCCTCACCACTTTGTTATACTGTATCACCTGTCCCTCACCACTTTGTTATACTGTATCACCTGTCCCTCACCTCCTTGTTATACTGTATCACCTGTCCTTCACCTCCTTGTTATACTGTATCACCTGTCCCTGACCACCTTGTTATACTGTATCACCTGTCCCTCACCTCCTTGTTATACTGTATCACCTATCCCTCACCAACTTGTTATACTGTATCACCTGTCCCTCACCACCTTGTTATACTGTATAACCTGTCCCTCACCTCCTTGTTATACTGTATAACCTGTCCCTCACCACATTGTTATACTGTATCACCTGTCCCTCACCTCGTTGTTATACTGTATAACCTGTCCCTCACCACCTTGTTATACTGTATCACCTGTCCCTCACCACATTGTTATACTGTATCACATGTCCCCCACCTCCTTGTTATACTGTATCACCTTTCCCTCACCTCCTTGTTATACTGTATCACATGTCCCTCACCTCCTTGTTATACTGTATCACCTGTCCCCCACCTCCTTGTTATACTGTATCACCTGTCCCTCACCACCTTGTTATACTGTATCACCTGTCCCTCACCACCTTGTTATACTGTATCACCTGTCCCTCACCACCTTGTTATACTGTATCACCTGTCCCTCACCACCTTGTTATACTGTATCACCTGTCCCTCACCACCTTGTTATACTGTATCACTTGTCCTTTGCCTTCCCCCCTTCCCCAGTATTTGTTATAATTGCATATTTGAATTGTAGTTGGATGTGTACTGAAGTGTGTACTGTGATGAATAACAATGATGTTGTACTTGTAATAGAATGCTTCAGATCCTGTCATAAAGAAGAAAAATTAGGGAGAAAGAAAAAAAAGAACAGAATGCATATTTGAGTTGTAGTAGGTTTTGTTATCATCCAGTCTTTTGAAATATTTTTCCATAAGTTAAAATTTAATATACTCATGGTCATATCATTTGAAATGTCAATTCTTTTAGTTAAGTAGTCCAATCAATATCTTTGCTGGTGTAGAAATATAAAGGAAACAATCTTAATTGCATGCAGCAATAGAAAAAGTTTAAATCTAGATAGGTTACCAGAGACATACAATTAAATGTTAATTCAATGACGGTTCAAAAATGTTCTTTAACAAGAAACCTTAAAATCAAATTATCTTTAAACATTGGTGTTAAAATCCAATGGCAAAAGTAGATCACTTGTAGAACACGACAGAAAATGATTTTACACTGACGCCATAGATATCTAACCTAGATGCCGCACAGCCTATCCGCGACAGTGCCGCCATCTTGGGAAGGTATTGCCGCTAGCACCAAACCATAGCTACACAGTGGGCCTCATGCTAGAAATCCCACTGAAAAAAATGTGTCGCTCAGTCACTAGTCCACGTATCAGTACAAATAATACTTCATTTTAAAGCTGAGAAAAAGTTCCATGCTGTAGTCATATCAAAGTGGAGCTATCGGGAATCAAAATTAAAGAAAAAATAACGGAAATATCTTAAATGTAAAAATTTAAAAAAAAATAAGAATACTCATTTATTTTGCATAGGATAATTTTAACAATAGACAGACATAAAATAACCCACCCCACCCAAAAAAGGAAGAAAAAAACCCAATAAAATAGTATACAATGTGTTCACTCTCTTCACATGCAGCACTGATACCATAAACCAGTCTACAAATCATGTCTTCTGTCTACATGTTCTGTATCCATCACTAATAAGCTCAAGATAACTATGTATTGTACAATGTATAGGCTAGTTGCTTATTTTGTGACCAAAATGAAACTACTGTTAAACACAAAAGGTAACTGTAATCAATCACACTACTTTGCAACACTGCCTGTTACAATGACATCTACTACTCAGAACTATATATATGTTTACAAGTCAAAATAAATAGACCCTGTCATACAAAGGTAAATCAGATAAGGCACGCATTCTGTAGAACATCAATTTGAACATGATAGTAACTTGACAGCTTGTACAATACCTTCCCAAGATGGCGGACTGCTAGACACGTCACAGGCGCCGTCGCGCGGCATCTAGTGTTAGATGTCTGGTTGATACAGTGTATATAAACAATGTTGTTTTACATTTACTATGTATTCTCTCATTTCTGTTCGGTACTTTCCGGTCTTTACTCGACACTTTCCGCCATTAAGCATTAGAGCCCTCCTCTCCCCCTCCCTTTCTAGGAAGCTTGCTGACTTCAGCTTCCGGCCCGATGTTTGCATGTTGTCTAGTGGATATACAGAAATGGGAAATTCTGTGAAATTTCAAAATACATCTCGTGATGAAAATTTCTTTGAGACAAATTTAATCTGCCTTAATTCAGTTTGTAAGTATTAATTTATATCAGTGTAGGAGACTTCTGAGGATATGAAATTGTTACGATTAATAGACATATTAAATGAAGTGACATTAATAAATTGTTGTCATGGTCATATTAATTAATTGTTGTCATGGTAATATTAAGCAATTGTTGTCATGGTAATACTAATTGTTGTCATGGTAATATTAATTAATTGTTGTCATGGTAATATTAATTGTTGTCATGGTAATATTAATTGTTGTCATGGTAATATTAATTGTTGTCATGGTAATATTAATTAATTGTTGTCATGGTAATATTAAGCAATTGTTGTCATGGTAATACTAATTGTTGTCATGGTAATATTAATTAATTGTTGTCATGGTAATATTAATTGTTGTCATGGTAATATTAATTAATTGTTGTCATGGTAAAGATTTTGAGACGAGTGTGCAGTTATAATATAAAAATGTAAATTTGGAAAGAATTTGATGAAGAAACAATGCTACTTAATGAAAGTAAAATGTTTAGGAAATGTGAAGTACAGTAGGATGAGTGTAAGATTGGAGAGAACGAAGAGGATGAGTATTTTATAAAGGGAGGAGAAATCTTTCCCAGGATTATTCTAATATTGTCATTTTTTTTTTATATTAATTAGCGGCATTTTACATCAGGTCATCTCATTGCGCTGTAACCAAAATTCGTAAGCAAAGTCATTAGTTTCCGTGTGTGTAGGATGTATTTTTCCCTTGTGGTAGAAACAAATCATACAGACTCGTGGTTGTTGCTTAACGAGTGTTTTTTAAACTTTGGAAAAATAACTAATGAGAGTGAAATAAATACCATAGACATCAACCGCGAGTTTGTGTCACCTCTATGTAATCTATTGGATGTGTACTGAAGTGTGTACTGTGATGAATAACAATGATGTTGTACTTGTAATAGAATGCTTCAGATCTCGTCATAAAGAAGAAAAATCAAGGAGAAAGAAAAAGCAAAAAGAACAGAATGCAATAATTTAACAAATATAGAAGAATAACTCGGGCATATTTTCCAACGAATGAAATAAGTATGCGATCCCGTGATTTACCCTGGGATATATAACATGTAAGTCGTAATACGCCAGACAGGAGTAAATGGTCAAACGCACGTGAATCACGATAAATATCTATGTCCTAAATGACATCGATTTTTTTATTAGGCTTCAATGTTAGTAATGTCAGAGTTACTTCCCCTGATATAAAAATGTAAAAATGATATTGATATTTCATTCCTTATTTGTAGTAAAACTATTATATATCCTTCCCGGAGACATGTCACGTTCTTATATAAAATAATTTCACATAGAAGAAATGTGTGTATATCTAATGTGAAAGGTTTGAAATAATGGTCTGCTGCCACAAAAACGGAAATAAACATTATGTGATATCAGAGACGTATACATCACATATGTGTTATATATGTCTCTGGTGATATTGCATCTTTCACGATATCTTGTTTTTTGTTTCGTGCGAGATAATAAAAGATAATGACACAATTACATCGTTGATTGTTTGAGATATGAAATGTAATGTTAGTATCATCTTTTAAAATTCTCACATGGTTTCCAGTCACTAAAACTTCAGTGTTTCTCTTACGCGTGCGATTTTCCCCATTCAACAACAAACTGTGGAGTTACAATAGATATTTCCATAAGGAACTCTCCTATACCCAGTTCGATTAAATCAATTATCAGTAAGACAAAAATGATACATAACAAATGCTTTTAGGTATGAGGTTTATGTAATTTAAACATACTTCATCTCTTGATTTCGGTCTTTTTATATCAAATTTAAGTGATACAGATGAATGTACACCTGGCAACCCATGTGAAGAATTTTATTACAAGTTTTGTGTTTGTCCCCTATATATTTAGAACCGAAAACTTAAAGCTATTAGCAAGACAGTTACAACCTTTCCGTGAGAATTGTAAAAAAAAAAAAAAAAAAAAAAAAAAAAAATTATATATGCCCTCTCTCTCTCTCTCTCTCTCTCTCTCTCTCTCTCTCTCTCTCTCTCTCTCTCTCTCTCTCTCTCTCTCCCTCTCTCTCTCTCTCTCTCTCTCTCTCTCTCTCTCTCTCTCTCTCTCTCTCTCTCTCTCTCTCTCTCTCTCTCTCTCTCTCTCTCTCTCTCTCTCTCTCTCTCTCTCTCTCTCTCTCTCTCTCTCTCTCTCTCTCTCTCTCTCTCTCTCTCTCTCTCTCTCTCTCTCTCTCTCTCTCTCTCTCTCTCTCTCTCTCTCTCTCTCTCTCTCTACATAAGATATCGTTTACTATTAGTTACGTTATAACGTTTAGTTCGAAACTGATATACTTGTATACTGTGACTTTATTCCATTGTCCGAGAAGTTCATTTGTTTTAGCCGAAAGAAATACCTGTCATGATCGTCATTACTTGAGGTTATTTCGAATATGTCTGAATAAACCAATCTGAATTACATAACCTTGACATTCAAATTAATAAAGTGGCCCTACATCATATCGACAAGGTGCTATCAACAACAATTGATTAAAAGTTACATAAACGAATTTAAAGACAGAACATGTTGGAATCAAACATCTCATATAGTTTACATTTTGTACAGTCAATAACAGAAATTAATTCGTCAATACCATGAAATGAAGACACGGTTAGCATTCGTTCGCTTTTAAACGTCATTATGTCTAAATTTGACAATATATTTAATTGAGTTATTTAAATATGCAAATTGGATTTTCCCGATATTTTCAATTAACGCTTAATCAAGAACCACTTATTATTAAAGCAATCAACACGGGCTAGATAAATAAGTTATTAAACGATCGGGTGATTGGAACATCGAGAAATGCAGATTTACTTATTACATTTTCACTTTTTATTAAATGTTTTATCATCGGAACGTAGTAAAATGTTACAGCGAATTTGTTCATTTTTCATTCAATAATATGTGACTAGCCAATAATCATTGTTAAATTCCTAGATGAGCTTTTGTCACGATTTTACAATGTGAAACACACGTTGAAGACGTCATCTTAAACTGTATTACGGTTATCTGTCTTTTGAAATTTAACATATCTTTACAGAAAAACACTAACGAATAGATACCTAGTTTTCTCTATAAAAGATCAGATTTGTGTAATGTATATCATTTGCTTGAATTATTTTGATTTTGTTTTGAATTCTTCAATTGAATGTACAAATATAATAATTTGTTTTGGATACAATTAACGGCATTTTGTAGAAACATTATGATCCGTTGTTTTTCTTGCGGCTGGAACAAACATATCACCGAAACAAAAGGTACAAGATATTCACGATAGATACATTTTGATAGTAATTTGTCGTATACCTACATCATGTCGACACGTGGCTTCACTGTTTACTTTGATTGCAACAACGAATCTTAGATTAAAACAAAAAACAGGCTGACCTCAAAAGAAGACGCATTTTATGGTAACTGATCCTTGAATCATGTGTTGTTTGTTCATTTTGCCCACATTGGACCGTGTGGGTATGGAAAAATAGTTCATAGGCCTCAGAAGATGTTATGAACACATACACACAAACACATCTTTTGCAGTACAGTATTATATTGCAAGTAAACTTAACATACAAGATCACTTACTTATTAATTCAGAACTGAATTAGTATTCCTCCATTGTTGTGCGAGTTATTTCCCTTTAACCATTGTAATTTTTGGAACTCATCAAATTTTGAGGTGTGATGAATTTTTGGGGCGATATCTGATACCCCGGGACATGCATACAGAGCTATCGTCCTTGCCAAGTAACGGGATTTTCATTCTTATAAATCTTGAGTCCAAACATGATTAAACTTAAAACGATATTACACCGTCAAATCCACTTTGCGACACGTCAAGTCGTAGACATCCATCATCAACTTCGGATGATGGGATTCCCTGGCTGATCAATCATCAATTACTTTTGAGATGACGTAGGGAATTCCCAATATTTCAATCATACCGGCCAATGAAATCATTCATTGGGGGAAAACATCGTCATTTTATTTGTTTGGGGAAGAGGGGTGGTGACAAGGGATTCCTTTACCATGGTAACTTTGTTCCGCTCTCAAAAATCATTCTCGCGACAATGATATGCATATTTCTTTATGAAAACGAATTAAATATAAGAAAATGTAACTACTATAACTTTGATAATATACAGTGTAATCCCACTTGCATCACATCATGCTAAGCGCTGTGGCGAAGGGCGACAACTCTATTCGACTTCATTCCGCGGGAAGTACAAATATTTCCCTATATGGGACAAACAGAAATAGACGGTTTCCTAATGATATCCTATAAATTCCCATTGTCCGCACTAACCTTTAATATCTGTAAGTTGTAGACATCTTCACGTAAATCTTGATATTAGGTACATGTATACGCAATTGATATCGAACTGTGTCATGTGAACACTATTATGCATAGGTTCAGGAAGCAGGCATGATACCATCTAAAACTGGAAAATTCAGAAAAAGGAAATCAGGAGCATAACACCATTATGATACAGTTTATTGGAAATCTTTCATTGTTGATTCAATTTTAGGTAAAGAGCGAGGTAAGCGAATAATACACACGAGCCATGTCCTTCAGATTTCATTTCTGGTAGGTATATGTAATAGACATGCTCGTTAATTTCTTGTTCTTTAAAGACAAAATGTCTTCATTGTATCTTAAAGTGGATGATAATTTTAGAGGAATTGGCAAAGTCTTTGTTACCTGTTTTGATAAGCTCTTCGATAAAACTGATCTGTTAAGAAAACAAAAAACAAGTCTGACAGAAGAGTGACACGTTTTTTTTCAATGGCTATGCGAAACAGTCTTTTGTAAGATCTAGCTACCAAATTCAACGAAGCTATTGTCAACCAGAAGTCGTTATACTTCTAGGCTTAAGACGTACATTTCACGATATTGTCTCCATTATACCCCATATCAAGTAAAACGCTTACCAATAGGCATACAATTATTTTTTTCTGTGGTTTTTGTTTTTTTAGTTCTATATTTAGTTACGCCATAATCGATAGTGCACGTGAACATCGGATATCTTAAACAAATACTGGTCGATATTTTTACAATTATTGACTAAAAGGGGGAAAATAATGAAATTGAATAAACTGCGATAGAGAGAGAAGAGAGGGGAAATAGAAGAAAGAGAGGGGGAGAGAAAGAGAGAGAGAAGAAATGGGAGAGAAAGAGGGAGAAGAGAGGGGAGAGAAAGAGAGAGAAAAAGAGGGAGAAGAGAGAGAGAGAGAGAGAGAGAAAGGGGGGAGGAAAGAAAGAGAGAGAGAGAGAGAGAGAGAGAGAGAGAGAGAGAGAGAGAGAGAGAGGGGGGGGGAGGAGGGGGTAATATCATTCATTCAGTTAAGGAAACTTAAACATACTGAGGATCGCTGAATGTTTTTCAAAAGGATACTTCCCTTTTGTCTTAGAGAGATGGCAAATATACAACTACTTTGTAAGATCGATGTTAGTACATTGTACTTCGACAGAGCAACATTAAGTGCGCAAAAACCTTAAATTAACTTGATCTAAACACCTCGACTACAGAAGTAAATAGCGACAAGGCACCTCGATATTAACTTACAGATAGTAGACACAGCTGGTTGACTAGTTCCTGAGCTTTGATGTTATGAAATCTATCAAATTTGAGGACTAGTGCACCTACCCATCTGTTTTTTTTTTAAAAATATCAATTTCGACCGATTTTCCCAATCTCTTCTTCTTGGTGTAAAATTTACAGGCCCTTAACACCACAAGAAGGAACAAACTGCGGTATTTTGCAGTGCAATTCATTATGAGGCTGTATCTACAGTGTACGTTGTGTTTTTATATTTTTGTGATTTGTCTTCCTGATCTGATCATATCACTTAAATGTATATTTATGGAAACCTTGTCAATACACAGTCAGTAACGATCTGGTTTCCACCAATCATCGGTAGTCAGAGCAAAACAGATTAGGTGAGACATGGAAATTTTATTATTTCAAGGAAAGTCACAACTTTTTGATAAAGACAGTGGGAAACTGTTAGAACTAAAATTTAGTCTATAATTTGTTAAATCATAAGTCACGTATACTAAAAAGGGGAAAAAGTGTCAGATTTCAAAGTTTAAAATTAAAGGGCAACAATTCTGTCAGGAAAAAAGTCCACTAATTGCCGATCAGTGACCTTTGACCTTTTGGAAACAAGTCAGACTGTCAAATGAAAAAAAAATGTAAAACATAAGTTAAAAATAAGTCTAATATACGAAAATTGAAATGACAAACCGTGTTCGGTATGTGTAACCCTTAGGGACCTCCGCATCAGTGTCCGGAAACAAGGCACGATTATCTCGCGTTGACAAGATGGAGGATGGGTGAAGAGAGCAGACGACCAACCCGAAGAGGAGATTGAGAATATTCTCAACTTGTCAGAAGGTTGGCATCGTTCATCAACGCCCGGGAAGATAAGGAAAATTGCAATGGCTGGGCACGGTATCAAACAATTAAAACCCCGAAAGAAAAATATGTCTCCTCTGGATGATACACCATTTTCATTTTCAACGGAAATTAATCTTCACATTTCATCTGGTATTTGGTATTGGAAATGTTTACTCTGGCCAGATTTAATTAACGATGGGAATGAAACTTCGGAAAGATGACAGCCGATTCCGTATCGCTGTACATAAAGTATGTTGAAAACCAAATTTGTTACAAAAATATTGACATGTTGAAAAAGTTCTTTTGCATCATATTCGGGGTTTGATTAACCTAACACGTGAATCAGTGATAGGGTATTGGACCGTTACATTTCTGTTGTGTCTACACTCTGATACTACCCTGATATACCAGACAGACAATGATATTTCTGTTGTGTCTACCTCTGAGATATAACAGACAATGTCTATGTTACATTTCTGTTGTGTCTTCACTCTGGTACTACCCTGATATACCAGACAATGTCTATGTTACATTTCTGTTGTGTCTACACTCTGGTACTACCCTGATATACCAGACAGACAATGTCTATGTTACATTTCTGTTGTGTCTTCACTCTGGTACTACCCTGATATACCAGACAATGTCTATGTTACATTTCTGTTGTGTCTACACTCTGATATACCAGACAGACAATGTCTATGTTACATTTCTGTTGTGTCTTCACTCTGGTACTACCCTGATATACCAGACAGACAATGTCTATGTTACATTTCTGTTGTGTCTTCACTCTGGTACTACCCTGATATACCAGACAGACAATGTCTATGTTACATTTCTGTTGTGTCTTCACTCTGATACTACCCTGATATACCAGACAGACAATGTCTATGTTACATTTCTGTTGTGTCTTCACTCTGGTACTACCCTGATATACCAAATGGACATTGTTTATATGAGGTAAAATCTGTCATATCAATCAATTAACAGTTCAAGTAAAGATATAAGAATCCTTTCTTGGATAGAGAGCAAGGGAATGTCTTTACTGGGAAAATAGAATCTAAGGTCAAGGTCAACAATTCTACATCAACTGAGATGGAGTCAAAGGTCAAGGTAAATGTTATCTTACAACAATGGGGATATTAGAGTCATAGCTCAAGGTCAACAATTTTGCATCAAACATGAAGACAAGACTGCATTACTATGGATCAAATGCAAATGTCAGTATCCAGCAATATTACATCTACAAAAGTATGAGAAATGGATTAAGATGAAATATTATACATTAACCAGATCGAGCATTAGGTCATCAGGTACTGTAGATTCAAAGACAATGCAAATAGTTGCACTTATCCATTTCTTCATTCTAGGTATATGGTGCCATGACCAAAGGTCAAGTTCAGCAATACTACATCTGCATTAGGAAGTACATCAAAGGTCAAGGTCAGTGTTATTATATTTATAGGAATATGATTTTTAGGGTAGGTCAGTAGGGAGTTTTTCAAAAACATGTTTTTAGAAGAGAAAATTTTATCAAACCAAACATTTTAGGGTAAGCACAAAAAATGAGTTGGTAGGGAAACAGGAAACAAACAAGTTTTTGTTTGGCCTTAGCTATTGTGAAGATGTAAAACTTCTAATAAACAAGTTTTTGTTTGGCCTTAGCTTTTGTGAAGATGCAAAACTTCTGATAAACATGTTTTTGTTTGGCCTTAGCTATTGTGAAGATGTAAAACTTCTAATAAACATGTTTTTGTTTGGCCTTAGCTTTTGTGAAGATGCAAAACTTCTAATAAACATGTTTTTGTTTGGCCTTAGCTATTGTGAAGATGTAAAACTTCTAACAAACATAAACTCTGAAAATATATTGCTGCAGCAGGAACTCTGTACCACAGCCTAATCAAACTCCGCACAGTTGTCAATTAATCTGTTGTACGTGATTATAAATAACAACATAAAGTTTCAATAAAACTGTGGTTATTTATTGTAACATGATTTACACATTAGTTTTACTTGTGATGAAAGAATTTCTCTGTTCCTGCTGTGGACAAATTAATTTAATTTTATTTCTCTTTTTAATAGACACCAGGTCATGGTTTGACTGTGGCGTTTGTCATAGGACCTATAAATAGGACTGTTCTAAAGTTGATAGTTGCCAAAGGTTTCATCAGTATTGTTAACAATGGTTTGGGGTAATGAAAACTAAATTTTAAAGTATGATGCAATTTTTTTATTTAAATTTTTAAGTATAAACATATACATTACCTGTTCTTTATAATTATATCATATAGAACATAAACTCAATTACAAACATGGAAATATGTTCATAGGTAAAAAAGATGGCAATACTTTCGGAGCTGGAAACCATTAAAAACCAGAGTTGTTTGAGTTTATTTTAGTTCACAGTCCCTTTCTACATGTGGTAAACAAATGCTGGGTTTACAGTTCTAGTCAAGGCTATAGTAATTAATTGACTTTATTTGTAACTTTTATTTAGATGGTATTGAAATTTTGGAAAAGAATGAAATCACGTGATTGTGTTTAATTACCCTACAGAGTACAGAAGGTATTTGTTAATGATTCAAGTTTAATGCAACAGTGACTTTTAGAGAAGACTTAAAGTGATGAGAAAATCAGTGTTTCTGATTCAAAAGTTTGCTATTAAGAGATTAACGTAGATTTTATTTAGAGATAATTGTCAGTGGCTTGATGTTGTAGTTATTATCTACTAGGATCAACTGATCACTGAACACGTCCTGTGCTTAGCTCCGATGCTGAAACGTTGCGTAGAAAATGATACAGACTGGTCATCTTGTTTGTTGATTTTTATGTTAGTGTGTACTGTAGCTTTCATATGGTTTCTTGGTATCATTTTGTACATATAAGTTTTATAGCTAGGGATCATATGAAATAACAAATTCTGGTTCCTAAAAAGTCAAGGTCATTGTGATTAAAGTGAAAATGTTGAACAGATTTGTAACTTTTCATAATCACAAGTCTTTGTTTAGAAACTTGATAAATTTGTTTTGTGACTACACACAGCATACATATAATGATATGGGTTATTTCTAATATGTTATATTATATAATAATCATATTTCAATCCCCTGTTTACCATCAGCGTTGCTAAATTCTCATTTGGACAGTCTATTGTATTTCAGTTGATTATAGGATTAGTTTGCTTATACAAGGAGAATCATTAGCGTACATCTTCTGTAATGATTTAGAAGTGTCCATCGAGGGTAGTAATTCTCACCATGTGTACATCTTCTATAATGATTTAGAAATGTCCATTGAGGGTAGTAATTCTCACCATGTGTACATCTTCTATAATGATTTAGAAATGTCCATCGAGGGTAGTAATTCTCACCATGTGTACATCTTCTATAATGATTTAGAAGTGTCCATTGAGGGTAGTAATTCTCACCATGTGTACATCTTCTATAATGATTTAGAAGTGTCCATTGAGGGTAGTAATTCTCACCATGTGTACATCTTCTATAATGATTTAGAAATGTCCATTGAGGGTAGTAATTCTCACCATGTGTACATCTTCTATAATGATTTAGAAATGTCCATTGAGGGTAGTAATTCTCACCATGTGTACATCTTCTATAATGATTTAGAAGTGTCCATTGAGGGTAGTAATTCTCACCATGTGTGTACATCTTCTATAATGATTTAGAAGTGTCCATTGAGGGTAGTAATTCTCACCGTGTGTACATCTTCTATAATGATTTAGAAGTGTCCATTGAGGGTAGTAATTCTCACCGTGTGTACATCTTCTATAATGATTTAGAAGTGTCCATTGAGGGTAGTAATTCTCACCATGTGTACATCTTCTATAATGATTTAGAAGTGTTCATTGAGGGTAGGAATTCTCACCATGTGTGTACATCTTCTGTAATGATTTAGAAGTGTCCATTGAGGGTAGTAATTCTCACCATGTGTACATCTTCTATAATGATTTAGAAATGTCCATTGATGGTAGTAATTCTCACCATGTGTACATTTTCTATAATGATTTAGAAGTGTACATAGAGGGTAGTAATTCTCGCCGTGTGTACATCTTCTATAATGATTTAGAATTGTCCATTGAGGGTAGTAATTCTCACCATGTGTACATCTTCTATAATGATTTAGAAATGTCCATTGAGGGTAGTAATTCTCACCATGTGTACATCTTCTATAATGATTTAGAAGTGTTCATTGAGGGTAGTAATTCTCACTGTGTGTACATCTTCTATAATGATATATAAGTGTCCATTGAGGGTAGTAATTCTCACTGTGTGTACATCTTCTATAATGATTTAGAAGTGTTCATTGAGGGTAGTAATTCTCACCGTGTGTACATCTTCTATAATGATATATAAGTGTCCATTGAGGGTAGTAATTCTCACCGTGTGTACATCTTCTATAATGATGTAGGAGTGTCCATTGAGGGTAGTAATTCTCACCATGTGTGTGTTGCTAGTAAAACTCAATTCACACCAATATAATCATGGTATACTATCGTAAATTTCAGAATACAAGGGGGGTATCCCTCAAGAATAAACTGAAAATGTACACATTTCCCTTCAAAATGACATTGGATTTTCATTTTCCTTGAGAATATCACTGATATTATTGTATAATGATTTCATGCTTTACAAAAGTACACAAAGTGTTTTATACTAAGAGATAAAAAAAATTTTTACAGAGAATTTCTTTGTTCTGAGTTAAGAATCACCTGTTTCAATGTACAATCTGCCAGAGGCAGGTAGGATCTGTGCTGCTCTTCAGATGTTGTCTTGTACGACATTAGGAAATTAGTTCCTAGATTCACATGGCTATAACCTTCCATTATAGGAACAAACCAACAGTTAATTTTCTTTATTCTGTAGAAAGAAAATAGGATCAAGATTTAGTAGTGTGATACATTAGTTTTACACATTCTATTCTAGTCTTAAAGCCTGGTTTGATGACAGACCTGTTTTAGGTGTCTCCTGTCAGGGCACTGAAATGGAATTGAAATGTATTTTTGAAGATAGAATTCTCTTGATAGGGTGAAACCAAACCTGGTATGTAAAATGGAATTGTCCATATACAGCATGTATTATTTTACTTTTGTTAATATTTACCTCTTTATCAAAGACAATTTGCTTTATGTTTGTTCTCCTAACATGCATATTTTAAAAAAAAAGTTCATTCAGTGTGCTTGGGCTGTACATTCTGGTGCTTGGGCTGTACATTCTGGTGCATGGGGTGTACATTTAGGTGCTTTGGCTGTACATTCAGGTGCTTGGGCTGTACATTCAGTGTGCTTGGGGTGTACATTTAGGTGCTTGGGCTGTACATTTAGGTGCTTGGGCTGTACATTCTGGTGCATGGGGTGTACATTTAGGTGCTTTGGCTGTACATTTAGGTGCTTGGGCTATACATTTAGGTGCTTGGGCTATACATTTAGGTGCTTGGGCTGTACATTCTGGTGCTTGGGCTGTACATTCTGGTGCATGGGGTGTACATTTAGGTGCTTTGGCTGTACATTCTGGTGCTTGGGCTATACATTTAGGTGCTTGGGCTGTACATTCTGGTGCTTGGGCTGTACATTTAGGTGCTTAGGTTGTACATTCTGATGCTTGGGCTGTACATTTAGGTGCTTGGGCTATACATTCTGGTGCTTGGTCTATACATTTAGGTACTTGGCCTGTATATTCTGGTGCTTGGGCTGTACATTCAGTGTGCTTGGGCTGTACATTCTGGTGCTTGGGCTGTACATTTAGGTGCTTGGGCTGTACATTCAGTGTGCTTGGGCTATACATTTAGGTACTTGGCCTGTACATTCTGGTGCTTGGGCTGTACATTCAGGTGCTTGGGCTGTACATTTAGGTGCTTGGGCTATACATTTAGGTGCTTGGGCTATACATTTAGGTACTTGGCCTGTACATTCTGGTGCTTGGGCTGTACATTCAGTGTGCTTGGGCTGTACATTCTGGTGCTTGGGCTGTACATTCAGGTGCTTGGGCTGTACATTCTGGTGTTTGGGCTGTACATTCAGTGTGCTTGGGCAATACATTCTGGTGCTTGGGCTGTACATGCTGGTGCTTGGGCTGTACATTCTGGTGCTTGGGCTGTACATTCAGTGTGCTTGGGCTGTACATTCTGGTGCTTGGGCTGTACATTCAGGTGCTTGGGCTGTACATTCTGGTGTTTGGGCTGTACATTCAGTGTGCTTGGGCTATACATTCTGGTGCTTGGGCTGTACATTTAGGTGCTTGGGCTATACATTTAGGTGCTTGGGCTATACATTTAGGTACTTGGCCTGTACATTCTGGTGCTTGGGCTGTACATTCAGTGTGCTTGGGCTGTACATTCTGGTGCTTGGGCTGTACATGGTGGTGTTTGGGCTGTACATTCAGTGTGCTTGGGCTGTACATTCTGGTGCTTTGGCTGTACATTTAGGTGCTTGGGCTGTACATTCTGGTGCTTGGGCTGTACATTTAGGTGCTTGGGCTGTACATTCTGGTGCTTGGGCTATACATTCTGGTGCATGGGGTGTACATTTAGGTGCTTTGGCTGTACATTTAGGTGCTTGGGCTATACATTTAGGTGCTTGGGCTATACATTTAGGTGCTTGGGCTGTACATTCTGGTGCTTGGGCTGTACATTCTGGTGCATGGGGTGTACATTTAGGTGCTTTGGCTGTACATTCTGGTGCTTGGGCTGTACATTTAGGTGCTTGGGCTGTACATTCAGTGTGCTTGGGCTGTACATTCTGATGCTTGGGCTGTACATTCTGGTGCTTGGGCTGTACATTTAGGTGCTTAGGTTGTACATTCTGATGCTTGGGCTGTACATTTAGGTGCTTGGGCTATACATTCTGGTGCTTGGTCTATACATTTAGGTACTTGGCCTGTATATTCTGGTGCTTGGGCTGTACATTCAGTGTGCTTGGGCTGTACATTCTGGTGCTTGGGCTGTACATTTAGGTGCTTGGGCTGTACATTCAGTGTGCTTGGGCTGTACATTCTGGTGCTTGGGCTGTACATTTAGGTGCTTGGGCTATACATTTAGGTACTTGGCCTGTACATTCTGGTGCTTGGGCTGTACATTCAGGTGCTTGGGCTGTACATTTAGGTGCTTGGGCTATACATTTAGGTGCTTGGGCTATACATTTAGGTACTTGGCCTGTACATTCTGGTGCTTGGGCTGTACATTCAGTGTGCTTGGGCTGTACATTCTGGTGCTTGGGCTGTACATTCAGGTGCTTGGGCTGTACATTCTGGTGTTTGGGCTGTACATTCAGTGTGCTTGGGCAATACATTCTGGTGCTTGGGCTGTACATGCTGGTGCTTGGGCTGTACATTCTGGTGCTTGGGCTGTACATTCAGTGTGCTTGGGCTGTACATTCTGGTGCTTGGGCTGTACATTCAGGTGCTTGGGCTGTACATTCTGGTGTTTGGGCTGTACATTCAGTGTGCTTGGGCTATACATTCTGGTGCTTGGGCTGTACATTTAGGTGCTTGGGCTATACATTTAGGTGCTTGGGCTATACATTTAGGTACTTGGCCTGTACATTCTGGTGCTTGGGCTGTACATTCAGTGTGCTTGGGCTGTACATTCTGGTGCTTGGGCTGTACATGGTGGTGTTTGGGCTGTACATTCAGTGTGCTTGGGCTGTACATTCTGGTGCTTTGGCTGTACATTTAGGTGCTTGGGCTGTACATTCTGGTGCTTGGGCTGTACATTTAGGTGCTTGGGCTGTACATTCTGGTGCTTGGGCTATACATTTAGGTGCTTGGGCTGTACATTTAGGTGCTTGGGCTGTACATTCAGTGTGCTTGGGCTGTACATTCAGTGTGCTTGGGTTGTACATTCTGGTGTTTGGGCTGTACATTCAGTGTGCTTTGGCTGTACATTCTGGTGCTTGGGCTGTACATTTAGGTGCTTGGGCTGTACATTCTGGTGCTTGGGCTGTACATTTAGGTGCTTGGGCTGTACATTTAGGTGCTTGGGCTGTACATTCTGGTGCTTGGGCTGTACATTTAGGTGCTTGGGCTGTACATTCAGTGTGCTTGGGCTGTACATTCTGATGCTTGGGCTGTACATTCTGGTGCTTGGGCTGTACATTTAGGTGCTTAGGTTGTACATTCTGATGCTTGGGC
Source organism: Ylistrum balloti (assembly GCF_031769215.1). Taxonomy (NCBI): domain Eukaryota; kingdom Metazoa; phylum Mollusca; class Bivalvia; order Pectinida; family Pectinidae; genus Ylistrum; species Ylistrum balloti. The sequence continues at coordinate 284,996 of NW_026782639.1, read as the reverse complement.
TGTACATTTAGGTGCTTGGGCTGTACATTCTGGTGCTTGGGCTGTACATTCAGTGTGCTTGGGCTGTACATTCTGGTGCTTGGGCTGTACATTCAGTGTGCTTGGGCTATACATTTAGGTGCTTGGGCTATACATTCTGGTGCTTGGGCTGTACATTTAGGTGCTTGGGCTGTACATTCAGTGTGCTTGGGCTGTACATTCTGGTGCTTGGGCTGTACATTTAGGTGCTTGGGCTATACATTTAGGTACTTGGCCTGTACATTCTGGTGCTTGGGCTGTACATTCAGTGTGCTTGGGCTGTACATTCTGGTGCTTGGGCTGTACATTTAGGTGCTTGGGCTATACATTTAGGTGCTTGGGCTATACATTTAGGTACTTGGCCTGTACATTCTGGTGCTTGGGCTGTACATTCAGTGTGCTTGGGCTGTACATTCTGGTGCTTGGGCTGTACATGCTGGTGTTTGGGCTGTACATTCTGGTGCTTGGGCTGTACATTTAGGTGCTTGGGCTGTACATTTAGGTGCTTGGGCTGTACATTTAGGTGTTTGGGCTGTACATTCTGGTGCTTGGGCTGTACATTCAGTGTGCTTGGGCTGTACATTCTGGTGCTTGGGCTGTACATTTAGGTGCTTGGGCTGTACATTCTGGTGCTTGGGCTATACATTTAGGTGCTTGGGCTGTACATTCTGGTGCTTGGGCTATACATTTAGGTGCTTGGGCTGTACATTCTGGTGTTTGGGCTGTACATTCAGTGTGCTTGGGCTGTACATTCTGGTGCTTGGGCTGTACATTCTGATGCTTGGGCTGTACATTTAGGTGCTTGGGCTGTACATTCTGGTGCTTGGGCTGTACATTCAGTGTGCTTGGGCTGTACATTCTGGTGCTTGGGCTGTACATTCTGGTGCTTGGGCTGTACATTTAGGTGCTTGGGCTGTACATTCTGGTGCTTGGGCTGTACATTCTGGTGCTTGGGCTGTACATTCTGGTGCTTGGGCTATACATTTAGGTGCTTGGGCTATACATTTAGGTGCTTGGGCTGTACATTTAGGTGCTTGGGCTGTACATTCTGGTGCTTGGGCTGTACATTCAGTGTGCTTGGGCTGTACATTTTGGTGCTTGGGCTGTACATTCTGGTGCTTGGGCTGTACATTTAGGTGCTTGGGCTGTACATTCTGGTGCTTGGGCTGTACATTCAGTGTGCTTGGGCTGTACATTCTGGTGCTTGGGCTGTACATTCTGGTGCTTGGGCTGTACATTTAGGTGCTTGGGCTGTACATTCAGTGTGCTTGGGCTGTACATTCTGGTGCTTGGGCTGTACATTCTGGTGCTTGGGCTGTACATTTAGGTGCTTGGGCTGTACATTTAGGTGCTTGGGCTGTACATTCAGTGTGCTTGGGCTGTACATTCAGTGTGCTTGGGCTGTACATTCAGTGTGCTTGGGCTGTACATTCTGGTGCTTGGGCTATACATTTAGGTGCTTGGGCTGTACATTCTGGTGCTTGGGCTGTACATTCTGGTGCTTGGGCTGTACATTCAGTGTGCTTGGGCTGTACATTTAGGTACTTGGGCTGTACATTTAGGTGTTTGGGCTGTACATGTAGGTGCTTGGGCTGTACATTCAGTGTGCTTGGGCTGTACATTTAGGTGCTTGGGCTGTACATTCAGTGTGCTTGGGCTGTACATTCTGGTGCTTGGGCTGTACATTCAGTGTGCTTGGGCTGTACATTTAGGTGCTTGGGCTGTACATTCAGTGTGCTTGGGCTGTACATTCAGTGTGCTTGGGCTGTACATTCTGGTGCTTGGGCTGTACATTCAGTGTGCTTGGGCTGTACATTTAGGTGCTTGGGCTGTACATTCAGTGTGCTTGGGCTGTACATTTAGGTGCTTGGGCTGTACATGTAGGTGTTTGGGCTGTACATTCAGTGTGCTTGGGCTGTACATTCAGTGTGCTTGGGCTGTACATTTAGGTGCTTGGGCTGTACATTCTGGTGCTTGGGCTGTACATTCTGGTGCTTGGGCTGTACATTTAGGTACTTGGGCTATATATTTAGGTGCTTGGGCTGTACATTCCAGGGTTTGGGCTGTACATTTGAATACTTGGGCTGTACATTCCAGGGTTTGGGCTGTACATTCAGGTACTGCAATGATATTGCAGATTATCATTTATCTGATTACCTCTTATCCAAGATTCTGGAAATAGAAATATTATTGAGTCTCTCCAGTCAAAGGCTCTGATATGACCAACCTGAAAAGTTTTGCTCAATGTAATATTTGATATTAAAAATTTACCCATCACATAATTCCATTTGTAGAATTCAATTTGAAATCATGCAACATTCACTTCACACTAGTCTTGAAAAAACATGTTCTGATATTATAAAGCATTGTTCTAATTCAGAACCTTATCATGGTAAGAAAAAATTCAACATTAATTTAAGGAAGACAACATTAATGTAAGGGAAATAACTCTACCAAAAACACACATTGCTGCTCCATCTCCCATAAACATGGCAATTGATACTTTTTGCTTTTTCTGAATCACTTTATACAAAATATGAATGAGCGTCTCTGTGGTAGAGGTTGTGGTTGTTAATTATCCTGGATTTTGTGGTAATTTGTAAACTAAACTTTGTTGTTTTCAGATATGGTAAATTTCCATTCTGTGGTGGAAGAGTTGCTGACCCAGAACAGTATCAACCTATCTGGGAGTTTGTTTCTAATGATAGCAAAACAAAAGAGAACCAGTAAGTTCTCGCTTCACACTCACTTGGGATGGGATCTTCTGGAATGAGCAGTGGCAGGAATATAAGCCGGCTAGACAGACCAGAGACCTACGGTTGGATGTAAACTCTGATCTAGAGGGGAGAGTGAAAGAACTGACCTCTGTGTCTGGTCCCAAAAAGGAGGTAGAGAGTTTGCACAGCTAGTACTGTAGGGAGTCTATTGGTGATGTGGTTTGGCGTGTTGATCTATAGAAGACAGTTTAATGCAGATTGACATGTTGCCATCATTATTGCAGGGATTTCTTGACGAGTCCAGTCAAAGCCAGCAACCAAACCTGCTGTGAATTGTGAGGAACTGGCAGTACCAGAGTTAGTTCAGACTTCTTGTTTGGCGGCACCAAATCTGTCAACCACTCAGACTACATGCCTTGAGCAGGTTTTGCCTAGTACTGCTCAAACGTCTAGGTCGTCAGAATTGCCTATACCTTTTGCAAAGACTTCTTGTCCAATGCAGTCATTTCAGTCATTGACCCAGATTTCTTGTCTGAGAGGATCAGGTGAATCCCAGCTGTAGTAGGAGCTTGCTCTGGCATCCCTTCGTTAGTCTTATCAGGAGATACAACAGAGAGCAACTGAGGATAAAAGCTGAGGTAAAGGTGATCATCCGGCGGGTAAGACAAAATCCTCATCAAGTGTAAATAAAACTTCTTGAATCTTGACTCTTGACTCTTGAAGAGTGTGTTGAGGTGGAAGAAAGTCTTCTCAGACTCGAGAGTGGTGTCCCAGACCAATAAGCTGTGGATTACAACAATAGAAGCTTCAGTAATTTGTTCTTGATGCTTTGATACTACCATTTTTTGGAAGGAGAGGAAGTGTTGGGTTCCTGATTGTGTGGAAGATAGTCAGTAATTCAAAGCACATGCCTTTAAATTCCATGTTTCGGACATGTTTGTCTAGCCGAGCGGCTTCAACCCACAGAGGAGATCCTGTGGGCGAGGAAGCAAGACCTACAGCAAACCAGATCCTGGTTCCAGGGAGGTTCACATGATAACTGACTGTAGCAGATATCTCTTCAGTAACAGACACAGGCAGCTACTGTGAAGCCATTTGGCACCTCCTTAAGGTCTCAGTTCCAGAGAAGTTTCCACTTTCGATGCATATCCAGACCTTCTGGAAAGCTGATGGTGGTGAAGATTGATGTGGAGGAACAGAAAACAGAATTACGGATAAAAGATGTTTCTTGCTTTGAAAGATATCCTTCTTGGACAGGATTATGAAGGTGAAGTGACTGCACAGCTAAGACTGAACTTGGCAGTATCAGGATTGAAGTGGGAAGGAGATTGACTTGGTAGGAACTTATGGTTTCCCTCTGTGATCCATAGACTTATCCATTAATGGATATGCAGGTTGCAGACTTGCAGTAGGCTTACATCTGAAGCACTAACTTCTGTTTCCATCGACTCAAGAAGCTGACCATGCATGAAGGACTGGTGGTAGTGGTTGGAGGTATTGACCAGAGCAAATGGTTTTTCCATTTGTCAGTGAGTTGCTTGTATCTTCAGAGTATACATGATAGTGGATAATATAACTAACATGCTTTACCCATAATGAGTGTGTCCTTCAGCAGTGGTGTTCCCCAACCTGTATCTAGGCTTCACTAATCTTGTCAGGTCCTTCAGCATTGGTCAAGTCATGTCTTTGGAAAATTGTTCTGGTTGTTCACATTCTGTCGCAGACTGATAGACCAAAGTTTTAAGAGTACATCAAACCAACTGTACACTGTTACGGAAATAATGGCAACTGAGGGCAGCTGAACAGCTGAAACACTTCTTGAGCTCTCCTTCACGAATGTCAGTGAATTGTTTAAGTAGCTAGACTTCTTGTCAAGTGTTCTGAGAATGACACCTGTTATATCAGTTGTTGGACTTCCTATCCAGAGTCCATTGTTAACATGATGTGTGCAACCGCTAGGAGGACCTTCCATCTTAATCATCAAGAAGGGATCCTGAAAATTAATCCAAGTGAACCTGAGGGCCAGACCAACCACTTGTTAAGCTGACCTGGAAAATTTTTAGAGTGATAAAGGTGAGATGATCTGGTATTACTTATATATAACGGTAAATTATTAACCTCTGGGGCAGATTATATGAAATATAGACAGTCTGTAATGGTGAAGTGTAACCTTGGAGACAGATTATATAAAATATACACAGTCTGTAATGGTGAAGTGTAACCTTGGAGACAGATTATATAGAATATACTCTCCTTCGGTCTCCAAGGTTAGTAAATGATTTATTACAATATATTATTTTTTTTCTTGATGTTTTTTCACAAAGACATTCTTTTAACTAAGGTACCAAAATCTTCGCCAGCGTTGAATATTCATTCTATTGAAAACAAGTTGTTTTTAATGGTCTCTCCATATCAACTTCTGTATCTCAAAAAAGAAAATATAAATATATTAGACAAAGAAATAGTCATAGATCATCACTTATGTTTTGAATTTCAGATATGGTTTACAACCTAGACGCCAACAAGGTCTTTTCACTTCGTGATGTTGAAAATCTTTTGATCACGTTATGTGAGGTAATCAGACTTCTAGAAGTAAAATATTGGATGCATAGTCACTTTCTACAGCTAGGAGTATCAAGATTGATTTATTCAATGGTCACATTGTTTTAAAGTGAAGCTTTGTTAGTTTGACTATAACCTGATGTGGCACATGAAAAATATCTGGAACCTATTGGCTACTTACAACTTGTATAAAAATTATCTGCATTTGAAATAATCACCGATTGTATAACACATTTTCAACAAAAAGATCTAAAACAGAAGAGTTAAGTGTAAATGTTGGGATACTTAGCTGTTGAATCTCTGATCAATGTAGTTTCAAACATGTCAGTTTGCAAATTGTCTATAAACCCACATTTCAAATGTAATGATGAAAACTGTGAATAGTAATCGTATCAGTTCTATACTCCACTTAAAAAATGTGCCTATAGAGGGCACTTTACTGAGCAGATAAATAACGTTGGAGCCAACATAGTCATAAAGAATGGCTGGTTCATACGGCTTTTGTAGAATATACTACTTTAATGGTCCCATCACCTAAGCTTTGTCTCCAAAAGTCAAGACAATGATAATTCCAATATTTCAGCCAGATCAAATTAATTTGTCATATCTATCGGTTTGTCTTCTATAACATATATACATATATGTATATTTCTCTATTATCTGGGGACTAATGTTAGTTATGTTACTCTACATGTAAAGGATAACAATATTTATGTATCTTGGTGGACCTACCAGGAAACATAAATTCAAATTTTACCTCATGATAAACTACAACTGTTAACCTTTTGAACTTTATTTATTTCTAAACACATATATACTGTTCTGACATGTATATGACCTACTGTACCTGTAGTTTAATGACTTTTTGTCTCCAAATGTTTGGATGACTGCCTGTTATTTATCGCTGAACAAGTAGTTGGCTTGGTAACTTAACTTGAAAATCCCAATATCCACATATACTGTATACAGTTATAATGGGACATAGGTCACACAAGGCCACGTACAAATAAACAGTGAGGTCCCCGTTGAGTGGAGTGACAGCTCCCCCTGTGTGGTATAGGGGATGGGGAGACAATTAATGGGGCTTTCACTATTTATGATTCTTTACAATTGTTGTTATTCTGAATTCTCTATTGTCCTGACATTAAATATCACACTAATATTCTCTTTTAGACATGACAACCATTTATCACTTTGACCAGTTTTTTGTTTAATTTCTTATTTGTTGAATATGTATATTCATTTTCCGCCTGAAATCATTTCAGATGATGGTGGTCAAGTGGAAGAGGCTGGATTTGGAGTAAAAAGGTAAGTAGATACATTATGAGAAAAGGTAACATGTCAATATGTCAGGTGTAGAATTGGTTAGATACTCTTAGTGCCTTTGATGAAATTGATAAGTTACTTGTGTTTTAAGTCAAAATTGATGAGATATTCTTGTTTTATGATGAAGTTGATAGATCCTTTTGGTTTATTTATGGTAAAATTTGGGATGATAATTGTATTTTACAATAAGATTAAAATGATAAATGTGTTTTAGGATAAAAACAATGGAAATAACTGACATATTGTTATTTCCTACGATAGTCTGAGGAGGCCATTGGAGAAAATCTCGCTCAAAGTTCAGGGATTGGCTTAAAAGCTTTGGGCATGACATGAATGTTATGATGTTGTAGCTATTGAGGGGTGAGGTAATATAATCATTTGGGTGATGTAATGGTGGGGAAATAAGAGAGTGAGGTGATCTTACCCTTGGGGTGATATGAGGGATGAGGTGATATTACCCTTGAGGTGATATGCGGGATGAGGTGATATTACCCTTGGGGTGATATAAGGGATGAGGTAGTATCACCATTGAGGTGATATAAGGGGTGAGGTAATATTACCATTAGCATGATAAAAACGGTGAGATGATATAAAAGTTAGGTGATATTTTCACTGGGGTGATGTGATTAGTAAGGTGATGCATATTACCATTGGAAGGATATGAATGGTTTGTCGATGTGAAGGGTTTTGTATAAGAATTTTGGGGTGATATGAAGGATGAGGGGATATTAGAAGGTGGATGATATGGCGGTGATGTGATATAGCAAATGAGAGTATATCACCATTGGGGTGATATGAAGGATAATGAAGAGTGAGGGGATATGAAAGGTGAGGTGACATAACCAGGTGATCTTACTATTGGGGTGATATAAATGGTGGGGTTATGAAGGTTGGGATGAGATACCCTGTAAGTTGAAATTAAACGGTGAGATGATATTACTAGTGGAGTGATATGAAGAGTAGGATATTGGCTCTTTTTTATCAAAGGATTTTTGCTGGGATTTTTGCAGTTGTAACAAGATTGCAGACTTCCTGTGTGAATCATTGAAAAAATTGAGGTCATGATATTAATATTTTACTGCATTACATTTAGTGAATGGGAGTATAGGACATCTGAGCTTGTCGATTACAAAATGACCACACTGTGTTAATTTGCATATGTATAAAAAGTCATGTTACGTAGTATCAATTGACAGTTGGTTTAATGTCAGAAAACCTGTCATTTAAATGTATTTGTGACCATTTTTACGATTGGCTTTGATAATCTAATGGTTTTTGGTATCATATTTCGCATTATTTTATCAACTCTGAATTAATGTATGGAGACAATATGTAAATTACAGGGATTAGCACCATAGAATTTAAATCATTTGCGAATGATTCATCAAGTCTAGTGGTTATGATGTCCCCCAGAGTCCTGACATGTTTTATTTCAACAAAAGAAACCAGATACATTTAAGCAAAGACACAATGTCCTCTACATCACAAATGGAAAATAGACCTAAATTTGTGCACGAATCGGAGAATTGCTCACTGATTTTCATGCTTGAATGAGTTGATTGGTTCCCAAATTTTCATGCTAAGATGAATATTCCTGATATTTTTTTTTCATATTGTGACACTTGTTGTTTTATGGCTATCGGACTCGGGAGGTTACATAATTTTAACACACTGTAATCAAGTCATATAGGCCCTGAAATAACTGATCATTACAGATGATTAAATCTGGTATTTATAATCTCTATATTTAACTCAACGGTTCTAAACCTACTCAAAATTAACTCGCGTGATTGCTGATGTTTTAAGTTAAATGTTATAATCCAATGTTATTTGAACATAAGTCCATAGTTACCGGGTTATTCTGAATGTTAGTCGATGGTTACAGGGTTACTCTGAACATAAGTCCATGGTTACAGGGTTATTCTGAACATAAGTCCATGGTTACAGGGTTATTCTGAATGTTAGTCCATGGTTACAGGGTTACTTTGAACATAAGTTCATAGTTACAAGGTTATTCTGAACATAAGTCCATGGTTACAGGGTTACTTTGAACATAAGTTCATAGTTACAAGGTTATTCTGAACATAAGTCCATGGTTACAGGGTTACTGTGAACATAAGTTCATATATACAGGGTTATTCTGAACATAAGTTTATGGTTACAGGGTTATTCTGAATGTTAGTCCATGGTTACAGGGTTACTGTGAACATAAGTTCATAGTTACAAGGTTATCCTGAACATAAGTCCATGGTTACAGGGTTACTGTGAACATAAGTTCATATTTACAGGGTTATTCTGAACATAAGTCCATGGTTACAGGGTTATTCTGAATGTTAGTCCATGGTTACAGGGTTATTCTGAATGTAAGTCCATGGATACAGGGTATCTCTGAACATACGTCCAAGGTTACCGGGTTATTCTGAACACAAGTCCATGGTTACAGGGTTATTCTGAACAAAAGTCCGTAGTTACAGGGTTATTCTGAACATAAGTCCATGGTTACAGGGTTATTCTGAGCATTAGTCCATGGTTACAGGGTTATTCTGAACATAAGTCCATGGTTACAGGATTATTCTGAGCATTAGTCCATGGTTACAGGGTTATTCTGAACATAAGTCCATGGTTACAGGGTAATTCTGAACATAAGTCCATGGTTACAGGGTAACTCTGAACATAAGTCCATGGTTACAGGGTAACTCTGAACATAAGTCCATGGTTACAGGGTTATTCTGAGCATTAGTTTATGGTTACAGGGTTACTCTGGACATAAGTCCATGGTTGCAGTGTTACTGTGAACATAAGTTCATGGTTACCGGGTTATTCTGAACATAAGTTCATGGTTACAGGGTAACTCTGAACACAAGTCCATGGTTACAGGGTTATTCTGAACACAAGTCCATGGTTACAGGGTTATTCTGAACATTAGTTCATGGTTACAGGGTTATTCTGAACATTAGTTCATGGTTACAGGGTTATTCTGAATGTTAGTCCATGGTTACAGGGTTATTCTTAACATAAGTCCATGGTTACAGGCTTATTCTGAATATTAGTCCATGGTTACAGGGTTATTCTGAACACAAGTTCATGGTTACAGGGTTATTCTGAACATAAGTCCATGGTTACAGGGTTATTCTGAACATACGTTCATGGTTACAGGGTTATTCTGAACAAATGTAAGTCCCTACAGGCAAGGTTACTCTGAATGTAAATCCCCACTTACCAAATGCCAGTCAAAGGTTACAGAATGACTTTTAATGTGGTTCACCATTTACAAGGCCTATGATAATCATCCTAATTTTGAATCAGTTATTTCGAGGTTTATCTAATTAAGAGGAAATTGTTCAAAGGGCTACCATGATGATTGATTTCTGATTAGAATACTATTGTACAGTTTCAAGACAACTGAAGTAAATATTTTTGTAGATTTTGTAGGTATTTTCAATATGCGAATTCATATTTCCATATATGGACTGTTTTGATATGATGTTATTTATATAGTTTTGAGTAGGTACTGGAACTGTATATAGATATGTACCTTGGCTCTATAATACTGATGTAAAGTTGTTCTAATTAGGCCTTCTGTGTAACTTGTCAACCACTAATAAAACTAAAGAATCCTGATGTTGATGCTTCTTTGTATTATTGTAAACATGGAAATGTATATGTAAGGGAAATTTACACTAATTATGTGGAAGCCATTTGACTGCTTAAATTTCACCAGGTGTCCTGTGCACTGGTGAAAGATAAATATTAGACACACTTGTAATTATGAAAGTTCTTACTGAAGACACTATTAAATATCCTTTAATTATTCCATTGTCATTAGACTAGGACCATCATCAGAAAACTAAGTCAGTTTTGCCTTTTCAAATTGTTTTTTATAATAAAAAACAAAAATGTGAGGTTGTAGGCACACTCTCCTGTCAAAACTAATTTATATTACTGGATCAAATTAAACTACACAGGGATGTTAGAGACTATGTGTAGATGTATATGCAGAAATTTGGGTTGCCATATTTACCAGGTCACTATACATAGGATTTCACATAAAGTGCTATAGCTCTTAGCCCTTTCATTGGTTTTATTTAAACTTGATCAAATTCATTGGTTTTATTTAAACTTGATCAAATTCATTGGTTTTATTTAAACTTGATCAAATTTAACCTATAATATGACATTATTCTGTATTCCAAAACCGTTACCATGGTAAAAAATTGGAGGCTTCTGATTGGTCAAAATTAAGATATTAAGTTGGAAATGGTATAAAATGATTTAGAAGAATGACAAATACAATAGTACATTTAAAAAAAAAAAAAAAAAGAAAATTAAAATGGTTGCCATTTGGATGCTATGAAGCTGAAGAGCAGATTCATTTAGCCATTAAAGGATATATTGTGGTTGGTTGAAGTTTTGAATGTTACATTGTACTTTTTACTGTGATCAATATAAATCAGAAGGATTTAAAGACTGCAGTGTAAGTTAATATTCATTTTACAAGGATTACCATTTGAGCTGTAAACTAGTTCTGTGTACTGGTTACCTCCCTTGGATAACATACTCTACCAAGTTGTTATAGAAGTCTACCCTACCTTTCGACCGTAGTGTACATAGTTGAATTAATATTCATTAATTTATTGTAACATTTTGTACACTGTATATGTCATTACTCATATGCTTCAAACTTGTTCATATGATAAAGAACAGTATAAACATTGAAACATTCCATATACATTTCTGACCAGGAAGTATGATATAAAAACTTATATTCATTAGTAACAAGCCTGAAGAAGTCATTTTACAATTTTGATCAGATTGAAATAATATCTTTTTAATTGTTTCAGCTCATCATGTGATTTGTAGTTAAATTCTTTAAATTTTTATATTATTGAAATCAACCAGTTATTTCTTAAATTACATTTAAATCAAACTTAATGCACAGTGGGAGAAATGGATTATGATCGTTTCTGTGCAAGTTAAAAAAATAAAGGGATTTTCTCATTCATTGATTGGTCTGGTGGTAAAACAAGGTGGGAATGGTATTTTAATTATCTGACCTCTGACCTCTCAGGTTTGAATCACAGACCTATTGATTACTTTTCGTTCAATGTATTTAAACTGTGAATTAAGTCATTCTATAAGTGAACATCCTATAATTAATTAAGCATTGCCTAATTCATTGCATAGTTAATTAACCCTAAAGCTGTGAACCACAGAAATGGCCCTGTAAATGTTTTTAGATTTAAATTTCTTACAATTTTTTAAAGAGATTTTTTATCGACGAATCAATTGTTATCACCAGGTTATGCCACATAGATTGATAAGAATTCTGACACTACTGTGATTTATCCTTTATGCCACAAATATGTTATATTTGCAATATCTTTTAGGTGCCAAATTACGTAAATGGGGAAAAAAAATACAATGGAGATCGGTCTTGATCTTTGATTGAAACTATGTTGTAATATCCTGTTTGTGTGTGTTCATGTACAAATACCACTCGTGTTTCTGACACGGTTTGTTGAGAATGTTCTTCTGTATGTAAAGGGCTTGATTGTGGAATAATGGTATTATCAGATCGCAGATATCAACGGCTTGACAAAAATATCAAGACGAAATATCAGCATCTCAAAGTGCTGAAATGATGGCCTGCTAGGTCAAGTGTGAAATTTGTCTCAACAGTTTGTATTTTACACAGAGGCGTGAATCTGAATGAGAAGCCAAGTAGACCAGATCGTATTTCCATTGTATTAAATACTATATTGTCTCCTTAAGTGACAATTTAAGTTGATCAGGTCTCACCTTTTGTTCTGTGGTGTTTGATTGTTATGCAGTATGGCTACAACATGTGGTATATCTCTCGTAAAGTCTGGTTAGATGGTACAACCATTTTAACTGGAAACCTATCATTCGAGTGGATTTTAAAAATGGAAACAATACCTAATATCTAATTGAACTTTATAATTATTATCCAGGTATAAAATTGGAAAACATATTTCTGAAATTGAAGTTAATTAAGATTAGTTTACCAGAGTTATTTTTTATGATTTTTTTTTAAGATTGACATAGCTGGTCCCTTTTAGATCTGATCGCTGTGATTGTTGAGGTATGTACGACTTTATCAGTGTTTTATAGTACAGTATGTCTTATGTGCTCTAAATCTATTACCTCCCACAACTGGTTTGCCAGATGTAAATATCAAATTCAATTGTTTAAATCTCAGGATGGTTTTTTTCAGTGTTTCCTGCTAATCAGTGGACAGAAACAATTGTTGAACTTTATCAATGTTTAAAACCAGTCTGAAAATTATTTTGATAAACAACTTTAAAAAAAAATATTTAACTTTAGGTGACCCCTGAGTTTTGAAAATTTACAAACTGTTTGAGATGTTGCCACCTGTCTTGTGTTTGATGCTGAAGTATTCAATCATAAAAGGATTTTTTTTGTGCCATGTAATTTTTTTTTCTGTCAAGTGTGATATTATCTGACCAACTCTAATAACTGTTTTCTATGATAATGTACCTAGTGATAAACAATGGATGCCATACATATTTATGAAACAGATAGATAGAATTCTAGGCAACAATAGATAATAAAAACCATGTCATCTTTTAAACATATCCAGTGTTTATGAAATAGTGTAGTATTGAAGTATTCCATGAATAATGAATGATGAGAGACCAACATCACTCTGAATTTATGCTATCTTAAATTACAATCATCTTTTTTGTCACACTCGGCAGCAAAACAATAAAGCTGTAAAACAAATCATCTATCCCTGTAGTCACTTACTGGTGGTGTATAATTATGTAAATACCAATCTTGTGTTGGTCACGATACTTTGACATTACATACAGTAACGTGTCATAAGTCTTTCACATCTTGATATTCTACTATATATTCTTCTTATTTCTAACATTTTTCAATGATTTTTCCTGACTTCATTCATGGATCAATTTTAATGTAATTTTGTCAACTTATGGAGAATTGTTTCCTGCTACGTCTCATGATATTTTCAGTGTTTTCCGTTGTGTATGACCAGGGAAATAATAATTTATTTACAACATACTATTTTCGGGATGCCATTTTGATGTCATTATAGTATGCGTTTATCGGCAAATGGCATCACATGAAAAATAGCAATGTAGATAATTTTGTATTACCCCTGAAATAAACAAAGGAAAATTTAATGAATATTATGAGAAGAAACTATGAATATTATTTTGCAAAATGGCCAAATATTGTTAAAATCCGTCCTTAAATGAAGTCAAGAAAATAAATGGAAAAAATATAAAACGAATATATCATAAAAGAAAAAAACATGAAAGACTTATTGTACGTATCACTGTATATAGATAAGTCACAGGCTCCTTGCCTATAGTTATGGTTTGTTCTCCTTTCTCCCACTTTTTCCAGATCAAAGGAATTATATAAACATTGGAAAACAATAGAGGTCTCATTATATAGTCTGTTCTACTATAGTACCTGTGTAGTACAGGTAAATTATTTATCTGTATTTACCTGTTCACCAATAGGCAATATTGTATAAGTAAAGTAATATTTAACAAGTGTATCTTCCTAATTAAAAAAAAATAATTGGAATTTAGAGCAAAAATATGATCAAGATTTCCATTATCATCTTATAAAAAAACATGATGTACGGTATATTGATTAAACATTTTATTTCTACTAACTAGATAGAAAAAGTGGGAGAAAGGAGAACACACCATAGTTATATACCTTGGAAATCTGTCAGATAATCAGCTACCATAACCAGGTATTGGAGATCTCTGATGACAATTTCTACATCAATTAACCAGTTGTTGATCGAACTAATTAGATGTTGTATTTCACAACGTTACATTGGTCTGTATGAGTTACCGTCAACACTTGACCATAACTAGACTTACCACCAAATGAGATTTTTGACACCTGTATAGGCTGCTAATGATACACTTGGGAAATTAAGGTAGAATTCAAGTTGTAGATGTGTGGTAGAGTAGATATATTGTATATGGGTAAAGGAGTTGATAGAAAGGTCAGGAATCAGAAGGTTAATCTATTATCTCTACAAGAGAAGACACAGGTATGTTAAAAGCCATCCATGTGTTATTTCTTTTTCATCAAAAGTTTTCAAGAAAATTATAAATATGAAGTAATTGCTCTATAAAAAAACCCCAAAATCAGCAGATTCAAGAGAATAGACAAGTCATGTCTTTGTCAGATTTTTAGTGGAACTTGATAATTAAAATGATCTTCTACAAGCATAATCTCTATTTAGAATTGGTGCCCCAATCAAAAATCTAACCATTAGCTAAAAATAACAATTATTATTTTGAAGAATAGAATAGTTCTGAAATCTAGAGTAAAAGTCTGTATAAAATATTTAAAGTTCTAGATATAGGTGATTTCAGATATCAGAGGTTCCAGATATTGGAGGTTTAATTCAGATATCAGAGGTTCCAGATTTTGGAGGTTTAATTCAGATATCAGAGGTTCCAGATTTTGGAGGTTTACTTCAGATATCAGAGGTTCCAGATTTTGGAGGTTTACTTCAGATATCAGAGGTTCCAGATATTGGAGGTTTCAGATATCAGAGGTTCCAGATATTGGAGGTTTAATTCAGATATCAGAGGTTCCAGATTTTGGAGGTTTACTTCAGATATCAGAGGTTCCAGATTTGGAGGTTTCAGATATCAGAGGTTCCAGATATTGGAGGTTTCAGATATCAGAGGTTCCAGATATTGGAGGTTTCAGATATCAGAGGTTCCAGATATTGGAGGTTTAATTCAGATATCAGAGGTTCCAGATTTTGGAGGTTTACTTCAGATATCAGAGGTTCCAGATATTGGAGGTTTCAGATATCAGAGGTTCCAGATATTGGAGGTTTCAGATATCAGAGGTTCCAGATATTGGAGGTTTCAGATATCAGAGGTTCCAGATATTGAATGTTCCTGATAAAAACAATTTTTTCCTTGTTTGTGATCATAATAACTTCAGCATGTTAATTTTTTTCTTATGGTTTAGACAATAACTTTCGGACAACTATGATATCACGATAAATGCTTCATTGAGCATGACAAAGATGAAAACCCTGGAGGAGGCTATAAAAAATTTACAATCTGCAATTGATTTTATGGTAGTAAAAGACATAAAAATAACATTTTTAGCTTTAAGCGCACAATTAAAAGACCAGAAAATCAAATAATTATGAGCAGGGTGACTGATGTTTAGCAGTAATTTTATTAGAAGCAGAATTACCCGTTAATTATCAAGGGAGATTTTTCTGTATCACACTATCTCCTGGTCCTTTTGAGAGAGAGAAAAAAAAATCATCACAGGAAACAATAAGTTTGTAATTAAGTTGTGTATTGATAAATATTCTGATTACATGAAAACAGACAATAAAAATCTATCTGTTCTAACAATAGTAATGAGGCAAAAGTGGAAGTGAAAATGTATTCTTAAAAAAATAATAGTCCCTAATTTGAAAGGTTGATTTCATGTTGAACTGGTGTCCGAACCCGTCAAGTTTGTAATGAGTTATATATTGATGTGTACAGGGATTTAACTCTTACCTTTTTTCACAGGAATTAGACCTTCTATGTGTGAAAGATAGCTTTGATAGGAATAGAAAGCAGGAATCATATATAAAAATACACAAAGGGTTAAAAAATGAGGAAATAGTCTGGTAGATGATACAGCTTGGTAGATGATACAGTTTGGTAGATGATACAGTTTGATGATAAAGTTTAGTAGATGATACAGTTTGGTAGATGATACAGTCTGGAAGATGATACAATTTGGTAGATGATACAGTTTGGTAGATGATACAGTTTGGTAGATGATACAATTTGATGATACAGTTAGGTAGGTGATACAGTCTGGTAGATGATACAGTTTGGTAGATGATACAGTCTGGTAGATGATACAGTTTGGTAGATACAGTTAGGTAGGTGATACAGTCTGGTAGATGATACAGTTTGATGATACAGTCTGGTAGATGATACAGTCTGGTAGATGATACAGTTTGGTAGATGATACAATTTGATGATACAGTTAGGTAGATGATACAGTCTGGTAGATGATAAAGTTTGATGATACAGTTTGGTAGATGATACAGTCTGGTAGATGATACAGTCTGGTAGATGATACAGTCTGGTAGATGATACAGTCTGGTAGATGATACAGTCTGGTAGATGATACAATTTGATGATACAGTTAGGTAGGTGATACAGTCTGGTAGATGATACAGTTTGATGATACAGTGTGGTAGATGATACAGTTTGGTAGATGATACAGTTTGGTAGATGATACAGTTTGGTAGATGATACAGTTTGGTAGATGATACAGTTTGGTAGATGATACAGTTTGGTAGATGATACAGTCTGGTAGATGATACAGTCTGGTAGATGATACAGTTTGGTAGATGATACAGTTTGGTAGATGATACAGTCTGGTAGATGATACAGTCTGGTAGATGATACAGTTTGGTAGATGATACAATTTGATGATACAGTTTGGTAGATGACAAAGTTTGGTAGATGATACAATTTGATGATACAGTTTGGTAGATGATACAGTTTGGTAGATGATACAGTTTGATGATACAGTTTGGTAGATGATAGAGTTTGGTAGATGATACAGTTTGGTAGATGATACAGTTTGGTAGATGATACAGTTTGGTAGATGATACAGTTTGGTAGATGATACAGTCTGGTAGATGATACAATTTGATGATACAGTTTGGTAGATGATACAGTGGAAATAGAATTTTAGTATCAATTACTGATGTCAGTTTGGTTGATAACACTGTCTATGGGTGATTTAATTGTTGGTGTGTTACATACCCATTCAACCAAATGATATGGTTTAATTTCATCATATATCAATAGATTTAATTATACTTTTGGGTTCATACAATGACAAACAGAAACAAATGATTCAATATGGCAGAATTAACATAGATTTTGAGTGGTTCTCAACATCACTGTTCCCTCCTATTGCCTGATAACACAGTTCTGCACACATCGAATGATGACAGCTATTGGAATTCAATCCACCAGATAACTTTGTGGTAATAAAGCCTACAAAAAAAAATATGATAAATCAGGAAAAAATCTTTAAACTGCAAAAGAGCCTTACTTTGGCATGTGCAGCCAACAGAAAATGTCAGAAAGTAACAAAACAAAAAATATAGTGTCATGCAATCTGATGTGAATCAGCCATATATTTACGACCTTCAATATCAAGGATAAAAAACATTTTGTCACGAATATAAAGTGTCAATTTCCTGTTCTTGAGGATTCCATGTGCATAAATCATTTTACATGCCATTTAATTATGGTATTAGTATGTCCCCACCTACATCAATGATGGAATCAAAGTGTAATGAAATGAAGAAGCTCTTATTTTCAGAAGAAATTACATTTGAAATCAACCTTTGATACATTTGGTTCTAAAATGACTGAATATATGGAGTAAAAAATAGCAGATCTTAAGTGAGTTTTCATTTCGTATGAAATTTTAGAAACTAGTTCTGCTGAATTGTCTTGGTAAACTGAGATAAGTATGTAAGTCTTGCCTATTGCTCTGCTGACTTGTCTCGGTAAACTGAGATAAGCATATAAGTCTTGCCCATTGCTCAGTTGGCTTGATTCTGTCAATGGAGATCTACATGTTTTACCAGATGTTGTGCTCACCGACTTGTCTCCGTAGATGGGGATGAGTTTTACCCAATACACTGCTCACTGACTTGTCTCAGTAGATGGTTTTACCCAATACACTGCTCACTGACTTGTCTCAGTTGATGGAGATGAGTTTTACCCAATATTCTAATCACTGTTTTACCCAATACACTGCTCACTGACTTGTCTCAGTAGATGGAGATGAGTTTTACCCAATATTCTAATCACTGACTTGTCTTAGTAGATGGTTTTACCCAATACACTGCTCACTGACTTGTCTCAGTAGATGGAGATGAGTTTTACCCAATATTGTAATCACTGACTTGTCTCAGTAGATGGTTATATACAATACCCTGCTCACTGACTTGTCTCAGTAGATGGAGATAAGTTTTACCCAATACACAGCTCTCTGACTTGTCTCAGTAGATGGAGATGAGTTTTACCCAATACACAGCTCTCTGACTTGTCTCAGTAGATGGTTTTACCCAATACACTGCTCTCTGACTTGTCTCAGTAGATGGTTATACACAATACACTGCTCACTGACTTGTCTCAGTAGATGGAGATGAGTTTTACCCAATACACTGCTCACTGACTTGTCTCAGTAGATGGTTTTACTCAATACACTGCTCACTGACTTGTCTCAGTTGATGGAGACAAGTTTTACCCAATACACTGCTCACTGACTTGTCTCAGTTGATGGAGACAAGTTTTACCCAATACCCTAATCACTGACTTGTCTCAGTTGATGGAGACAAGTTTTACCCAATACTCTAATCACTGACTTGTCTCAGTTGATGGAGATAAGTTTTACCCAATACTCTAATCACTGACTTGTCTCAGTTGATGGAGACAAGTTTTACCCAATACTCTAATCACTGACTTGTCTCAGTTGATGGAGACAAGTTTTACCCAATACTCTAATCACTGACTTGTCTCAGTTGATGGAGACAAGTTTTACCCAATACCCTAATCACTGACTTGTCTCAGTTGATGGAGACAAGTTTTACCCAATACCCTAATCACTGACTTGTCTCAGTTGATGGAGACAAGTTTTACCCAATACCCTAATCACTGACTTGTCTCAGTTGATGGAGACAAGTTTTACCCAATACCCTAATCACTGACTTGACTTTGTAAATGAAGTTTTAATCGGAAGTCGAATATCCTATTTCATAAGAAGTCAGTTATCCTATTACTATAAGACATGACATGCGATGGATTGAATCTTGACCCAGAATTTTGCCTTATATCTTTATACACTTCATGCCATTTTGGAAGTTTACGTCAGAATGAGTATCTTGTATGTTGGTTTTTTGTGTCTGTTTTTTTCAGAGCTAAAACAGCAAGACTTTTGTATTCATTTAATTCACACCTTAACATAAAGGTCTAAATCAAGGTGTAGGTGGCTGAATACAGTAGATATATGTACCGATTGGCTTTGGTTTTGACACCAGGAAGTGTTTTGTCTCTAGAGGTAAAGGGAGTGGCACAATGTATCTGGAAGAAGTGTTGTGGTTTTAAGATTGTAAAGCAGGGTTTGGAGACAAATAGAAATAATGTAACGAAAGAATGAATCAGTAATGACTCATTATAGGGTAGACAGTACATGTGTTAAGTCATTATAGAGTAGACAGTACTTGTGTCTGTCATCATAGAGTAGACAGTAATTGTGTCTGTCATTATATGATAGACAGTACTTGTGTCTGTCATCAGAGGGTAGACAGTACTTGTGTCTGTCATTATAGGGTAGATAGTATTTGTGTCTGTCATTATAAGGTAGACAGTACTTGTGTCTGTCATTATAGGGTAGACAGTACTTGTGTCTGTCATCATAGAGTAGACAGTACTTGTGTCTGTCCCTATAATGTAGACAGTACTTGTGTCTGTCATCATAGAGTAGACAGTA
Source organism: Ylistrum balloti (assembly GCF_031769215.1). Taxonomy (NCBI): domain Eukaryota; kingdom Metazoa; phylum Mollusca; class Bivalvia; order Pectinida; family Pectinidae; genus Ylistrum; species Ylistrum balloti. The sequence goes on along the minus strand of NW_026782639.1, from coordinate 264,780 downwards.
CTTGTGTCTGCCATTATAGGGTAGACATTATTTGTGTCTGTCATTATAGGGTAGACAGTACTTGTGTCTGTCATCATAGAGTAGACAGTACTTGTGTCTGTCCCTATAATGTAGACAGTACTTGTGTCTGTCATCATATGGTAGACAGTACTTGTGTCTGTCATTATAGGGTAGACATTATTTGTGTCTGTCATTATAGGGTAGACAGTACTTGTGTCTGTCATCATAGGGTAGGCAGTACTTGTGTCAGTCATTATAGGGTAGACAGTACTTGTGTCTGTCATTATAGTGTAGACAGTACTTGTGTCTGTCATTATATGGTAGACAGTACTTGTGTCTGTCATCATATGGTAGACAGTACTTGTGTCTGTCCCTATAGGGTAGACAGTACTTGTGTCTGTCCCTATAGTGTAGACAGTACCTGTGTCTGTCATTATAGGGTGGGACAGTTCTTGTGTCTGTCATCATAGGGTAGACAGTACTTGTGTCTATCATCATAGGGTAGACAGTACTTGTGTCTGTCATCATAGGGTAGACAGTACTTGTGTCTGTCCCTATAGGGTAGACAGTACTTGTGTCTGTCCCAATAGTGTAGACAGTACCTGTGTCTGTCATTATAGGGTTGGACAGTTCTTGTGTCTGTCATCATAGGGTAGACAGTACTTGTGTCTGTCCCTATAGAGTAGACAGTAGCTGTGTTTGTCATTATATGGTAGACAGTACTCATGTCTGTTCCTATAGAGTAGACAGTACTTGTGTCTGTCATTATAGGGTGGGAAAGTATTGTGTCTGTCATCATAGAGTAGACAGTATTTGTGTCTGTCCCAATAATGTAGACAGTACTTGTGTCTGTCATTATAGGGTAGATAGTACTTGTGTCTGTCATCATAGAGTAGACAGTACATGTGTTAAGTCATCATAGAGTAGACAGTACTCTAAACTGACATCATAGGGTAGACAGTACTTGTGTCTGTCATCAAAGGGTAGACAGTACTTGCGTCTGTCATCATAGGGTAGACAGTACTTGTGTCTGTCATCATAGGGTAGACAGTACTTGTGTCTCATCATAGGGTAGACAGTACTTGTGTCTCATCATAGAGTATACGGTACTTGTGTCTGTCCCTATAGTGTAGACAGTACTTTTGTCTGTCATCATAAGGTAGACAATGCAGTAAAAACTTGGGTAATGTGCACACCTATGTAATATGCACAGATACTTTTTGGGGCCGCAAATAGTAAAAAAAAACTTCTACTTGTATAATGTGCGCATCTAAAAATTCTGTCAAAATCATTCTCTGAGAGTCGAGAAATTGATTTCGAAATGTTCAGCTGGCATTTCGGACCAATGATATAAAGTCTAAAACTTGAAAATATTCTCTTCAGAATTTGTTTTCATCTCATTTACTGACTTTTAATAACCTTCTGTTTAACTACAGCCTCATGTTTGTGCATCTCCTTGTTTGTTTTCTTTGACATCAGACACGTCTCGCTGTCATTAACTTACCTATCCAATTATCCCTTATTTATCTTACCTACACAAGCACTTGTCTTCACACTAGCCCTAATCAACAGTGTTCTATATTGGAATCACAGCTACAAGTCATTATCTACCAATTCATGACCAAACCAGTTAAATACGATCTCTGCGATCTCTGCGAGTCAACTTTTCTTTCATGTCCCGCTGTCACATCGAGCGCATGCCAGCCAACATAAATTGAGGCCCCAACTCTGTATATGTAAACAATTAGTATACGGAGCATGGAATGGAATCACACAGAATGTAATGTTGACATACATATCTGTATTAGCAGAAGAAGAACAGGGTTTCATTACACATTTTGATAAGATAATCTCACAAATACTATTCCCTCCATATCATTAGACAATATATGCATCGTAAGCATCAGTAAGATCAATATTAATAAATAATGAGTGAAGTCCATAGTCTGATGATAAGTCGCAATTCACACTCCGCGTACTAATACTTCTAGAAGGAAACCTGTCAATTTCTTAACAGTTGAACATGTAAGTTTTCCAAAAGATAATCAAATTATAATCAACATGTCCCAAACAGGCCACTGTCTTTGCTGATCATTAGTTTTCTGTCTGTCTAGTTGCTATCGTGTTTTCAAACACTCCGTCCAGATTTTGTATGATATTAACTCAGGTAGTTTGCATAGATATATACAGTAATTGTTTCATTATTTTTGTTCATATCTAAATTGTCAAATCATGTTTGTGTCATAGTTTTGAGGACCAAATATTCCTGACAAGCAATGATGGCGGCATCACAAAATCTTTGATTTGTTCCATGAAAAATCCTGAAGCTACATAATGTGTGCACCCACAACTTTGGACATTTAATTTCTCAAAAAAAACATTGGCACATTATGTGGGTTTTTACAATACTTGTTTCTATCAGCATAAGGTAAACAGTACATGTATCTGTCCCTTTAGGGTAGACAGTACTTGTTTCTATCAGCATAAGGTAAACAGTACATGTATCTGTTCCTTTAGGGTAGACAGTACTTGTGTCTGTCATTATGGGTAGACAGTACTTGTGTCAGTCATTATAAGGTAGACAGTACTTGTGTCTGTCATTACAGGGTAGACAGTACTTGTTTCTGTCATCATAGGGTAGACAATACTTTTTTCTGTTATCATAGGGTAGACAGTACTTTTATATATCATTATAAGGTAGACAGTACTTGTGTCTGTCATTATAAGGTAGACAGTACTTTTATTTGTCATTATAAAGTAGACAGTACTTTTATTTGTCATTATAAGGTAGACAGTACTTTTATTTGTCATTATAAAGTAGTACTTTTTTTGTCATTATAAGGTAGACAGTACTTTTATTTGTCATTATAAGGTAGACAGTATTTTACTTATTGGCTCTAAGAATATTTGAAGTTGGGATGAGAAAATAAGTTTTGGGCCATTACTATCTGTGGGATTAGTTTAAGAAATTTCACCTCTTCGCTCTGTTTAAATGAATTTACCTACTTTAGGTGAATTCTTTCAGTATTTGGCGATGTAATAACAGAACATGGTGTAAGTGTCTAAACCATTAAAATGTAAATTTGTATGAAGTAACAGTTGCTGCCGTTGTGTCTGTTACAGATACGATCATATTACACATAAAATACACAAGATTTTCAGTCAGAAAATCATTTAATTCAGGAAGAATGACACTGCCACAACCGTGACTTACCTGTTTGTAGCTGGTATTGTGAGACAATCCACCCAAATTTGTATGTGAAGATGTGCGTATAAAAGAGGACAATTCAAAATGTAATGCTAGGAGTCATACTTGTATGGTAGGTATTCTTTTTTTTTTTAATGGGCTTCAGGTTGTGTCCTTGAGTGAGCTGTTAAATCCTTTAAGGTGTGTTAAAGGGTCCAAGCAGCAGTGAATGTCCCTATAGTAGTCTCGGTAATTAATTATCTGTCCAGACGTTTACCCCTAACAATGACCCTTCATGGCTGATTAAGATGGTCATAACTAATCGCTGTATGTGCTCCCTATTGGAACCTCCAGGGTGGATTTACCCAAGCCTTAGCTGTTCCACACATTAATACCTCTAAATGTTTGTGTATACTGGTAGTATTGCAGTGTGTATATATTTGGCCGATTGGACAATTGGATAGATTTTATGAGTAGGTCTTGTTGAGAGACGTAACCCTGTGACTTTTTGTCCGTAACAGGTTGTATATACATGTTTGTAATTTTATTATTGATTTTTGGAATCAATCGACTGGAAATGTGTGGAGTGTAAAATTTTACAGCAGTGGCTGTACAGTACAGATCTTTATCAACACCTCACAAGACTTGGGTGATACATTACATTTTCTAATGTGTTCAGGATTGGATTTGGGATATCTTTCTCGCTTGTGATTTATATATAGTTTTCTTGTTTGCGGTAAGTCTTTATTTAATGTATTGTGTTGAGTTTAATGTGTTTGTAGAGTTAAAAATTAATCCGAACTATACAGTGGTTTGTAATGTAATATGGATATCATAGATTTATATCAGTGTACATGTACTGGTCTAAGTTGTTAAACATGGCTGACATGTTATTTCTTATCATATTTGATGAAAAGATTAATTTGATAAAAATTTTGTTACATTTTCTGTAAGTTCTATATTCAAACCTTACCAGCTTCCATTCCATTAGTATTTATTGTAAAGATTGGAGATGTTTGACTAAAAAACTATAAATAAAGACATGTGTTATGTTGGGTAAAAAGACGAGAAAATATCACGCAAGAAAGAATTATTATTGAGCTTGGTGTAAGACTGAACAAAGTTAAGGAAAAGTGAGAATTTTAGGACAAGTTTTAGCTTAAGTTCAGAAGTTGAGGTAAAGTGAGAAGTTTCTTGTTTGTTTAAACTTGTTATTGCGGCAAACATACATCACTTTTCTTTACCATAAAGACATCTACAGACATCTGTAGATAACTATACATGTTGACTATAAAGACATCTACAGACACCTGTAGACAACTGTGCATGTTGAATATAAAGACATATACAGACACCTGTAGACAACAGTACCTGTTGACTGTAAAGACATCTACAGACACCTGTAGACAACTGTACCTGTTGACTATAAAGACATACACAGACGCTGTAGACAACTCTTCATGTTGACTTTAAAGACATCTACAGACACCTATAGACAAGTGTTGCATATGACTAGAAAGACACATGGAGAAAAATGTTTCCGATGAATAGAAAGATATCTAGAGACAACTATTCCATATGACTAGAAAGACACATGGAGACAAATGTTCCCGATGACTAGAAAGACACCTTGAGACAACTGTTCCATATGACTTCTATTTCTACACAAGTCATTGAGTAATATTTATTATTCATATGATCTTATCTAAAACCTGTTAGTTTTCTAAGTAAATCATAATATTGTCTTTAAGTGCAGGTCAGCAAGTGTGAAGAAATTTTATCAGTTAATGAAACAATTATAAGGTCATGAAAGCATCCTGTTACCTTGGAGACTGGATACTTTCTTTAACTCTGATGAAGGTTGGTGATTTTGCCTGTTGATTTGTTTTAAATTCCTCGACAGAAAATAGTGTTGACCATAACAATGATGAGGACTTTGAAATTGTTATTCATAATTAGTTTTTCCTTACCTGTTCTTTTTCCCAGATAGAAACTTTTATCGAGAACAAGAATTTTTTTGACATTAATGAGTCTATAGAGGATGTGATGCTATTTCTGACCATGATAGGTGTAATTTGTTTGACCAGGTAACTGCGGTATCAGTTAACTTTAAGTATGTACCACATACCAAAAAATTGTAGAAAAATGAACTTGTTATGGAATAAAACTGTCTTCACTTTGTCAGTGCTCCTTACCTCCACTGTGTTCCTGACTTCCTCAACCCTCTTCATTTCCTCTGTCTTCACTTCCTCGTCATCTCCATCCTCCTCGCTTTTCTGCCTGCCTTCTTTTGACCAATTGATTCTCTTAAGAAAAAGAATTTCCATCAGAAGATGAATTCTTCTTCCTGGTTCTATTTGAGCCAGTTTACTTCCTAAAATCAATAATTCTTCTATATTTGCTTATGTATCATATTGGATCTTACCTTTAATTTTTTGTAGCATACAGAAGATGTTGTGATTTTCCATCTTTTGTCGAGGAAATTGTGTCACATTTTCTTTTATGACATATATAAAATGCCATGAAATGAGAGGATTGGTTTTTTTTTTGCCCGTGTTGTAGTGATGTCTTGTTTATGTACCATCAATGGTCATATTTAGTGGTAACCTTTTTTCAGCACATGGTTTAAATGGTGTTAGGCTGTTTAACAAATTTTTTAATTTTATTATTTTATGCTGTACATGTTGTGGATGTTTCCGTTCATCAATCAGCTGCGATAGTAAGATATTGAGGTTTGATCACTCGCTTAAATCGGAGTAGTGTGGCATGTGAAGTATGAAACATTTTAATTTGGGGTTTGGTGCAAGTAATAAACCTATTTCTGACATTTTTGCAGGATTCTGTGTACATCAAAGATCTAATATGACTATTGTTTTTTTTCTTTGAAAGCAAATGAAATCTGAAGTCAGTGTTGTGGTAAAGTACCACATAAACTGGTAAAATTCACAAAGGGTTCATTATCATGTTAATTATGTGAATGTGTTGAAATGTAGCAAAACAAGCAAATGTTGATTTCAATATAACTATCATATATCAGAATGTGTATCACAGGGTTACAGAGAAGGCGGGAATATCTGTGATGTTAGAAACCAGTCACAAGGTTACAGAGAAGGCGGGAATATCTGGGATGTTAGAAACCAGTCACAGGTTTACAGAGAAGGCTGGAATATCTGTGATGTTAGAAACCAGTCACAAGGTTACAGAGAAGGCTGGAATATCTGATGTTAGAAACCAGTCACAGGTTTACAGAGAAGGCTGGAATATCTGTGATGTTAGAAACCAGTCACAGGTTTACAGAGAAGGCTGGAATATCTGTGATGTTAGAAACCAGTCACAGAGTAACAGAGGAGGATAGAATACCTGTGATGTTAGAAACCAGTCACAGGGTTACAGAGAAGGCTGGAGTATCTGTGATGTTAGAAACCAGTCACAGGTTTACAGAGGAGGATAGAATACCTGTGATGTTAGAAACCAGTCACAGGGTTACAGAGAAGGCTGGAATATTTGGGATGTTAGAAACCAGTCACAGGGTTGGAGAGAAGGCTGGAATATCTGGGATGTTAGAAACCAGTCACAAGGTTACAGAAAAGGCTGGAATATCTGTGATGTTAGAAACCAGTCACAGAGTAACAGAGGAGGATAGAATACCTGTGATGTTAGAAACCAGTCACAGGGTTACAGAGAAGGCGGGAATATCTGGGATGTTAGAAACCAGTCACAGGGTTACAGAGGAGGCTAGAATATCTGTGATGTTAGAAACCAGTCACAAGGTTACAGAAAAGGCTGGAGTATCTGGGATGTTAGAAACCAGTCACAGGGTTACAGAGAAGGCTGGAATATCTGTGATGTTAGAAACCAGTCACAAGGTTACAGAAAAGGCTGGAGTATCTGGGATGTTAGAAACCAGTCACAGGGTTACAGAGAAGGCTGGAATATCTGTGATGTTAGAAACCAGTCACAAGGTTACAGAGAAGGCTGGAATATCTGTGATGTTAGAAACCAGTCACAAGGTTACAGAGAAGGCTGGAATATCTGTGATGTTAGAAACCAGTCACAAGGTTACAGAGAAGGCTGGAATATCTGGGATGTTAGAAACCAGTCACAAGGTTACAGAGAAGGCTGGAATATCTGATGTTAGAAACCAGTCACAGGGTTACAGAGGAGGCTGGAATATTTGGGATGTTAGAAACCAGTCACAGGGTTGGAGAGATGGCTGGGATATCTGTGATGTTAGAAACCAGTCACAAGGTTACAGAGAAGGCTGGAATATCTGATGTTAGAAATTAGTCACAGGGTTACAGAGGAGGCTGGAATATTTGGGATGTTAGAAACCAGTCACAAGGTTACAGAGAAGGCTGTAGTATCTGGGTTGTAAGAAACCTGTCACAGAGTAACAGAGGAGGCTAGAATATCTGGGATGTTAGAAACCAGTCACAGGGTTACGGATAAGAATTCATCTTTTGATTTTCTGTAACTTTTTTCATGTTTTGTTTCTTCATATATTCAGTACATTTTTAATATCATCAAAATGGTTTTTTAACAATTTATTCAATTTTAAGTTGGATTTTCTATGACATTGGGATTTAGTCAAAAACATAAATATTCTACCTGAAATCTTAAAGTTATCACTGGTATATTTCTGATTTTATAACAAACATGTCTGTACAGAGAGTCAATGATTTGTTTATGAATACAATGGTGATTCAATATTTTCAATCTTTTTATAATGTATACACCCCAACAAAACAGGTATATTTGATGTGTACTGTGCTGGTCAGACCAAAACGTTTCTCTTTCACTGTCAATATGTGTTTGATTAGGTTGTGTAGTTGGTAATGGTTTAAACTCCCAGTAAACATCAGCTGGAAGTGTAAATGTTTTACATAAATCCTGGTGTGTTTGGGGAATAAACAATTTTTGTTACACATGTATAAACGGAAGAAAGAAAGTGGGTATTTAAACATTACCGAGAATGAGAAAGGCTTCCTCAGGATTTCAGTTTCATGACATTTCATGTTAAAATGATTCATGATTGAGACCAAAATAGCATGTGTTTCAGCAAAACACCACAAAAACAAAGGTACCTTACAGATACGTTATTGGAATCCTTTATTATAAATCAAAGATCATTGTGGTGCAGATACTCTGATAGTATAGATCAGAGGTTGGTTTGTATGGTGCAGTTACGCTGATGTTACAGGTCAGAGGTCAGTATGTATGTTGCAGTAACACTGATGTTACAGGTCAGAGGTCAGTATGTATGGTGCAGTTACACTAATGTTACAGATCAGAGGTCAGCATGTATGGTGCAGTTACACTGATGCTACAGGTCAGAAGTCAGTATGTATTGTGCAGTTACACTGATGTTACAGGTCAGAGGTCAGCATGTATGGTGCAGTTACTGATGTTACAAGTCAGAGGTCATCATGTATGGTGCAATTACACTGATGTTACAGGTCAGAGGTCAGTATGTATGGTGCAGTTACACTGATGTTACAGGTCAGAGGTCAGTATGTATGGTGCAGTTACACTAATGTTACAGGTCAGAGGTCAGTATGTATTGTGCAGTTACACTGATGTTACAGGTCAGAGGTCAGTATGTATGGTGCAGTTACTGATGTTACAGGTCAGAGGTCAGCATGTATGGTGCAGTTACACTGATGTTACAAGTCAGAGGTCAGCATGTATGGTGCAGTTACTGATGTTACAAGTCAGAGGTCAGTATGTATGGTGCAGTTACTGATGTTACAGGTCAGAGGTCAGCATGTATGGTGCAGTTACACTGATGTTACAAGTCAGAGGTCATCATGTATGGTGCAGTTACACTGATGTTACAGGTCAGAGGTCAGTATGTATGGTGCAGTTACTGATGTTACAGGTCAGAGGTCAGCATGTATGGTGCAGTTACTGATGTTACAAGTCAGAGGTCAGCATGTATGGTGCAGGTACACTGATATTTTTGGTACACTGTTATTATAGGTCAGAGGTCAGTGTGTATTGTCCAGGGGTTTGAACTTCAGCAATGTGTTTAATACACATTTGAAGGAAAAAAATCTTTAATTACAGAAATCTGTTCAGTTGAAATGACTAAATTACACTGAAACAAATATACATTTACAATAGGATTTCCTGATGTTTATTGATATGTTACAGATTTATGTGCTTGATTCCAAGTTGTCATGAACAAAATAAAAGGGGCCATTTGTACCCTGATTTATTAGTTGTTCGTACAAAAGCTCTATGTGTTTGTCATGACGTCGTAAACAGATTGGATTCTGTGGTGATTCTGGTTCCCTCCACAGATTCATCTGATATACAAATTCCTTACCACTAACTGTCCAAATTAAACCATCCCTTTATTTCAGATCATTTTAATGGCCTCCTCCACTTACTTTAATTTCTGGGTCTATTCAGTTGACCACTTGAAGACTCCTACAGGTCAGTCATTTTTGGCCATTATGTGAGGTAACTGATACATATTAAAGTCAGTGATATTTCACGGTAGATATAGTCTGATAACTCAGTCAACCCCTCGTGTTTAAGATTGGATTCTGTGGTCTATTACTCATACCAACAGTTGATCATTTTACCCTATCAAAAAAGTTTCCATCGATATTTGAGAAGATGTCGTAAATTTGTCATTTATTGGTCCATCACAGGCACCTGTCATACTATATGTCTCTTCTTTATATAAAAGATAAATTATATACTTGTTGGGGTATATACGTACTGTATATTGATGATAACTCTGAGGAGTTTTTATTTGCAAGTGTCCATGAAAAGTACTGGCATGGCCTGTGTATCACTCCTAATTACTAGTACCATTTTTTCACCTGCTTACTATAGACTACTGATGTAAAAACTAAGTAAACGCTAATATTGTAACTTAACTGAGTTTTGGCACTATGGAACCTTTAGTGATAATTTGGCTTGTATAGTGATTTTTACTTGGATGAGTAAGAACATTGAAGTGCAATATGTACACATTTAATTTCATCATTCTATGTGGATTGGTTTGAAATATTAGTAAGTTGATATTCTATGGTAAAGTGACTCAAAGTGTTCAATTTGAGAATGTGTGAAGTGACAATTTTATAAATGAAATTTTGAGAAACGCCAACAAGCTTTCTAACTTCATGGGTTCAGATTGGCATTTCGATATACAGGACAGTGGGAAAATTGTTAAAAGAAGTAAAGATTTATATATCATTCATACTGAAACAAACCATGTGTTGAAATTTCAAAAGCAATCTTTTAAATCACTAGTCCTTTTAGACATGGTATTTTGGTCTTTAGTTACAATCAGTTTCCTGATTATGATCTCCAGTGTTGGATCTGGTGTAGTTGATGTGTGGGAGTCCATCCTTGTGGTTGTAACCCAGTCCTCTATATTGGTTTGTCAATCCCCTGGGTGGTAACCTAATCTTTGATGTTACTGAAGTGTCCCTCCCCAACGTTTAACCTAATCCTTTGTGTTACCGTGTTTAGACACACCTGCAAAATTTATGTTAAAGTAGAGAACTGATATGATCACTATGAGTTGTTTGATGAACATGCACCAAAGACTGCATCCTGATCTTACCTTAGGTAGTATCTGTAATACAGGTGGTCCTTCTAGACAGGTAATATCTGTAGTCATCTTTCTACACAGGTTGTCATTCTAGACAGGTAGCATCTGTAATACAAGAGATTCTTCTAGACAGGTAATATCTGTAGTCATCTATCTTACTACATAGGTGGTCATACCAGCCAGGTAGCATCTGTTTTATAGGATTTTCTTCTAGACAGGTAGTATCTGTAGTCTTCTTACTATGCAGGTGGTCATTCTTGACAGGTTCTCCCTCGTCTGTTCATCTCACTACACATATGGTCTTTCTAGACAGGTAATCTTTTTAGATAGGTTGTTTTCTATACAGGTAGAAAAAATTTTGCAATCCTAAGGAAATGTTTTGCTCAAGGAAGTCCTAAGACTTGTAACTGCGGAGAGTTTTGTTACATATTCTTCTTAAAGATTTGGTTTGAACATATGATAAAGATATCTAACTGGAATGTTACAGGTTATATAGATTTAACCCTGGGAATATTTCATTTTTATGAGATAAGATCATAATGTGTTTCTGATGTAAGATAACATATTGCTGTCAATCATGTGGACTGGGAGTGATGGTGAAACTTGATAGGGACTTCATGTGTTTATATAGCATCATATATTTTGTATGCATTGAATATGTGGTGTGTATGATTTAAAAAGGATGAGATGGACCATTAATATCAGCATTTATGGTGTGTATGATTTAAAAAGGATGAGATGGACTCTTAATGAGGCACTCCATATCAGATTTTATGGTTCTGAAGAAGAAACGTACCATTAAAAGGTGTTTTAACTATTCCTTAGTGTCTACCTCGGAGTGACCAACTGAATTCAATGGATTATTTTTGTGGCTCCAGATTACAGATAAAAGATATATACTGTGGATGGTCGGAGACAAGTGTTGTGGAATTCAATTAGGGTTTTTTTCTTGTAAAACCAATTTTTATGATGGTACAAAATTTCAGTATGCATATTCTATGCCTACACTCATCTTTGTATCAAGGATTTCAAATAATTCTCCTTACCTTCTTCTCCAATACTCAAGTACAAATTCTCATATTACATAACATCCTTTGAACAAAAAATGGAAAAGCTATATGTCACGCAGAGAGAGGAGTAAAGGGGAGGCTGGGTGGGACTCAATAAGATTATGGTAAATATTACATTATGAAACTTGATTTTACAAGACAAACATCAATTTAATACATAACAAAAATTAATGTTTTATATATAACAAAAATCTGATGTTTTATACGTAACAAAAATCTGATGTTTTATGCGTAACAAAAAGCTGATGTTTTATGCGTAACAAAAAGCTGATGTTTTATATGTAACAAAAAGCTGATGTTTTATATGTAACAAAAAGCTGATGTTTTATACGTAACAAAAAGCTGATGTTTTATATGTAACAAAAAGCTGATGTTTTACACGTAACAAAAAGCTGATGTTTTATACAACCAAAATCTGATTTCTTCTTTAATGTAACAAAATATGATCACAATTTCTAAACTGTAAGGAGCCGGCTTGGAAGCATTTCTACATGGAAGATCATCCTTGTCATTAAACATTTATTTATTTGCTCTAAACTCCTTTGAAATAAGTCTATCATGACTGCTGTACTGATTCACAGGCGAAAAGTTAATTAAGTAAATTTAATAGTTGTTTGAATAATTACGTTTAAGTAATGATAGTCGCAAACCACATCTCTACGCAATGATTTATTGATGAAATATGGTGAAACAATAGACGTTTTCGTAATCTCTATATGATTGAATGTTAACAGGTGTGTCAAAGAAATTAAATATGTACAATTGTGTCACAGAAATTAAATATGTACAGGTGTGTCACAGAAATTTAACATGTACAGGTGTTTCACAGAAATTAAACATGTACAGGTGTGTAAAGGAATTAAACATGTAGATAAATATTGAGACATCTTAAGGATGACTACGGTATGTTACACTCACTAACGTAGATAAATATTGAGACATCTTAAGGATGACTATGGTATGTTACACTCACTAATGTAGATAAATATTGAGACATCTTAAGGATGACTATGGTATGTTACACTCACTAATGTAGATAAATATTGAGACATCTTAAGGATGACTACGGTATGTTACACTCACTAATGTAGATAAATATTGAGACATCACAAGGTTGACTGTGGTTTTTCCATAGCCCCCAAACCCCCACTGTGTACTTTTAATGAGTTACAATGGCACAGCCCAAGTGGTGCTAGTCAATATGTCACATTGTCTGACATCCCTGTAATCTAATGATTCCTTTGAGAAAACACATGTGGACATTGATTAATCGTTAGACAATGATGGATTCACACATTCAGTCTGAGTCCAACAATGATGGACATTAGTTACATAGACTCAGGACCAGGTAATTAGGAGTTAAATTTGATAATTATAATTCAATGATTCAGTGATGAGATGAACACATGTGAAAGTGTGTTAATGATGAGGTTAACAAGTTAATGAAATACTGATGAGTCTAACAGCTTAATGGCAAGTTAATGACGAGGCTAACAGGTTAATAGTGAGTTATGATGAGACTAACAGGTTAATAGTGAGTTATGGCAAGACTAATAGCTTAATGGCAAGTTAATGATGAGACTAACAGGTTAATAGTGAGTTATGATGAGACTCTTAACTATGTTTATAGTGAGTTAATGATGGGTCTATCAGGTTAATTGTTATGATGAGACTATTAACTAGGTTTATAGGGAGTTAATGATGGGTCTATCAGGTTAATAGTTATGATGAGACAATTAACTAGGTTTATAGTAAGTTAATGATGGGTCTATCAGGTTGATGATGAGCTATGATGAGGCTTTCAGGTTAACACACATTAATGAAATGTCATTGATGTTAGCACAGGAAATGATGGTTTAATGATGTGATTAATACAGGTTAAAGGTCAGTCAGTGATGACCTTAAGGTTAATGCATTATTGACGATAAGTCAAAGACATTGCCTCATGATAATATTACAACTTTAACTTTGTTTTGATGATGAGACAGTTATGAGGTTAACACAAATTAATGGTGAGACAGCAACGAGGTTAAGACAGGTTAATGATGAAATAGTGGTGAGGTTAACACAGGTTAATGATGAGACAGTTATGAGGTTAACACAAATTAATGGCGAGACAGCAACGAGGTTAACACAGGTTAATGATGAAATAGTGGTGAGGTTAACATAGGTTAATGATGAGACAGTTATGAGGTTAACACAGGTTAATGATGAAATAGTGGTGAGGTTAACATAGGTTAATGATGAGACAGTTATGAGGTTAACACAGGTTAATGATCAAACTGGTAGTGAAAAGGTTATCACTAAGGAATGACCAGTCTTCTCATGATGGTAACAGAGGTAAAAACATTTTGGATCAAGACAGCCTATAAACACCATCTGATATGTATATATTTAGTATCTGTTCAGACACCATTAAATAGCCCAATTATTGTAAAGTAAGGTTTATCTGCCATACATTAAGTGATATTTATGTACAATGCAAAAGTAATTTGTATTTTATTGTGAAAGAATAACATTTTTGACATGGATTTGTAAGTTGTTTTGTCAGTATATGTACCCATATTTTCTTTCTTAATCACCATTATCAATCTGTCACCAGCCGGAACACTTGTTTACACTTAGTTTAACTCCATATTACAATTGTCTAGGACTGAATAAGCCGAATTGTAAACGTTAGAGTTACCCAATAATGAAATGTTATGAGGTGATTGTCACATATAACGGGTAATCAGTGTACCATTGTATTTGAAGGTTGATTCCTGGGGTATTTTCTGTAAGATTTTTATGTGGATGCCAAGAATCTGGTGATTGACAGCCTCAGAACTGATTAAAGTGTTAGCTTGATATGACAGCAGCCCACACACAAACACCAGTCTTTACTGACATAAAAGTTGAAACATTTACCTGTCAAAATTTAAAGGTATTAATTTTTTTTTTTTTTGCTGAAAATCAGCTTTTTAAGCTGTTAGCTAAGCTTTCCTTATAAAAGTGTATTAACTTATTATGAAACTTTCCCAAATAAAATCTAAATGATACATAACAGACTTTTGTATGGTCACTGTTTAGGGGAGTATATACATAAAACTTTTGTATGGTCACTGTTTAGGGGAGTATATACATAACAGACTTTTGTATGGTCACTGTTTAGGGGAGTATATACATAACCGACTTTTGTATGGTCACTGTTTAGTGAAATATATACATAAAACTTTTGTATGGTCACTGTTAAGGGGAGTATATACATAACTGACTTTTGTATGGTCACTGTTTCTGTAGTATATACATAAGACTTTTGTATGGACTGTGTGTATATACCTAACAAACATTTGTATGGTCACTGTTAGGACTGTGTATATACATAACAGACTTTTGTATGGTCACTGTTCAGTGAAATATATATATTTTGTATGGTCACTGTTAAGGGGAGTATATACATAACCTTAACAGACATTTGTATGCACAATCAGTGTTAGGACTGTGTATATAACCTTAACAGACATTTGTATGATCAGTGTTAGGACTGTGTATATAACCTTACCAGACATTTGTATGATCAGTGTTAGGACTGTGTATCTAATCTTAACAGAAGTCTGTATGTATGATCAGTGTTAGGACTGTGTGTATAACCTTAACAAACATTTGTATCAGTGTTAGGACTGTGTATCTAACCTTAACAGACCTAAGTGTCCTCACTGATCACCAAGGAAGGAAGTATATATTATGTGAGAATATCTAGTGTACGGGGTTAGTCTGCCCTCCTAATGATCTGTTAACCATGACTGACAAACGTAGCATCACTATATAATATCTATCCCAGCCAGAGTGATCTTCTCAATGACCTTCTTGCATGCAACATATTTGGTTGTTTATGATTGTTTGAAAGTGTGTGGAAATGAGCAACTTAAGAAAATTGTCCAGATTTATGAAGCCATCATCTGTGGATAATGTGTATAAGCCTGGGGTCAGTATATGGTAAAGCCGATATGACATAGGCATGTATAGACACTAGTCATACACTATAAGGACTTTTTTCTAAGACCCACTGAAATAGTGATGCATTTGTGCTCACCATTTGGTCAGCTCAATACTGTTTGTAGGATTGATGCAGAAAAGTTGTCTGCAATACAAAATTCATCACTTCTGATATATGTAGTTGTTTGGAATATAAAGTTCTTATCTAATGCCAGTATAAATATCTGTTGAACACAATGATTCTGTCTGTCTAGATGCTGTTGTCTTCAACACCAAGTTTTTCTCTGTCTAGGAGCATTTTTTCTTCACCAAGTTTCTGTGTGTCTAGGAGCTGTTGTTTTCTTCATCAAGTTTCTGTGTGTCTAGGAGCTGTTGTTTTCTTTACCAAGTTTCTGTCTGTCTAGGAGCTGTTGTTTTCTTTACCAAGTTTCTGTGTGTCTAGGAGCTGTTGTTTTCTTCATCAAGTTTCTGTGTGTCTAGGAGCTGTTGTTTTCTTCACCAAGTTTCTGTCTGTCTAAATGCTGTCGTCTTCAACACCAAGTTTCTGTCTGTCTAGGAGCTGTTGTTTTCTTCACCAAGTTTCTGTCTGTCTAGGAGCTGTTGTTTTCTTCACCAAGTTTCTGTCAGTCTAGAAGCTGTTGTTTTCTTCACCAAGTTTCTGTCTGTCTAGGAGCGGTTGTTTTCTTCACCAGGTTTCTGTCTGCCTAGGAGCTGTTGTTTTCTTCACCAAGTTTCTGTCTGTCTAGGAGCTGTTGTTTTCTACACCAAGTTTCTGTCAGTCTAGAAGCTGTTTTTTTCTTCACCAAGTTTCTGTCAGTCTAGAAGCTGTTGTTTTCTTCACCAAGTTTCTGTCTGTCTAAATGCTGTCGTCTTCAACACCAAGTTTCTGTCTGTCTAGGAGCTGTTGTTTTTTTCACCAAGTTTCTGTCAGTCTAGAAGCTGTTGTTTTCTTCACCAAGTTTCTGTCAGTCTAGAAGCTGTTGTTTTCTTCACCAAGTTTCTGTCTGTCTAGGAGCTGTTGTTTTCTTCACCAAGTTTCTGTCAGTCTAGAAGCTGTTGTTTTCTTCACCAAGTTTCTGTCTGCCTAGGAGCTGTTGTTTTCTTCACCAAGTTTCTATCAGTCTAGAAGCTGTTGTTTTCTTCATCAAGTTTCTGTCTGTCTAGGAGCGGTTGTTTTCTTCACCAGGTTTCTGTCTGCCTAGGAGCTGTTGTTTTCTTCACCAAGTTTCTGTCTGCCTAGGAGCTGTTGTTTTCTACACCAAGTTTCTGTCTGTCTAGAAGCTGTTGTTTTCTTCACCAAGTTTCTGTCTGTCTAGGAGTTGTTGTTTTCTTCATCAAGTTTCTGTGTGTCTAGGAGCTGTTGTTTTCTACATAAAGTTTCTTTCTGTCCTGGAGTAGTTGTCCACTATACCAAGTTTCTGTCCACCTAGGAAGAGTTGTCCACTATATCTGGTCATGCTCATCACCTTTTATGGAGATCCTGATAACACACACATGTAATGGTCAAAGTAATTCACTTGGAAAATCAATTGAAAACAAGTCCAGTCCTCTAGTCCTCTGATAACAGAATCTTATAGAGGATAAATAATATATTGGATAAGTGGCCCATACTTGACACATTTTCCCCTCACATCAACTATTTATCGTCCAATGAAGACTGGGAAATTCAATTTTGTCTGCCGGCATCATTTTATGTCTCTTGGTATTTTTGTCAGACCTGGATAGACCAGCACATTTTTATATATGTAACCTCTTGTGATTTATGCGAAATGGAGCTTATGTCTGCCTGGTCATTTCATTCAGAAAGTAATACTTCTTTCTGGGAGTTTACCGACTCAGGCTGACGTAGTGACAGTTTATAGGATTAGTTCAGTAACAATTCTTCTTCAGCAACAAATGGTCGACATTATATAGATTAACAAAGGAAAATTAAGGTTCTAGATCAACGATAATGACAATACACGTCAGTTATCAGTAAAACTTTCAGCAGGTTTCGTCTGAAGCATGGGGACAGACTGATTTGATTCTATTCCATAAAATGTCAATATTTTGTTAATAGAACAACTACTGTCTCAATGTCTTTCATCATATATTGAAGGACATGAAGGACACTGAAGGACGCCATATGATTTAACTGAGTCACATGTCTTTCTATTATTGTGATATCAAATAATCTGGTTTGTGTCACTTCGTTATTGGTCTGGTTAATGTCACAAATCTAGCCTGGTATTGTTGTCACTTTTCTAAAAGTTGGGTTAATGTCACAAATCTGGTTTTTGTCACTTGTCTGGTTAATGTCACTGACCTCATTAATGTCATAAGTCTGATTTATGTCACAAATGTAGTTTTTGTCATTGGTCTGGTTCATACCACAAGTCTAGTTTATGTCATTAGTCTGATCAATGTTGGTTATAGTCATTGTAACACAACTGTAATTATATTGTCACAGGTCTGGTTAATGTCACAATTCTAGCTGGTTATTGTCATTGTATCACAACTAGAGTAATTGTCACAGGTCTGGTTAATGTCACAGTTCTAACTGGTTATTGTCATTGTACCCCAACTGTAGTAATATTGTCACAGGTCTGGTTAATGTCACAATTCTAGCTGGTTATTGTCATTGTATCACAACTAGAGTGATTGTCACAGGTCTGGTTAATGTCACAATTCTAACTGGTTATTGTCATTGTACCCCAACTGTAGTCACAATTCTAGCTGGTTTTTGTAATGGTACCACAACTGTAGTTATTGTCACAGGTCTGGCTGTAACACCATGTGCCTCATCGCTATCACTATGGGTCAGGGTCTCAACTGTTACCCACCACAGGTTTAACATAGAAGTCAACAACCATAATTAGCATTGTAACCAACCCAGTAGATCATCACATTGGTTAAGTCAAATACTTCATATACTCGAACCTACCATTGTGTTGGTAGCACCTTTGTCATTAGATCTGGAGGACCTTCCATTATTCACCCAAACCAGTACAAACAGACCATTTAGGAGATTACGTAACACCCCATTTGTGTAGACATTATTAGGTCCTCTTATAATGCTCCCTGATGGTAGTTACAGGCTGAAATCCTGTCCTTTGAAGGGAAAATCTGAGTTTAGATCAGCGATGACATTTTGAATGGTGAAGTGGGCGGATTGGGCGGGCTATAGGTATCAATGGGAGCAGACATTCTAGTCGTTATTTTTTCAAGTTTATGGTTCCTAGAGTATTTTAGACTAACACATTACAATTACAAACTCCTCGGGGGCAGAAGTTGATCTCTAAACTGACATTCAATTCCACTAGACTGACACCTCGGTCTGAGCATGGGTCAAGCTGAATAGAAATCTTGACCTTGAATTACCCCTATTGAATGTGTCCACTTCCCTCTGTACTATATCTGTGTGATGCTTCTTACGTGATAGTAATCAGCAGCAGACAGTTATTGTTTTGTCATTTTAAGATGTATCTAGTATAGTATATATTCCATATAGTAAATAATGGGAATATAAAGTCATTTAGAAACCAAGCAAACTGGCTGCTACATATAGCCTACTGAAAATTATATTGTATATAAAAAAAATTAAGATTTCTGTACAAAATATTTGAGATATCTGTACAAAATATCTGAGGTATCTCTACTAAATATCTGTACTATATATCTGAGGTATCTGTACAAAATATCTGAGGTATCTGTACTATATATCTGAGGTATCTGTACTATATATCTGAGGTATCTGTACTATATATCTGAGGTATCTGTACTATATATCTGAGGTATCTGTACAAAATATCTGAGGTATCTGTACTATATATCTGAGGTATCTGTACAAAATATCTGAGGTATCTGTACTATATATCTGATGTATCTGTACTATATATCTGAGGTATCTGTACTATATATCTGTACTATATATCTGAGGTATCTGTACTATATATCTGTACTATCTATCTGATGTATCTGTACTATATATCTGTACTATATATCTGAGGTATCTGTACTATATATCTGAGGTATCTGTACTATATATCTGAGGTATCTGTACAAAATATCTGAGGTATCTGTACTATATATCTGTACTATATATCTGAGGTATCTGTACTATATATCTGATGTATCTGTACTATATATCTGAGGTATCTGTACTATATATCTGTACTATATATCTGAGGTATCTGTACTATATATCTGAGGTATCTGTACTATATATCTGTACTATATATCTGAGGTATCTGTACTATATATCTGAGGTATCTGTACAAAATATCTGAGGTATCTGTACTATATATCTGAGATATCTGGGTGATAAGGACATGATATTGAGGGTAAAGGGTTGGAGGTGTTGTTAATTGGGTGATAAGGACATGATATTTAAGGTAAAAGGAAGGGTGCACTGGACACATCAGTTAAAACATTCTACTACTGTAAGTTTATAACTTTACAACTAAACTCTAGGCTTGAGATGTTTCTCAGGAGGATAAATTTTATCCCACAAATATTCCATTCACTTTGTAAAAATAGGAATAAATTGTAGTAGACTGTCTGTATTACCACATATATGTTTTATAGCGCACACAGACACTATTATTCAAATGCTTTTCAACATAATTGTTTAATATAATCAGTTTCATTTACAATAGGCTACACAATACTAAGTCTCCAACACAAACAAACCTATTGTGGAAAAGACACACAAGTGAATAACACTCTTCAATACAAATTGGAAATTAGATATAGTAGATCCAATTAAGCTACATCATACAGCTGTTTCACAAGGAGTTGTAAAGTGATTGTGTGCCAAGTATCCAATATCAAAAAACATAATTTGTAGACGGTTTACACCTGAATGTAAATTGATGCTGTGTCTGAGGAGCTAGAGCGTCAAAGTTTGTTGTGTATTTGTACAAAGGTGAGATCGTCTGATGACATCACATCATTTTCAGCACTTTATTGATCTAAAACTGGTAGAATATTGGCAGTAATTTGTGTTTTTTATAAAGCTCATTTCAGTTTTGATTAAAAATATTAATGTATAAAGCGAAACAATACAAGAAAAACAATGAGTTTTCCTTTTGTCCTTTCTCTCTTCAATGACTGCGACTGGCCATCATGGTAATTTATTTAGGATGAAAAAGGCTTCCAGTTAGCAGGTGAAGCCTTGATCAGGAACATTCAATGCCTAAATTATCTCGGTATATGAATATACACAGCCCTTAAATTTTGGGAAAAGAAAATGGTTTTTACCTCTCATGATTTAAGTTCAAGAACAATATAGTATGTTATGGTAGGGATGTTCAACTTTTTGGGTATAAGTCTGTTATGCATAGCTGAGTAATTAGTGAAAACATTTTTTTTTTTTTATTAGTAGGATTCGATGACTTTATATTGAATAAAGTGAGTAGTTTGTTTGGCTTTCTTATTAGGGAAGGAATCCTGTATGGCTGTTTAATTGATATTATACAACGATACTACACTATCAAACAATTAAGTTAAATACATGACACTAAGATGTGTAGCAGAGTGCTGGTGGAGGGTCCATGTTAGTAACAGGTAACACGGGGTGGTGGGGGCATTATAGCGGGAGTTAGAGGACATTTGCCCAGTTTAGTATTCACATTTATCCTGCAACTGGTAAGGCCATTGTCAGAACACACCTGCCACATATATTTTTGCTGTATGCGGCAGTGACAGAAAACAGCTCTATTTTAGCATGTGCAGTAATTTGATAGAATTACATCATGAAATTACTTTCAAATTGTATTTGATAAATAAATAACTGTTGAAAAGCCATTTCATTTGTTGTAATGAATAAGTTCATTTGCAAAAATTCATAAAATTACTGTGAAATCCTTTGAAGATTGGACCTACTTTTCAGAGCGGAGCAATTATTTTGGCTTACGTCATCAGGCAAGGTTAAGCATAACATCAATGACAGGTAAACAAAGATTGAACAACAAAACTGCTGAAGGTTTGATTGTCTGATTTTCAATTAATTTTGCAGGATAAATAGAATACATATCAGTGTCTTAAAATATAAGCCGTATTTTGGCTCGGTTCAGAAAGACAAAAATGGCTTGCCACTTTTGTCTTTCCTCATCCTTGCCAAAATACAGGATATATTTAAAGACACTGACCATGCATTCTCTATATATATATGTATATTTTGGTTGGACCAGCAGTCTGACAAGGTTTTGATGTATGGTTGGAGGGCTTGTATAATGGAAAACCTTCCCAATACTTGGACAGATCTAGACATCTTGGCAGAGGATTAAATCCCATTACATAATAGTGAATGAAGACAAACTTATCATCCTGTTACTGGTTTTAACAGAGACATATAGTTTTATCAGAGATAGACTCCCTGCCGCTGTCTTATGTTAGCCTGGCACCTGTGAATGAGCTAATGAGATTAGTGCTGACATCATGCTGTTACACTGACAATCCAATCAGATTTTTTGTTACATCATAACAAAAATCTTGTTTAAATGTAACACTTTGTAAGGTAGTGTTGTTATTTTTCAAGGATTTTGTCAATGATTAAGGGGCTTATAAATAAATGTATTAGGCATTCTAATGGTGAGGAATCGGTGATTTATTTAGGGTTAATACTAAGAGCTATCATCACACCTGTCTATAGAATGTACAGGAATGGTACCAAGCTATATATACCCAACATATACAGGTGTAATGGATATGTTGAATAAAATTCTACGACAGGTGAGTTATATTTGTGTATCTTAAAAGTTTCAAACCTTACTAAGGTAACCTTACTTTTGAAATGAAGAATAATGGAGAAAAAAAATATTGATAATGTATATGTATATGCAGAGAATTAGGGTAAAACATTTGGAGACTTCTAGCGGAATAAGGAAGGCCGACAGGTTTACTTTAAGTTCTGAAGGAGTTTTTTTCCCTTTTAAATCGAAGTACATTGTTATTAAAACTCTAGCAAATAATGAAATGAAAGTGGTATGTTATAAAAATCCTTTTAAACTATTAACTTGGAATTAAGATGTATGGTATGTAACAAGTTGCCTATATACATATACACGGTTTCAGTGCAAATCACATCAAAACGCCATGTAATGAGGACAGATTCTTCCACCTTTTTGCCATCATTTACAGGAATGTTAAAAGATAAAGTTATGGTGAAACATTCAAATTTGTGAAAAAATGTAAAAGAACACAGTCAGTGTTTACTGTTGCTGTGAATTTGGCTCCGTAATTGTGATAAACAAATTTTCTTTAAACTTGTTCCGCGAAAGAAAAAATTAAAGAGTCAGTTGTCTAGGTTTAAAATAAAATTCAAACATAACTGAAATAATTTGATCAGTGAAATTTTCTAATAATGACTTTGATGTGAGACTTATAGATATACCGGATCGAGAGTGACATGTAGTATGTGTAGTTTATCAAAGTATTTATACCGATTTGAAAAACCAGAATTAGGAATGGTAAAAATTATAAGTTTCAATCTCCTTATTATAAGTCTTTACAAAGCATGAACAATCACTAGTTCAAATAGTTATGGAACAGTGTCCAGATTAGCAGATTAATTGAAGTATTTAAAGTTATATATTGACAAGTTTTTAAAGATTTGTATTGTTGTTTAGTTAAGCAGAGTTACTGATTGTGTCAGTAGTTCTGTACTCTGGGCAATTAATGAACGTTGATGTAGACTTGTACTGATTGTGTCTGGTCTGAAGCAGATAAATAATACACTTGGTGGAATCAGGGAGTTTCTATATTCTTCAGCAGGTAAGTAATACACTTTGGGGAATCAGGGAGTTTCTTTACTCTTCAGCAGGTTAACATGTCTAGCTGAAATAAAGTTGGTTAAAAATAAGGAAAGTAAGGCACCAATAATGTCAAACATATGAGGATTTTTGAGTGTCATACCTTTTCCCCATAGTGTGCTGTTCTTCCAGCGTGACAGTTGGTGTAATATACAACCTAATTGTTACTTACCCTGGGAAACATAATGTAGGACCCTTGGGTAACACAATGATCAATTATTGGTCATTTTGACTAAAAACATGGAAATCAATACTTTCTTTGTCTCTACTTGACCATCAGGGCGTGTCGGCATTCATGACATTGTGACTCACCCATCAACGGAAACTGATAGTCACTACTGGACATAGCTGTTCGTGTTTATTGCACTGATACCAGTTTTCTGCAACTCAGTATAACTACATTTTACCATTGTAACATTTAATAAAGAGTGACATTTTGAAAATCATTATGGACTCAATGAAATATTAAAGATTGATATTTCCAGTTTCTGAAATACAAGTGCTTTATGTATTGGCCTGTTGACATTTATGAACCATATCAAGGTAAATTGATGTTTTTAGGTCAGTTGACCTGTAGGCGTCATGTTTTGTCCCTCATTGTGCGATGTCCGCTGTCCATCGTGTATAAACTTTTTACATTTTAAACTTGCTTCACAAGATCTGCAGGTGTGATTCATCTGAAACTTGATTGATCCTGAGATAGTACTGACCAAGTGCTATTATTTTTATGGATGACCTGAAATCTAATATGGCTGCCATATTGAAAAAAATATTTTAAACTTCATCTCAAGTCCCATTGATGCCAATTAAGCTAAAATACTGGTAGGGTTGTTCCAGAGAAGTAGCAGACAACATAGTGAATTTTTGACCCTGTCAAAAATTCAATATGGCAGCTATTTTTGCCATCTTGAAAAACTCATTTTGAACTTTTTAGATTTCATTTGCACAATTGAGTTGAATTTTTTGGGAATATAGAGAAAACTGAAATAAGTTTTTTTTTGACATTTACACAAATAATTCCAGGCTGTTTTTAGCATTTAATAACTGTCCCTGTTACCAATGCTGTTACATATAGGTCTTTATGTTCAGATGACTAGGGTACAATGGCTTCTTGTTTTAATCTTTCACATGTATAGCTACAGATTCCAATTTGATATTTTGAATCACTTATATAAAATTCATTCCTCTACCTTGAGATGGCAAGCTCAACATTCAATATCATTTTATTGTTCCTATATCTGCTGGTTGTATTTCTCGCAGAGTTGTTTCCCTTGCAAATATTAACTTAAAGCAATAAATAATTTTCAATAAGGTCTGTTATTGATTTAGTTTGATTACACTGATTTGTCAGCGTATTAACATTAACCATCCATTCTTATAGCTTTCTGTGTGCAGCATTTAACAGTAAACATTAAACAAAAATGACGCAGAGACTCCACACTTAAAATAACATGTCCAAGTTATTCATCATTCTGAAAACAATTCTTGAAGCTTTATTGAAACGATTTGTCGCACTTGATGCCTCAGTACAGATTTAAACATGAAATGCCAGAAACACGTTTGTATGTTTGGTATCACCTTACTGTACTGTAACACAAAAAATGTATGAAATATATGTACTGTGTACTTTTAGAAAAAAGTAAATAAATTATTTTTTAGATTTTTGAGTTGAAAAATGAAGTGGGTTTTAGTATCAAAGAACATAGGCGGAATTGTAAGTTTATAACCAGACCATCGCATTACCGATGAGACTGGTAAAGTACAACTGTCTAACAGGTTACGTAACTCCAAATAAATGGGGCTCTCCCTTATGGTAGTACATTGGATTTCATTTGATTCCGAAAATGTCCTCAACAAACGCAGGTCTTTTATGTGAGAAAATACATGGCTTTTTTCAGGATAGGTTTATATTGAGGTTGGCTTGTTGTTGAGTTTTTAGTGCATTCTTGAACAGAATATGTTTGTTTCAAACAAAACTGAAAAAGATCTGCTAAAATAGTTTTTCTTATCATGGATTCATCAATGACACTCACAGATCTTTATAGAGCTACATGTACATTTTAGGCATGGAAACAGGAAAATTGTATCGGGTGTGTTGATCTCTGAGTCCCAGAAGATATGAAACAATGCAATTTTATGCATTTTAAAACAATATCATGTTCTGTATCTTATTTTGCCCCAAAAAACAAGTAATATATGTTCACAGTATGTAGCATCCATGTTTTCAAACCAATCATTCATGTTCATATTTCAAATGAAAGTGGATTTATATAGGTCAATACAACTCAGATCATTTAGATTTTATAGAAAAATAAGAAAATTGTGGAACAACTTTCAAGTCCAGAAATCAGCTTACCATTTACTACACCTGTAGCTACCTTTTTTGTACTTTTTTAAACATTACAAGTTTTTTGATTGGAGTTATGCCCCCTTTTCTGATTTATATAACTTAGATATGACTTGTACCTTTGGTAGTAGTTTAGTTAAAATGTATGTTTTCAGTGTAAAACTTTCTGATATTTATCTAAATGAAGAAACAGGGAGCCTTAAATAGCTTGTAGTGTACAGTTTACAACTTTTTCAAAGTTTGATATTTAAGCATCTTAGCTCTTATAATCCAGAAAAGATTTTGTAACTCCAATTTTCATAAATTTGATGCTTAAAGCTTAAATCTGAAGACAAAAAAATGGATTCGATGAAGATATCACTAAAGTTGTTGAGCATATTGATATCAATGTACAGATTGTGATGAAACTACTGCTAACTTGATGCATTAGTTTTCACATTAGTTGCCCATGGATTTCTCCAGCTCTCGGAGAGATACATCACTGCATGGTATTGATATCAGTTGTGACAAAATGTTTGATGTTTACAGCGATTCACTTCAAATATCTATACACCTGTATAATCGTCTTATCAAACCCCCAAGTCTCAATGACTTTCTGCTTCCTTTAGATAAGGACTTTAAAGTAGCATAACATCATCATGTCTGTGATTTAATACTATCATGTCCTGGTGGCTAGTTTGGTTTTATAAGAGCTTGAAAAATCTGATTCTGACCAAATTTCATTAAGCTTTATCAGGTTTGGCACAACAAGACATAACTACACTATGATTCAGACTGCTGTTTTCTGATCATCTCTTTTATAGAGCTATGCCTGTTTTTTGTATAACATTTAATTTCTAAAAATTGAGATGGAAGATTTTGAAGCAGCATCAGTAAGAAGCCAGTTAGCATCAGAGATTTCCATACAGAAGATTGCAGATTTAGGATTGGATTCTTGTCTACAATAAACATCTTTTTGGAAAGAAGTTACCTTACCTGTTTCTGATTGTAGTTGATACCAGAACCATCTATCAGGAGGCATGTAGCAACTTATTTACAAAGTTGCAATCTGTTTATATATCAAAGGTCACTGAATACTCATTCTGGATCTAAAAATTGCATGAAATATTAGAAGAGATATTTGTAAGATGGATCCTTCTCAGCATGGCTGTTGATGTTTTCTCTCCAGAATAGACATGTGCTATGCTTGCGGTTTTATTGGTCAAATATGTTTTGTAATATTGTACAAATTAGAGATCTTGAATTATGGCACTAAAAACTAGCATGTTTACTAACATATCTACATCATCAACAGCGACAGGGCTAGTTCTGTGGATATATAATGATGGTTCCCGTTGCCATCATAATTGATATTGTCTCATAGATAATTTCGACAAATTTTGTTTCCGGGCGTTACCTGCAAAGGATAGATTTCTCTATGGGAAACATTGTGTCTCAGACATAATGTTTGATATCATGGAAGGGAAAAGGGTGGAAATTTTGTGTCATGTACCAGAGGTAGGTCACATAATATTTTCACATAAATAGCAATGTGCCAGGAACCAGAAGTAGGTCACATGATATCTAACATAAATAGCAATGTACCAGAAGTAGGTCACATAATATTTTACATAAATAGCAATGTTTTATGTACCAGAAGTAGGTCACATGATATTTTACATAAATAGCAATGTGTTATGTACCATGGATAGGTCACCACAGCTTCTTTTTTCAGTTTTTGATTTTCATTTAAGTAAAGTTTCTGGTACCTATCCTCTCGACTTTAAACGAAGAACCATTGAGATTTGTGTGTGTGGATGCATGTAGGGACATGATGGCAGGGGAGGGGGACATCTGTTTACATTCAGTTGATATTGAAACATTGTCAGGTTTTGTATACTGTTATTCAGGATATGTGAAGAACACCAAATAAAATGTATTATGTATTCTTTTGCAGGAAGACAACTTCCTCTATCTAAGACTTTAAAAAAAAGCAGCAGTATTTGTATTCAAGGTAAGTGAAAGTTTTGTCTGTCCATACAATTCTACAAACTTATGACTTGTATGGCATGTGAATTACACATGTTTATCTGTTTCCTGTCATTCCTGCTCAATCCCCACCCTGGGTATTATGAGTTTTTCAGGTGAAGATCTGAGATGTGTGGTTTAAAGCCACCCTCAGTGTTTTGTATTATTAAGAAATCTGAGATTTTTTACCATACATTACTGTAATATGGTAGTTCTAGTCTAATTTTTCTGTATATATTGTTCTGGATTGGCCTTCCATGTGTTGTTCTGTAAGGTTTTTACCTGTACAAAATGAGGACCTGCCTCAAAATGGAATTGGCTTTTGGCAGGGTGATAATTTACCCATCAAACACAAACTTGTGAGCTACACTATATGCTCAATTCACCTTAGATACCTTGGAATAGCTTGGTACCTAGTTAATAAACACCGTCAGATATTAAATACATAGGGACATTGCTGCATAACATATAACTTCCTTATACAAGAGAAAGTGTACATCAGAGAATCTCATTTATTGTACATTATCAAATGATCATGAAAAATTATTACTTAAACAGAAAACATATTCTTATTATGAATTCATTATTTTGTAATTTAGACAAAAAGGATTTTCATTAAAAATTATTTATCTAGTTTTCCAATAAATTGACTACATCATTATGAAATGATAAATGGCTGTTGTCTCCTAAAACTCACTTATCATCTTCAGAGCCGACACTACAGACACATGTTTTACACAGGAACACTAAGATCTATTCCTAGCAGATATTGACAGAAAGTTTCTCCCATTATAATGTAATTAGTATTGAACCAAGTTCGGATATTTATCAGAATTTCCTTTTAGCGTGCAATCACCGTAGATTGATCTTTAGATAGATAAATGAGTCGATCAGTCCGTAGGTTGAAAGAGTTTAAGGAAATAATTTACAATGTATGATCTAAGCTTATTCTTTATTTAGAATAACCAGATTAGAATATTTAACAGCTACACTATTTTGTAAGTGGATCACTGTTTTTTTGTTACTTTGTAATACTCAAGCCAAATTCCACAGATTCTAGCTAGAACACTGATTAACTCAGTAACAGAATTGGACGGCTGCATGTGAGTTGGGATATAGACTCATTGAGTCAGTGAGTTAGTCGCAGATTAAACACTGAGGCTATAATCTGGTACCAAACTGCCAGTGAGTCAGGAGCCAAGGACAACAGGGTTGCACCTGACATGGCCACTGATCAGGATCATGTCTGGACAGTGACTATAGGATACTTGGAATCTGACCATTTCAAAAAGAGTTAGCAAAGTAAAATACCTTTATACTGTGGTCTTTGTAGTTTGTGTAGTATAAGCCCAAAAGGTTGTGTATATTGATAATGTCTGAGAATGTAGTTAGAATTTTTTGGATGATAGAGAATAAGACAAGGGACTGAACTCTGTAATCAGATTATAGATAAGATGTGCGAGATGGTAACAGCCTTAACTTATAATTTGAAAAACTGTATCTCAAAGTTTTAAGATTACGAATGTCACACCATAGTCAATAGAATTGGATTGATCATAAATCAAGACAAAATTTGAAGTTAAAATGATCATGTCAAGGTGTCTCCAAAGTTAGAATTGTGAGATCTTGATAAACAACGGTATTTACATTTAGATGTGTAAATCACGTAAGTAATCCTAGTTCTCACTGGTGACATATCATAAAATCAAGTGCTCTCCAGCACCGTTCAGGACAAGTGAAATTTATAAAAAAAATTATATTTGTCATTCAGTTAAGTGTGAATAGGTAAGTTGGATACCTGTCTATAGAAATATATTATCAACACTCCCTTTTTATTAAAATCCTAGTCTCTATGTTTATCCTTAAATTGGAGACAGACAGGACACAAAGGAATTGGTATACATGACAAATATCACCGATAAAAGATGTTTAAATATATTAAATTCTATTGATGATGATATGTCACTAGTTTTAGTATGATAAATTGTAAAACTTTTATCAACTGTTTGCTGTGGGTTGAACTTGAAATATACAAAATACACATTTATTTCCATTTATACAGGAACACAATCAATTTAAATTCCTGTTACCCTTATACACAATGTATGACCCAGGAGAGCTAGCTGTTTCAATACTAGTTGTTGTCGGAACTTTGAAGCCAGCAGTGAAATCTCTCGACATCTGTTTGACAAAAATGTGTACAGGGGGTGTTCGAATCACACTTACATGGAAGAAATTGGGTATTATTTCTATGTGTAAATGTATAAAGAACCCACATCAATTTACATCTATTATCAGCTGTTTAAATAAGTCTGATAGATTTCAGGGGACAACTTTTCTGATCATGTATTTTTCAAATTAAATCTTTTTATTGTTAATTTTTTAGTCAATAATGAGGTTTGCTAAAGCTTTTCGAGCTGTTATGCGGAGACTTTCCTTCTCAACTTGAACACATACGTCCTTTGTATGGAGCAGAAAGTACATATTTGTCAATAGACACTGTAATGTTAGATCTATGGAGGTACAAGTAGCCTGCATAAGTAAAATGCAAATTAAGTCAGGTAGTCTGTCAACACAACACTCATACAGCACATACTGCAGAAGTTCAGAAACTGTTTGAGAGATTTTACAACTACATATTTGATATTCCTCCATGATTAAAAGCATGTACTTGTGCACCATTGTAGACGATAATTGAATTAGATATCTGATTGGCCATTGGTTACGACCATATAGTTATTATACTTATTGTGTTTTTCAATTTTACAACATTTTCAGTTGACTTTCAGCTTTTCTTTTTGAATGATTGGCCTATCACCATGGTGATTGTGTGATGTCATAGTAATATCTTCATTGGGAGATAACTTCTGAAACTATAGCCTGATAGCTAACACAACTAAAGCATACACTTAGAACTGTATGTCTATATTAGTTGATTTTGAACAATAGCAATTGATTGTAATACATGTATTTACCAGGAAAGTAGAAATGAAGATGTGAAAGTTTTCTGTTCTCTCTTTTGTACCAATAACTTCAAATTGAAATTTTTAAGTGAATTATTTCAAAATGGTGAAAATAATGATACCTTAGATAGTTTCCAAGTTAAAAGCACTGTGCATGAAATGCAATGGTAATTCCACAGTCTGTACTTTGACCTTGTACCTTTGACCTATAACCACTAAAACATTGTATGTGATTATTAGAAAAGTGACCAAAAAAAAACCAGAATAAAAAGTAAAATATTGAGGCTGTGAGGTGAAGTGTATGTTACCTGAGTTAATGTTGGTGTATATATATACTGCATTCATCATCAAGGTTAGTATTAAATATGTATGCATACAAGAAACCAGATATCCCAATGAAAAGTATTTCATTGATCTCCAGAAGCAAGTAACAGTTGATGAAATCAGACCCTCAGGCTCTCAGATAGGACTTTTGTTAAACTGTATCACATTGATATTTTCAGGTTCTCAGGAAGACTTTTGTCAGGCTGTATGACATATATTTTTAGGTTCTCAGGAAGACTTTTGTCAGGCTGTTATCACATTGATATCTTTAGGTTCTCAGGAAGACTTTTGTCAGGCTGTATGACATATATTTTTAGGTTCTCAGGAAGACTTTTGTCAGGCTGTTATCACATTGATATTTTCAGGTTCTCAGGAAGACTTTTGTCAGGCTGTTATCACATTGATATTTTCAGGCTCTCAGGAAGACTTTTGTCAGGCTGTATGACATTTATATTTCTGTAGGTGCTTGGAAAATTGTTTATGTATATAAGCTTTTAGTGTGTCTGCTGAATTGGGTTAAACCGGACAGATTCTGATAGATACATAGTCAAAGAATATATGTCACTGGCTATCCTCTGATTGTTGTGTTTTAGCGCTCTGGAAACAAGCTCCCTCATCCCTCTTGTCACAGATTTCTATTCCACATGCTTCTTTTACATGGGTAGAGGATTAAGTCAGGTATTAGTATATAATACTGGGATACAAAACCAACATCCTGTAACCTGTTGTATTGTTTTTGTTCACGTTTTTTCATGTATTTTAGTACTAATCCTTTTTAGTCTGAAGTCTGGCATTTATCCTCTCTATGACATATTGAATAAAAATATGGAGATGAAAACGCCACAGAATTCCTGTTTTTTTATTGCTGCTTGCTTTGTCTCTTAATATTTTTTTTTCCATGACAGTTTAAGTGTGTCGTAACCATGGCGATGTAAGGTGCTGCAGGAATTCCATAAGTTTTTAGGTCCCCTAAGTATGTCACATTGTCCATGTCCATTTTTTGTGTCTGTAAAAAAACAATTGATGTTTTTCATTTCTTCTTTAAAAATACTGAAACTGAATTATTTTGCAGAAACCTCCCAAGGTCAGAGGTGAACACCCTGCCCCCACCCCATCTACCCCACCCACAATATCAACAACTATATGTGAATGATACAATAAGTATGAACACTGATGGTTTGTCAGACCACACTTGTCCAGCCACATTTTCCATCCTGAAGCCAAGTTCTGATCTGTTTTATAATACACAATTATTGATGTTTTGATGCCATCTGAGATTATTTTAATAGCTTCTGGTTCTGGAAATTTGTCAGAAAAATTGATTTTAGGCCAATTGTAGTTAATTGAATTAACCAATGAAAACAAGAGGCTGCTGAAGGGAGGTTCTGTACAAGAAACCGTTAAGGTACTTTGTAGGATTAATGGACGATGTCCTCTGGTGTTGTTCTGGGAAAGAGAGAAAAAAGAGGAATTGAGGGTAACAAGAGGGCAATGACTTTGTAGGATTAATGGAAGATGTCCTCTGGTGTTGTTCTGGGAAAGAGGAAATGAGGGTAACAAGAGGGCAATGACTTTGTAGGATTAATGGAAGATGTCCTCTGGTGTTGTTCTGGGAAAGAGGAATTGAGGGTAACAACAGGGCAATGACTTTGTAGGATTAATGGAAGATGTCCTCTGGTGTTGTTCTTGGAAAGAGGAGTTGAGGGTAACAAGAGGGCAATGACTTTGTAGGATTAATGGACGATGTCCTTTTGTGTTGTTCTGGGAAAGAGGAGTTGAGGGTAACAAGAGGGCAATTACTTTGTAGGACATACAGGAGATGTCCTATGATGGTGGTCCAAGAGGAGTGTAGGTGGGGGTAGGAAGAGGGCAATTACTTTGTAGGATATACAGGAGATGTCCTATGATGGTGGTTCAAGAAGAGTGTAGGTGGGGGTAGGAAGAGGGTGATTACTTTTTAGGACATACAGGAGATGTCCTATGATGGTGGTCCAAGAAGAGTGAAGGTGGGGGTAGGAAGAGGGTGATTACTTTTTAGGACTTACAGGAGATGTCCTATGATGGTGGTCCAAGAGGAGTGTAGGTGGGGGTAGGAAGAGGGCAATTACTTTGTAGGATATACAGGAGATGTCCTATGATGGTGGTCCAAGAGGAGTGTAGGTGGGGGTAGGAAGAGGGCAATGACTTTGTAGGATATACAGGAGATGTCCTATGATGGTGGTTCAAGAAGAGTGTAGGTGGGGGTAGGAAGAGGGTGATTACATTTTAGGACTTACAAGAGATGTCCTATGATGGTGGTCCAAGAAGAGTGTAGGTGGGGGTAGGAAGAGGGTGATTACTTTGTAGGATATACAGGAGATGTCCTATGATGGTGGTCCAAGAGGAGTGTAGGTAGGGGTAGGAAGAGTGCAATTACTTTGTAGGATATACAGGAGATGTCCTATGATGGTGGTTCAAGAGGAGTGTAGTTGTGGGTAGGAAGAGAGTGATTACTTTGTAGGACATACAGGAGATGTGGTGTTCTGGGAAGGGTAGAGATACGGTAAAAGGAGGGTTTGAGGGAGATAGAGAAAGAGGAAAAATACAGTTGTTCAATTTTGTAGACACACATGGGGATAATATTAAATAATTAATCTATCATTGTAAACATTGAAAAGACAAATGAAAGCCACAGGGATATGAATGTTGATAACATCAAGTTGTGGTTTCAGAATGAATATGTCATCAAATGCTGAGTATAGTGATATATGGATTTGGAAAGTGTAACGATAGGGTATCACAGCCATGTATACTTTAATTAAATGAACACATGTGACTGTGTGTGGGGGTGATATTAATACACATGTGTCTGTGTGGGGGTGATACTTATACACATGTGACTGTGTGGGGGTGATATTAATACACATGTGTCTGTGTGGGGGTGATACTAATACACTTGTGACTGTGTGGGGGTGATACTAATACACATGTGACTGTGGGTGTGATACTAATACACATGTGTCTGTGTGGGGGTGATACTTATACACATGTGACTTTGTGGGGGTGATGCTTATACACATGTGACTGTGTTGGGGTGATACTTATACACATGTGTCTGTGTGGGGGTGATACTTATACACATGTGACTTTGTGGGGGTGATGCTTATACACATGTGACTGTGTTGGGGTGATACTTATACACTTGTGACTGTGTGGGGGTGATACTAATACACATGTGTCTGTGTGGGGGTTATACTAATACACTTGTGACTGTGTGGGAGTGATACTAATACACATGTGACTGTGGGCATAATACTAATACACATGTGTCTGTGTGGGGGTGATACTTATACACATGTGACTTTGTTGGGGTAATACTTATACACATGTGACTTTGTGGGGGTGATACTTATACACTTGTGACTTTGTGGGGGTGATACTTATACACTTGTGACTGTGTGGGGGTGATACTAATACACATGTGACTGTGTGGGCATGATAGTAATACACATGTGTCTGTGTGGGGGTGATATTTATACACATGTAACTTTGTGGGGGTGATACTAATACACATGTGACTGGGTGAGGGTGATACTAATACACATGTGTCTGTATGAGGGTGATACTAATACACATGTGACTGTGTGAGGGTGATAGCTGTACACATATGTGACATTGTGATTGGTGAAGGTGATACCAATGAACATATGTGACTTGGTGGTGTGTGAGGGTGATACACATATGTAATTGTGATGAGAGGTGAAACACACCTGTTCTTGTACTTACATATATACATGTATTTCACATCAAAGCAATAAACAGGTGTACACACCTCTTAGAATGCTTTAGTCATAATTATGATCCTGATCCTGAATCAGAACATTGTAATACCTCCTATACAAACAGCACCAGGTATTCTTGTGTCGTTTGGAACCTGCAGACATGGAGGGAACGGGGAAGTAGGTGTATAATATGATGGAACAATACTCTCAATCTTGGCTATATTGTTTCCCCCAATAACTACAAGAAAACATGTTTTCTCTTTACATCTTGTTTGATGTATACGTACTGTGAAGTCTTGTAAGTGATGGGTATCACTTCATGTATTGGTCTCTCAAGTCTGTTAGCATAATATAGTAATAAAAGTAAAGAATTACACAAATAACATGGTCGCCAGTCACAAATCAAGTCACAAAGGCTTTGAAATGAGGTTATATGGGATGTAAGGAGAAGTACAATTTACTAGATTTCTGTGAGGATCCAGGGCTGTCAACTTTTTGTATCTGTTTGTTTGTCAATGTACGATGTATGTGGCAAAAACGAAAATAGATCAAAGGACCTATAAATATAGGTATAAACAGTTTTTGAGTCCTGTAATGATATTGATTTGATATACAAACGTCTATATTGTAAAATTTGGATTGCCAATGTTTTAGAGTTTATTAAGTTATCGACTAGAGAGGCTGATATATATGCTGGCATCATTTCCACCCATTGTCTCCAGTTGGTTATTGAATTGATGATTATATAAACTTTCCATGAAACAACAAGAATTAGTCGACACTGGTGACAGATCTGGATTTTTTTTTTCCTCTTTTACAAATCTGTTTGTACCTTCCACTTATCATGCTGTCTTTATCAGACAGGACTGACTTACAGGATTCACTGACACAGACCCATTGATGCTGATCTGATGGAGACTTTGAAGCATTTGATTGTTCTAAGGAAACGGACCATTAGAAGCTCTCTTTGTACCAACAATGACGAGCTTTCCTTTTCCTTCTCTTTTATCCTGAGTGTTTGCGCTGTTTGCGTCAGAAATATACAGCCTTCTGGGTAATGTCTGCACCTCAGAGATGATGTATAGTACTTATTTTGACTTTTGTTAGCTTTGACTACCTATCAATTGAAATAAGAGACGGTTTATTTTACTCATACTTATTAATGCCACACATTTTATACTTTCTTAGAAACGTTGAGGGAAGAGGTCACAATTGCAAGTTCATTCCATCAGGAGTCATATGGGTACCCTATTAAGGATCACAAATTCACTTGTCAGGGATCATAAGTTCACCCTGTCAGGGGTCACAAGTTTGTCTCGTCAGGGGTCACAAGTTCACCTGACAGGGGAACACAAGTTTGTCCTATCAGGGGTCACAAGTTCACCTGTCAGGGGAACACAAGTTTGTCTCATCAGGGGTCACAAGTTCACCTGTCAGGGGAACACAAGTTTGTCTCGTCAGGGGTCACAAGTTCACCTGACAGGGGAACACAAGTTTGTCCTAGCAGGGGTCACAAGTTCACCTGTCAGGGGAACACAAGTTTGTCTCATCAGGGGTCACAAGTTCACCTGTCAGGGGAACACAAGTTTGTCTCATCAGGGGTCACAAGTTCACCTGACAGGGGAACACAAGTTTGTCCTATCAGGGGTCACAAGTTCACCTGTCAGGGGAACACAAGTTTGTCTCATCAGGGGTCACAAGTTCACCTGTCAGGGGAACACAAGTTTGTCTCATCAGGGGTCACAAGTTCACCTGACAGGGGAACACAAGTTTGTCCTATCAGGGGTCACAAGTTCACCTGTCAGGGGAACACAAGTTTGTCTCGTCAGAGGTCACAAGTTCACCTGTCAGGGGAACACAAGTTTGTCTCGTCAGGGGTCACAAGTTCACCTGACAGGGGAACACAAGTTTGTCCTATCAGGGGTCACAAGTTCACCTGTCAGGGGAACACAAGTTTGTCTCATCAGGGATCACAAGTTCACCTGTCAGGGGAACACAAGTTTGTCTCATCAGGGGTCACAAGTTCACCTGTCAGGGGAACACAAGTTTGTCTTGTCAGGGGTTACAAGTTCACCTGTCAGGGGAACACAAGTTTGTCTCGTCAGGGATCACAAGTTCACCTGACAGGGTTTGTCCTACAAGTTCACCCTGTCCTATCAGGGGTCACAAGATGTCAGGGGAACACAAGTTTGTCTCATCAGGGGTCACAAGTTCACCTGTCCACACCCCACCCCACCCCCCCCACCCCACCCCCACCCCCAAAGGGTTTAATTACCAGGATCACTTAGTTCATTGGACTGCAATTCAATCTTGGTAGAATTGCACATGAATATTTGTCTTGAATGAGAATTCAAATGTACATTAAAAGTTAAGCGGAGATGAACAGAAGGCTGATCATAATATTTTATTCACACCAACTACAGCATAATTTAGCTAATCGCTGTCAAAAATATCAGGTCCACAGCAGCAAATCTAATAGAAGTCAACCCAGTTCTGATTAAGTGCAGGAACTAAAATATTGGTCATCAATAATTTATTTTACACATTCCATTTTTTTTTGTCTCTAAAAGGAAGCCAGTGCCTGGTTAAATACTGTTATTCTGTGACATAGTCTGATCTGGCTAAAATGATTGGTTAGGCTGGAAAATCATTAGTAAAGATAGCAAGTAGTTGGTCCAAGTGTGTAATAATATATATACGATTGTATTGATAAAGTATCAGTTGTTGATCTCTGTAGATTTATGTTGGAGATCATGTAAAATCACAAAACACACTCATTTAAGAATGGGAGATCAGCATTGTCCGTTTTATTCTTAACTAAACTATGAAGTTTATAACTTCATCATTCTAATTCCTGCAGTAGTTGTGACAAATATTTCACAGTACAGCCTGTTTTTATTGACAACCTTTGTATACTGACAATTTGTGTTTCATGACATGCCTGAAGATTTAGACTTTTTCATGATCTGGGAGGATACCCTTTATAACGCCAATTTGTGTTACTCGGTGAAGAATAATGCAACATTCTTTACCAGTGGGTGGTACACAGTGGTAAAGTTACCCTACATTACGATCAGTAATTGTCTGTGAATATATTATTATTCATTGTATACATATATTAACATGCTAATACCACCACTAGGTGATTCATAAACAAATGTTTTGATGATACTAATGTTGATGTCTTTCCCTATTTATCTATATCGTTTATTTATGTACTTTCGTCACACTTGACTGGTGACTTGGAGGCTGTGCATGAATTAAGAGGTTGCCTGGTATCATTTTGTCTGTCATCTCTGTATAGTGACATCTGTCACGGCTCAGTGATCATAAGACGACCTTCATAACGGCAAATACAACCGCCTCACCAACCATTGCATATTGCTTGCTATGCTAAGCTTTTGGCCTATCGTGTTCAATAAACAGTTAAACATGCATTTGCCGCAGACAAAAACTAATCTGGTGCAAAGCACATTACTATAATTCACTAATTGGAGGATAATTCCCAATTATATGCTTCAGTGAACATGTTAATTTGTCATATAAAATATCAGTAGTGTAGGTATCATTTGTATGTTTTTACATATAAGTTTCCTTTTTTGGAGTCAATAAAGTAGATCATTTACCTGTACTATCAATTCAGTGTAGTTATCGTGGTGTCATCAAAAGTTACGATAAAATGCGTCATGCTCTGCCTTAGAAATAATTCATGTGAGGCGAGACTATTTCCTAACTCCTGTTAGAAGTAGTTGAATGTGCTAGAACCGTGTAGATAGCTCTAAAGCTTGGAAAACGGTTACGGAAAGTCAACCTGGGAAATAGAGAATTGCCAATCATTGAGAGATATCTGTCTCGCTAGGGTTATGGTGTTGTCTCGGGTGAGTATAAGGCGGTAACATATTGTCATATCACCCACTCAACAGCATCGCATGACTCAGTGATTGTCACGTGTATCAATCAGATCGGTACCCTTATCAATCTAAATTAAAAAAAATTGTAATTTTCGTAGAAATAGGAAGGTGTTTCATGAGTTGATGTCTCCAATCCTAGCTAGTTAGGATATTTTCTGTGGATTAACTGTGATGTGGTGGAGTTGTTCATACTGGACACTCTATCCTGTATAGCAGAAATAGTGAAGTGAATGTTGGATATGACACAGCAACATTGAAATATTGATGGATCTGTACTTCTGACACTGGTAAGTTCATATCTTCAACCTATGAACTAGATAAGTGATCAGCTCTATTTATGGGGAACAACACACTTCTTGATCAATAACTTGAAATGGATTTCAGTTTAGAATTAAAAAAAAAAAACAGTTACTGATATTGAAAATATGAAAAGTGAAAATGTTGCATCATCAATTTTTTTTAACTACTTTTAGTCAAATTATATGATTTAACTGCCAAAATTTTGTACCTGATGACATCATTGTTAAAAAATGTAGCAATGTCATTTTGATGAGGTCCTTTAACAAATGAAAATGTATCTTGATACTTTACATGTAGTGGTTGACATTGAGCATGCTTATATGATTTATATGTTGAGAACAGAATTTTGTCCATTAAGATAACACCCTGTCTTTTGTCAGTTTTCTCTCACCTTTGCTCAAAATTTCCTATGTTTATGCATATCATGTTTATGAAGGTTTTAAATAAATGGTTTCCCTATTTTATCAAGAAATGTGCCAAAATTTTACTGTTTGATTGTTTAGTATTTTTTATTCTTAGTTTTTAGAGCAGGCAAAATACTATTCTTAGTTTTTAGAGCAGGTAAAATACTATCCTTAGTTTTTAGAGCAGGCAAAATACTATTCTTAGTTTTTAGAGCAGGTAAAATACTATCCTTAGTTTTTAGAGCAGGCAAAATACTATTCTTAGTTTTTAGAGCAGGTAAAATACTATCCTTAGTTTTTAGAGCAGGCAAAATACTATTCTTAGTTTTTAGAGCAGGTAAAATACTATCCTTAGTTTTTAGAGCAGGCAAAATACTATTCTTAGTTTTTAGAGCAGGTAAAATACTATCCTTAGTTTTTAGAGCAGGCAAAATACTATTCTTAGTTTTTAGAGCAGGCAGAGTTCAAGGTATACATCAGTGTTATGTCATATTTAACCCAAAGGATCAGAATGACCTATAGCCATCATTATTTATCTATCTCATTGAGCTGTCTGCCATCCACCATGGGTTAACTTTTTACATTTTAAAATTCTTCTCAAGTTCTACCGGTGAAATTGAACTGAAACTTGGCTGAAATGATTCTGATATGGTCCTAACATAATATTGTAATTTTCAGGTCAGTCCAAAATCCAATATGGTCACCATAGCTGCCATCTTGAAAATCACATTTTTAAACTTGTCTTATTCCATTTGTGCCATTGAGCTGATATTTAATGGGAATGTTGAGAGGAGTTATTTTCGCCCTTAAATTGCTAAAATATCCCAAAACTATTCTAATCATTTATTAACTGTTCCTACTATTTCTACTGCTGTTATAGGCTATTTAGGTCCTTAAGGCCCATGGGCCACTTAATGTTACTGGTAATTCAGGTATCTATTTTCTATACTTAGGCAGGATAGAATAAAAATAAATAATTAGACAGCCGTACTAAGACATTCTGTCATGCTATTGACGAAAAAGAATAACATATTCATAAAAATTATATAAACTGTAATGAGTTTCTGTTGATTTTGATAGGAATTGGCACTAAACAGAAAATATGATGAAACATATAAATCATACTGGTGTAGTGTGGTCTTTCTTCCTTATTTTGTGAACTGTTGATAAGATCATAACCTTCGACATGCTTAAGATTGTCAATTTTAATTTATTGTAGTGAAAAGAAGATAATTACAGAATAATTGTTCAGGTGTATTTGGCATTGGATTTTTGCTGAAATGCAGATTTTGGTGGTGAAAATTCTAGAAGATACATATAAGTGATGTAATTGGTTAAAAAGAAAAAACTCTTTGTTTTAATTTTGATTAAACTGGCTTTAAATATGCAGTATGATTACTTTTTTATTATTTCTAATTTTTCACCTGAAATACTGAAACTACAAATGAATTTGTTCACTATAAAGTAAAATACATTTGTTCTTCATAATGACATCTTGATGGATGGCTAGAATTGTGATTTCATAAACAATAGATTGTATTGTAATGGATGGCTCTACCCTGTAACATTGTCCGGATGAAGCCCGTAGAGGATGAAACCGGTAGACGGTTAATAATAAACAACAAAACACTACTCCGAAGCTGTTGTGATTGATACTCTGTTCCTGATTGTAGAATTTTTATATAGAGCCTCTGTATCAGAAGGGAAAAAGATCCAACTGATAAACAATAAAGATCATATAGTGATGGGTGCCAAGATCTGTAGGACTTCTTGTTGAGTTTATCATGACTCAGATAGGTTGTGTGCAGTATTTACACAAAATTCTGGAAATTTGGTGGACAAGACGATACACCACATTTAAGAATATGTGAATAATACAAGCCATTTAGGCCTCTTGTTTTCCTGTCTGTTTATAACGATGGCCATGATAACAGTAATTCACATCTGACTACATCATTTGCGTTAGTATAATATAAGCCACACCATGTGTTTTGTCCCAGAATCCCTGCTGTCTGACAATACTGTCACATTCACACCTTCATCATCACAAGAGTAATGGTTTATAGGACCTAATTTGAAGATTCAGACATTGTCTGTAGCTAAGAACTTTGAATTAAAAAAACATCAATTCAACTGTATCTTTAACTTCATTTCACATTTATTACCAAACTCTGACAGTTAATTTTTTATGATAACATGTGTAATGACACATATTTAGATACACAGACAGGCACAAAGTACCTGGTTTACTAAGGTCGCTCAACTGCCAATATAGTTACCAAGACAACAGAATGTGGTACCTCTGATAAGTATTTTGTATAGGAAACAACCTAGTTACATTCTTTTGGTGGGCAAAATGTGTGTTATGTCTGTTTACATGGTCAGGGCAACTAAACTATATCCCTTGTAATTAGATGTGAGATAAACTGCACGTCTTGTATTGTTCTGATCCCTAAATGTCGGTAGCCAAAAACCAATGAGAATTTAAATAGATATACAATTGTTTTAAGTGACAACGGGAATGTTGTTCTTTTTCTCACTGGTTTTACTGGAGTGGGTTATGCAGTATTGTCAACCTTTCAGAGTGAAGTATCTGGTCTTGACCAGCTAAAGCAAGGGTAAAAGGTCAAAACAAGGGTCATGTGTGTAATGACCTTTTTCACATTTTCCAGATTCTTTTTACACTAAAATATTTAGTATAAAACATATTCACAAATAAATAAACCACTTTATATCAGTAATTGTATACATTGTTTTATTCAATACATCTTTATTGGTCCTGTTTTTCATACTGTGTAATACTTGAAGCTGAAACAGACAGTATTTGCTGCTAGTACATAACACTGTCACTGGTTCATTGTCCTGGAGAAGGCTGTACAAACAGACATATGTCATTGTCTAGTTCAATCTCTAAGCATCCCTTCTTACATTTGTATCAGATGTATCATTCTTCTCTTGTAACCAATAGCAGCATTTATTAATCTCTTTCTTTTTTAGAAAAGAAAGAAACCAGAGAGTGTTAAATCATGTAGAAAACTTATTGAAAGCATCACTTTGTCTTAAATTGTTCTACTACACCTGGTTCTAATCTTGTTTTAAATAACCATT
The DNA here is from genome assembly GCF_031769215.1 of Ylistrum balloti. Taxonomy (NCBI): domain Eukaryota; kingdom Metazoa; phylum Mollusca; class Bivalvia; order Pectinida; family Pectinidae; genus Ylistrum; species Ylistrum balloti. The sequence continues at coordinate 222,060 of NW_026782639.1, read as the reverse complement.
AAGAATTTTGTCGAAAACTTCTGAAATCTAAGATTAATGATTATGGATTCGTTTTTGTGGAAAATGTTTTAAATTTTTTGTGAATATTTTCCTGATTCGGTGATGACTTGCTAACATTTCATGGATTGGCGTTTTCTCACAAGAACTTAGGTAGCGACAATTTTATAAACTGTATGTTGACGCGCAGTTTGATATATGTCTTAGTCTAGTGTAATAAAGACTTCCACAGACTAGATAAATTCTGATTTCCGAAATATTTTTACATGAAATTGAACATATCTTACTTCTTTGCAATGCTGACTTTACCAGCCTCTGACAGCCATCACTTATGATATGGAAAATGTCTACATCTTCCAAACCAATGGAATAAACAATTGAATTATTGACATAAGGATAGCTAAATTGAAAACTACCCATTCTTTATGCAAGAAAAATATCTCTTTCCCCCCTCATCATATCATGTCTAATATCTTTGTCTTGCTCAATCAGACACTTGACCACAGCATATGGAGGAGTATAGACAACAAGTGTCTGGTTGAGAAGTACTATTGTTATCTGAGTAAACAGCATTGAACAGCAGTAAATCTTGAAAGAAAAACGCAGATTATTTAATAACCCGATCGTCATAGGGCCAGTCGCACACAAAAGTCTAAACACTGGGTTGACCCCACAGGAAATCGGATTAGTTGGCTATATACTCATCATGACAATAATTCTTATCGAAGTCTGCAGGTACTGAGAAAACAACATGGTAGAGCAGTGACTTTGTGTTTCTGAAAACTCAGTGAACATTTTAAAATCAAACTTTAAATAATACTTTGGGGGCTGAACTGAAGGATTTGTCAGTATGTGGTTTTGTTACATCAACCTTAGTTTTTCTAGTAAAAACTACTTGAAATGAAGATAATTTGATCATATGTCCTGTGATATTAAAATGTTTTAAGCATGTGAATAACTATAATCAGTTGTAACTGTTTGTGATGTGACTTCTAATCGCTAGTTTGTGTTCGTGATGTTAGTGCAAAGAAGAATATGATCAATATATCCTAGAGACTTTAAAATATTTCTGAGCAAATTGCATGAGTGTAGCCTGTATACTGTTCAGTTTGACCTTAAACATTGACCTTGGGACAAATAGCACTACAGAAATGGCTTCCAACATGACATGCTTTAGGTAGTGTCTGTATGATACTATCTGGCTTGACCTAAACACTGACCTTGGGACAAATAGCACTACTGAAATGGCTTCCAACATGAAATTAAACTGGATTTGTAACAAACAATAAAAACACAAGGACATGTGGTTACAAAATTACTAGCAGGATTAACAGAGTTATGTTAGAATGTGGAAACACAAGGACTGTGGGAATTATACCAGTATACACTGTAGACAGGGACATATGGGGATTCTATACACTGTAGACAGGGACATACAGGAATTCTATACACTGTAGACAGGCACATACAGGAATTCTATACACTGTAAACAGGGACATACAGAGATTCTATACACTGTAGACAGGCACATACAGGAATTCTATACACTGTAGACAGGGACATACAGGGATTCTATATACTGTAAACAGGGACATACAGAGATTCTATACACTGTAGACAGGGACATACAGGGATTCTATACACTGTAGACAGGTACATACAGAGATTCTATTTACTGTAGACAGGGACTTACGGGGATTCTATTTACTGTCGACAGGGACATACAGGGATTCTATATACTGTCGACAGGGACATACAGGGATTCTATTTACTGTAGACAGGGACATACAGGGATTCTATTTACTGTAGACAGGGACATATGGGGATTCTATACACTGTAGACAGGGACATACGGGGATTCTCATACTGTAGACAGGGACATATAGGGATTCTATACACTGTCGACAGGCACATACGGGGATTCTATACACTGTAGACAGGGACATACGGGGATTCTATACACTGTAGACAGGAACATACAGGGATTCTATACACTGTAGACAGGCACATACAAGGATTCTCTTTACTGTAAATAGGGACATATAGAGATTCTCTGTAATAGAGACAGGACATACAGAGATTCTATATATTGTAGACAGAGACATATGGGGATTCTATACACTGAAGACAGGGATATACAGGGATACTCTATACTGTAGATAGGGACATACAGGGATTATATATATTGTAGGCAGAGGCATTAGGGATTCTCATACTGTAAACAGGGACATATAGGGATTCTATACACTGTAGACAGGCACATACGGGGATTCTATACACTGTAGACAGGCACATACAGGGATTCTCTTTACTGTCGACAGGGACATATAGGGATTCTATACACCGTAGGCAGAGACATATGATCATTCTCTTTTCTGTAAACAGAGACATAAAGGGGTAATATAGTGATGGTTGTATTGAGGAAATTGAAGGCACGAGGAAATAGTGATAAATTCACCAAAGGGAATTATGTGGAACATTAGTGTGGAATAAAAAGAAACTCAGTTGTGCTTAAGATATTAGAAGAGACATGCCAAAATACTCTAGACCAGGAATGGACTATAACATTGTAGATTGAGCTTGGGCTATTGGAGAAAACTTCAATGTACAGACAAAACAAATTTTAACTTAGGTTTATTTTCACAGACAAAATGCAATTAACAGTTTAATGGATATTACAGTCTGGATTTACGTGAAGTTTGTCAAGGTCATTTACATCTTCTGTCAAAGATGAATAATAAGTTTGGCATTTCACTGCCCTTTGTTAATCCAATGCATGTGGAGATGAATTAAGGGTAATTGGTACTTCCTGTTGAATCAGAAAAGACATTTGTTAATGATGAGCATATCGGAAAGAATTTGGTGTAAGCATTGTATCGCGTCTTGTTAACAGGTTGCTTTTTACTCATTGGCAGTATAGTTCAGAAATATTATGGAATGTTTGTGATGTGTATGATTGTTCTCTAAAAAACGGTTGGATATTACTGTAGTTGCTTGAAGTGACATATACATTATAATTCAAACTTATGTAAATAACATATTCCGGTAATGTTAAAATTTCCGCAATCATTGTTTGTAAATCTATTTCACAGTTCTCAGAACTTGAAATGTCAAAATACATATTAAATGTTTGTTAAGTAAGCCCTTTCTGAACGGATCATTTCCCTTCTAAATTTTGTTGAAATGTAGCCGGTAAAAAGAAGATTTCTGATTTATGGAAATATGTGAAAAGGCGTGACTAGAATTGTTTAAACACAGTGGTGGTCGGCGTGTACCTCTGTACAACACTGTTATAGCTGGGCCAGGATTACGCAATGCTAAACAACACCACACTTTGTTAATACACAAATTGGCAACAGTGAGTGTTGAAAACCTCTTGTGTTATCCTTAAGTTGTTGGAAGACAAAATAGTCAACGTGCCTGGCAGGCTCATGAATGAAGGACTCGACCATTACTTTGTGTTTGTGGTGATGCTTGTTTCTATAGGTTTCCATGGGATCATCCCTAATTGTTGATGTTATGATAAGTTTGTGTTTCAGATATAAATAAAGCAACATGTCCCAGTCTGAGCGACAGGGCAACAGAATACTAGTCATTTCGGAGAAATTGTATTTCAGCTGTATTGAACATGGAAATGTTATATGGGCTTGGCTTTATCTTATAATGTTTTAATGCATCAAATTTTTTATAACTAGACCCAAATGCAAAATTAAAGTCAGACAAATGAAATTTAAACCAATTAGGCATATTGATAATCATTTAATTGTTACAGTAATAGGTTGATTCAGATTCTATAATAAAGATACTAAACTGTAATCATCAAGACACTGTGAGACAGGGTACCTAAGGGTGCTGTGAAAAAGCAATACTGCTTCATGGAGATTACCTTGGCTACTGTTTCATGTTTTAACTTCGGATTTTAAATCTAAATTGATATTTAAGTACGTCATGGGACAAAAGTATGTCACATATACCAGAAACCAATCTTTCTTATTTTATTTTGTCCTGTAGACCTTTTACCTGCATTGCAATTATTGTGAGCCTTTTATTATTGTCATTATTATTACATTCTTAATGGCCCGCCAACACATAAAAGGTCATTAGGGCCATCAAACGGTAAAACACACAGCGATCCAAGAGGAAATAACATTAAACAAACCAAAAGGTAAAAGACAAATGTTTAAAATCTTAAATGGGTATGTTAACACAAAAGATTAAAATGGTACATTATAGTGTATTATATAGACCAACATCTTTCAAGTAATGTAGAATTTTACAAATCTCAACAGTTTCAAAAAGGGATTTTAGACATGTAATGTTACAATAGAAATGTTTTGTGAGCCTGTCTGTTTTTGTATCAACTGTAAATTAGGATAGAGCCATTAGTGTAAGAAAATGCGTTGCTTGGATACTTACCGCTATGCAGGGTGATGGAAGTTAAGTGACAAACTACAAAGCATACAGTTTAAAATGAGGAATTGTTCATCTGGTAGACCTTGGGCTTTTGACCTCAAGTTCAGAAGCATACAGCAAAGGATATGTCTCATTTAATTTAGATGCCATATAAACAATTCTTATTGAACATCAACACTCTGCAGAAAAATAGGCGGTCGGTGGTTTAGTGGCTAGGTGGAGCAGCGGCTGGGAGGTGCAGCGGCAGGGTGGTGCAGCGGCTGGGAGGTGCAGCAGCGGGGTGGCACAGCGGTTGGGAGGTGCAGCAGCGGGGTGGCACTGCAGTAGGGAAGTGCAGCGGTTGGGTAGTGCAGCGGTTGGGTAGTGCAGCCAATGAGGAGGTGCAGTGGTAGGGAGGTGCAGGGGACGGGTGGTACAATGGTAGGGTGGTGCAGAAGACGTGGTGCAGGGGATGGTTGTGCAGCAGATGGGTGGTGCAGTGGTAGGGTGGTGCAGCAGACAGGTGGTGCAGTGGTAGGGTGGTGCAGCAGACAGGTGGTGCAGCGGTTGGGTGGTGCAGTGGTAGGGTGGTGCAACAGACAGGTGGTGCAGGGGATGGGTGGTGCAGCAGACGGGTGGGTTCAGCAGACAGGTGGTGCAGAGGGACGGGTGGTGCAGAGGTTTAGTGATGCAGTGCTTACTATGCCCTAGGCTAACCAGTTCCTTTGTTGGATGTGAAAAGGTATAGGATAGATAAAATCACTTTGAATTTTCTCTCTTTCCTCCAATAGTGAGACTCCCCACATTTCTATCAGAGCCTTTATAGTTGATGTTATTTTGTTTTAGTGTTGTAAAATAAATAAAAGTTTAAAGTAACCCCTGATACAGAAACAGAAAACTAAAGGGTTACAGTGTGGAAGCTGTAATTCTGTTACAATAAAAGGCGAAACATACACACTGAGATTTTAAAGCTGTTACTTTTTCCTGTCTGATCCTCCCCTACCAAATTATTTTGTATGGTAGCATAGTGTTGAACGTGATTCATATTAAAGTTCTCTTTCCTCATGGTGATGCTTTAAAAGATTTGGAGTTAAAAGATGCTGAGTTAGATAGCACCAAGACTGTTAATGGATTATTGCATGATTTTACTGTTAGAGATTACACACCCATTAATGATGCCATAAAATTGCTGTGAGTTGTAATAGCTGCGGGGATGTCCACGTACACAAACACGCATATGATTTACTGTAATATCTGTAGGTCTGGAGAGGACTATTAAAAGTCTTCGTCTTTAAATGTGATATCTGTAGGTCTAGAGATGCTGAGGACCATTAAAAGTCTTAGCCTGTATAAATGTGATATCTGTAGGTCTGGAGATCCTTAGGACCATTAAAAAACTTACTCTGTATAAATGTAATATATGTAGGTGTTGTTTTTGGGCTGCCTACAACCATTACAAACCTTAGTTTATATATGGTGCTGTGGAGGACCATTCAAAAATCTGATTTCACTTAGGCACATGAGTTTTTCTCATTTTGGATAGTGCATTGGTTTGACTGTATTGTCTTTCATTCATTTGATCTTTTTTTGAAAAATGTGAAAATTATTTTGACAAATTTTGTAAAACTGTAAGTGTAGTATTTCTTACTACATAGAGTAACAAATAGATGTCTGAGGTGTATATCCTAAACATGTTACGATCTTTATAGCATATAAGTAGGTGATTTTATAACGTATCAGTAGCAGGACAGACAAATGATTAAGAAAAGAATTTCTCGGAGGCATATTTAAAAAACACGTCTTTTTGTGTATAATTGTGATATATGTAAACTGATGTTTTTGTGGCTGCCTACAACCAAAATATAAAAATAAGTTCTATATATAGGTGACAAGTTCACTGAATGCCAGGCAAACTTCACAATTAAACACATCTGATTTCACTTAGGCACATGAGTCTCTTCTCACATTCTCTCATACCTGCACATCCCTCTCTCACTGTATTGTCTTTCATTCTCATCTTTTTTTGAAAAATCTCTCCCAAAATTATTTTGACAAATTTTGTAAAACTGTAAGTGTAGTATTTCTTACTACATAGAGTAACAAATAGATGTCTGAGGTGTATATCCTAAACATGTTACTATCTTTATAGCATATAAGTAGGTGATTTTATAACGTATCAGTAGCAGGACAGACAAATGATTAAGAAAAGAATTTCTCGAGCTGAGGCAGTGTTTATGTTATTTATCCTTAAACACGCTTTAACCTTTTTGTGTAGTAGTAAGTTCCAATTACTTACACTTCAAACTTGAATTCTCCATTGACACAATTGTGGCATCGCATTCTAGATAACAAAATATTGAAAAATAATGGAAAATCTCAAGTAATTGCAATAGGATGACAAGTTCACTGAATGCCAGGCAAACTTCACAATTAAACACATCCCCATCTTGCTAATACCTCAACACATCCCTCTCTCACCAATACCTAAACACATCCCTCTCTCACCAATACCTAAACACATCCCTCTCTCACCAATACCTAAACACATCCCTCTCTCACCAACACCTCAAGATGTCCCTCTCTCACCAAAACCTTAACACATCCCTCTCTCACCAATACCTAAACACATCCCTCTCTCACCAATACCTAAACACATCCCTCTCTCATTAATACCTAAACACATCCCTCTCTCCCAGTACCTAAACACATCCCTCTCTCACCAACACCTCAAGACGTCCCTCTCTCACCAAAACCTTAACGCGTCCCTCTCTCAGCAATACCTCAACATGTCCCTCTCTTACCTATACCTCAACCATCCCTCTCTCACCAATACCTAAATGCATCCTTCTCTCACCAATACCTTAACACGTTCCTCTCTCAGCAATACCTTAACCATCCCTCTCTCACCAATACCTAAACACATCACTCTCTCACCAGTACCTGAACACATCCCTTTCTAACCAATACATAAACACGTCCTTCTCTTACCAATACCTTAACACGTCCCTCTCTTACCAATACCTAAATACATCCCTCTCTCACCAATACCTAAACACAAATTCATAGTGATCACAAACTAATAACAAGGACAAATACATAGCCTTGACAAATGCATACCGACGACAAATTCAAGTATAAATGTCTGTGATCTGCAAGGTCACAAACTAAAGATAGTACTCTCTGTCATCACTTTAGCAGCTATAATTGCTGAAAGGAAGGCTTAACAAGATTAGATATGTGGATGTATGAAACTTCACTGGGAATTTTGTTAGTTAAAGGTCACTGTTACTAAAAATAGAATTGATAGCTTTTGAAAACACTTCTGATTATGCCATCAGCAATGATGTGAGGTTCACTTTCACAAGTTTTGTGGTTTTTTTTTTGCTATCTTCAGTTTAGTTAACATATCCTGGATCTATACAAAATTTATGCAGGAGAGCATACCTAGAGGTATATATGAACAAACTTATTATAGCCAGTTAGTTTTCATACGAATGCCAGGGTACATGGCTATGGAATATTGATAATAAACACGGAATGTTGAAAAGCATGTTTGTTGTGTATATAGGATTCATCTACAAATTTGTTACAAATCTGTTTTTGATGAGATGTAAGTGGTGAAATTCTCCACAGAATAACACCTGTTTTGTTGGAAGTTCTAATTCAACATTCCTACTGGTGATTGATGTTAGAGCCAATAGGAATTTTCACAACAGGTTGACAGTTTATTGAAATTTAAAATCAGAATTCAATTTCAGTGTGTGTAAAATGTGACATGCAGGAAATTGAAACAAACTGGAGTTATTGTATATGATCAGTTCCAGTGTAAATTTGATTTTTAACTTGTGTAACCTCCAAACTCTTTAGTGTAAACATATAAATTGTGAGACAGATTCTCCCACAAGCAGTATAATTAATTCTGTTTCAGTTCACATACATGACAGATTGGAATGACAATATACCAGAGCTGCCAGTAAATGGTATGGGTTTTATCTACTGTATGATGTTACATAGTCTAGTTTTAACTCGAAATCCACGAGAAACAAGTATAATATCTAGGTACGCCACTACTGAACAGATCAGTACAGTAAGGCCAAGCTCTCAATCTTAAAGGACCAAATGAATGATGCTCTGAGCCAATCCCAAGGCTGCATTCCTACAACACAGGTGCAGTATTTACATATCAAAGGCACACAGAGGACTTAAAGAAATTGAAACAATGGTTGAAGTCTCAAGCACTATTGTTACAGAGAAAAATTTCTGGCAGTTAAATTGGTGTTATAAACTGTCAACCAGTCCCATCATTGATACTCCAGGGATTACAATCACTTTCGATTTTTACACCCCTGGAACATGTCATGACAAAATTGAAGGTTCCATGTACGACACCTCCTCGTGGACAAGACGAAAAGACTAGTTTGATCCTTCGATGTACATCAAACATATCTTGAGGTCGCATAACGGTACATTGTAATGACTTTGAAGTTGGATGTTGCTCCTTTGTAATCTTCAAACGGAGCATATCAGTTTGTGATTGGTCAGTTTTTGTTCTCCTGAAACCAATCAAATTACTTTCTTGCGCCTTCAATATTGCCATGACATGTTCCAGGGATACAGAGAGTGAAAGTGAGCCTAGCTCCTGGAGTATCGAGGATAAAGCAGCCCCTAACTTAGTGGTACGTGTATAGTAATCAACTTAACTCATCAACTCTAGCTCACATCCTATTCTAATGTAAGTGAACATGAAGTGGATATATACAACAGATCAGGATTATAAAAATCATTAAGGATTTAAATGGGAGACAAATACAAGCTGCCAGGTCATCTGTCCCATTGAACAGAAGACATCATTATTGACAAGGCTGGGTTATTTTTATGTCTAGCATATACATTTCTTAGTCGCAAGTTAATCTCCACTGTTATAGAAGGAAGGGACAGACCTAGAATCTAACCCACAACCACTATGCTGGAGACAAATGTGAGTCATTGTAAGCTATCTGGTCCCATCCTACTACAGTTTGTGTAACCTATACAACATTGGACACAAAGACAGAAATCTATGTCTGTGTAGATTTAATGAAGATTGAAAAAAAGTCTGTATTGGTCCCTGAAGTAATACCACTTCTCCAATTACAATCTATTGACCTCTAGCAAGAAACAGAATTCAGCTGAGAATATTAGAGATGTCATATTTGGTTTTGATGTCCTATAAAACACTTAAGTACTGATTGTTCAGCTCCAGACAGTGGCATTAGGGATCGATAGATCATTAGCTGGAAATTTCAGGTCTTTATTACTGAAATAATATAAACTGCAGACTTGATTGTCCAAACAGATCTCAAAAATTAAATATTTTTTCTGCTTAAAGGGCTAATGGAGTTGTTTATTTGTTTTAATCTGTGGAAATATTTGGAAAGGTTTTTTCATTCAGTAGTATAACCTTTGGATAGAAGATATTTTGACTTCTGCAGAATGTTCTCAGTGAGATTAAAAAAAAGATAAACAAGAGGCATTTTGTAATAGACATGGTGGTTCATAGAGTTGATTTGTTACACTGATGATGCAGATGTTGTGAGTGCTATTTATATGGTTTGTGTTGTAACTAAGTTTTGTGTTGTGACTATGTTTTGTGTTGTGACTAAGTTTCGTGTTGCATATGTTTTGTGTTGTAAAAATGTGTTTTGTGTTGTGACTGTTTTATGTTGTGATTATGTTTTTTGTTGTGTATGTTTTCTGTGTAGTTCATATGTTGTATCTATTTTTGTGTTGTATATGTTTTGTGTTGTGACTATGTTTCTGTGTTGTATAGGTTTTGTGTTGTATATGTGTTGTGTTGTATATGTTCTGTGTTGTATATGTGTTGTGTTGTATATGTTCTGTGTTGTATATGTTCTGTGTTGTATATGTGTTGTGTTGTATATGTGTTGTGTTGTATATGTTCTGTGTTGTATATGTTCTGTGTTGTATATGTTCTGTGTTGTATATGTGTTGTGTTGTGACTATGTTTTGTGTTATATATTTTCTGTTTTGTTTATATGTTGTATATATTTTGTGTTGTTTACATTCTTTATACAGCTAGCTGTATAGGCTTTACTACAGATTATTCTGTGATATAACTTGTAACGATAGTAGGAGCCTTGCTGGTTCATGAGGAATTTGATACACAGCTATCACAGACTTCTAGTGATAAAGAGATATTCCTTATAGATCGTAACATGTTTTTGACAACACCATGAGCTCTGTCCAATTATTGGTTTCATGGCGACAATATGTGAAAAAAGACAGATTTTTATCTCAGAGATTAAGGTTGTTTATGGCCCGAAGTGAAATATGTACAAATATGTTATTCCCTGTGGGGTCATTTTGATAAATCAAAAACTGGCCATATGCAGTGCATGACCTTCAATATAAACTGTACTATTCCCATGACAACACTTCAGTATGATTTTAGGATGAAGATGATAGCTAAAATTGCCATGCTTGCTGGAGTGTATAACTTACATGCATCAGTCACTGTTTTAGATGATGGAATTTAATCATACAAGGTTATTGTTCTCATCATGTACTGAATGAATGGAAAAGAATAACCATCAACAAACCATAATGCCATTGAAATATATCAACACAACAACAATAGTATCTTTGAACAGTTTAAAAGGGATTTTGCAGTAAAAACAAATGATCCATATTGTCACAGGGCTGCTTAAATCAAATAATACCATTTGTTATATGGACAGGTCTGCACATATGCCATTTGTTAATTGCTACATCAAAGAAGACTGTAATTTGTTCATAGCATTAAGGTCATGTGTTCATTTTTTGGTCAATACTTTCTTGTTTGTAATCAATTAATTGTTTTTTTTTCCCATGCTAATGTTTAGAAGTAATGTTTTATGGGCTGTTAAATTTCGCAACAAACCTGGGACAAATTTTTATCCCTTGAATACACTATTTGCTACCAGCCATCTGGAAAATTTAAATGTTCAAAATTTGTTTTTATATTATTTATATGACATTTCAGACAATACAAGGCAGTAAGGGCTTACACACGAACAGAAAAGACATGTTTCACCTAGAGATTTGTCCTTGATCAATCCTGTTTCACCTGTCCATTGTCCTTGATCAGTCCTGTTTCACCTGTCGTTTGTCCTTATTCAGTACTGTTTCACCTGTCCTTTGTCCTTGATCAATCCTGTTTCACATGTCCTTTGTCCTTGATCAGTCCTGTTTCACCTGTCTTTTGTCCTTGATCAATCCTGTTTCACATGTCCTTTGTCCTTGATCAATCCTGTTTCACCTGTCCTCTTTACTTGATCAATTTTGTTTCACCTGTCCTTTGTCCTTGATCAATCCTGTTTCACCTGTCCTTTGTCCTTGATCGATCCTGTTTTACCTGTCCTCTTTACTTGATCAATCCTGTTTCACCTGTCCTCTTTACTTGATCAATTTTGTTTCACCTGTCCTTTGTCCTTGATCAATCCTGTTTCACCTGTCCTTTGTCCTTGATCGATCCTGTTTTACCTGTCCTCTTTACTTGATCAATCCTGTTTCACATGTCCTTTGTCTTTGATAAGACCTGTTTCACCTGTCCTTTGTCCTTGATCAATCCTGTTTTACCTGTCCTCTTTACTTGATCAATTTTGTTTCACCTGTACTTAATTGTCCTTGATCAATCCTGTTTTACTTGTCCTTTACCTTGATAAGACCTGTTTCACCTGTCCTTTTTCCTTGGTCAATCCTGTTTCACCTGTCCTTTGTCCTTGATCAATCCTACATGTCCTTTGTCCTTGATCAATCCTGTCTTACTTGTCCTTTACCTTGATAAGACCTGTTTCACCTGTACTTAATTGTCCTTGATCAATCCTTTTTCACATGTCCTTTTTCCGTGATTAATCCTCTTTAACTTGGGCTTTTTTTCTTTTTATCAATTATATTTCACCTGTTATTTATACTTGGTCAATCAAGTTTCACCTGTGTTTTGTCTGGAATTGACATTTGGTGTTAGTCAGGTCAGTCAAGTTTCACCTGTGCTTTGTCTGAAGTTTGGTTTAGTGTTGGTCAGTCAAGTTCCACCTGTGCTTTGTCTGTAGTTTGGTGTAGTGTTGGTCAGTCAAGTTTCACCTGTGCTTTGTCTGTAGTTTGGTTTAGTGTTGGTCAGTCAAGTTTACCTGTGCTTTGTCTGTAGTTTGGTGTAGTGTTGGTCAGTCAAGTTTCACCTGTGCTTTGTCTGTAGTTTGGTGTAGTGTTGGTCAGTCAAGTTTCACCTGTGCTTTGTCTGTAGTTTGGTGTAGTGTTGGTCAGTCAAGTTTACCTGTGCTTTGTCTGTAGTTTGGTGTAGTGTTGGTCAGTCAAGTTTACCTGTGCTTTGTCTGTAGTTTGGTGTAGTGTTGGTCAGTCAAGTTTCACCTGTGTTTTGTCTGTAGGTTGGTTTAGTGTTGGTCAGTCAAGTTTTGTCTGTACTTTGTCTGTAGTTTGGTTTAGTGTTGGTCAGTCAAGTTTCACCTGTGCTACATCTGGAATTGACGTTTAGTGTTTGGTGTTTGTTGTAGTTTTGGTGATGCAAGGTTGATCTGAAGGTATGTGGTAATATTTATCTTCTTAGAAATTGGTGAACAACATTAGTAACATGATTCATGTAATTGTCCTGGAAACAGACAATACTCTTGGAGATCTTTAATCAATCATATGATTTTTTTTCATAAAAAGAATAGAATATACTCTTAGAGGTAACTAGGTTAATATAATAGGTAGGGTCTTCTTTATCATCCTGGGTAATTTAATAAATAATGTTTAACTTATAGCAGCATAGAGATCAGTGTCTCTTCCTCCGCAATTCTCTGTCTACTGTTCAGCTGTTTTGTGATATTGGAATCCATATTTGGGAAACATATCTTAAGATACAATCTACTACTGTATAGCTACATAGATAACAGCAGTCATTGTTTAAATATTCTATGTATGGAGTGAAAACAAATTGCTTCACTTGTCTACATCATTGGGAAACTCAATCCCGCTCGAAATCCGACCTCAGAAGTATTCAACTACTGAGAAGAACTGATGAGTTTTTAATTTGTTATGATGGTTATATCAGAAGATTGTAATCCACCACATCTATTGTTTACTGTAATTAGCAGAGAGATGCAGCTGCAGTATGACATCATTGTATAGACTGTTTTCTTGATGGATGACTTTTTACATGCAAGGATATCATTATAGATCTCTATACCGATAGAACGGTGTGTCAGTTTGTGTTCAGGGTTTGTGACTGTGGTATAGTACTCTAAGTGTTCAGTGTAACTGTGGTATAGTACTCTAAGTGTTCAGTGTAACTGTGGTATAGTACTCTCTAAGTGTTCAGTGTAACTGTGGTATAGTACTCTCTAAGTGTTCAGTGTAACTGTGGTATAGTCCTCTCTAAGTGTTCAGTGTAACTGTGGTATAGTACTCTCTAAGTGTTCAGTGTAACTGTGGTATAGTCCTCTCTAAGTGTTCAGTGTAACTGTGGTATAGTACTCTCTAAGTGTTCAGTGTAACTGTGGTATAGTCCTCTCTAAGTGTTCAGTGTAACTGTGGTATAGTCCTCTCTAAGTGTTCAGTGTAACTGTGGTATAGTACTCTCTAAGTGTTCAGTGTAACTGTGGTATAGTACTCTCTAAGTGTTCAGTGTAACTGTGGTATAGTCCTCTCTAAGTGTTCAGTGTAACTGTGATATAGTACTCTCTAAGTGTTCAGTGTAACTGTGGTATAGTACTCTCTAAGTGTTCAGGGTTTGTGACTGTGGTATAGTACTCTCTAAGTGTTCAGTGTAACTGTGGTATAGTACTATCTAAGTGTTCAGTGTAACTGTGGTATAGTACTCTCTAAGTGTTCAGTGTAACTGTGGTATAGTACTCTCTAAGTGTTCAGGGTTTGTGACTGTGGTATAGTACTCTCTAAGTGTTCAGTGTAACTGTGGTAAAGTACTCTAAGTGTTTAGTATAACTGTGGTATAGTACTATCTAAGTGTTCAGTGTAACTGTGGTATAGTAGTCTCTAAGTGTTCAGTGTAACTGTGGTATAGTATGTAACTGTGGTATAGTACTATCTAAGTGTTCAGTGTAATTGTGGTATAGTACTCTCTAAGTGTTCAGTGTAACTGTGGTATAGTCCTCTCTAAATGTTCAGTGTAACTGTGGTATAGTACTCTCTAAGTGTTCAGTGTAACTGTGGTATAGTACTATCTAAGTGTTCAGTGTGACTGTGGTATAGTAGTCTCTAAGTGTTCAGTGTAACTGTGGTATAGTACTCTCTAAGTGTTCAGTGTAACTGTGGTATAGTCCTCTCTAAGTGTTTAGTATAACTGTGGTATAGTACTCTCTAAGTGTTCAGTGTAACTGTGGTATAGTCCTCTCTAAGTGTTCAGTGTAACTGTGGTATAGTACTCTCTAAGTGTTCAGTGTAACTGTGGTATAGTCCTCTCTAAGTGTTCAGTTTTTGTGACTGTGGTATATGAAGTACCCTCTAACAGGGTTTACACAGGAGGAGTATCTGAGGCTTGTGGAAGGTTATGCATTATGTGTGTTACAGTATATGATGTTCCAAATTCTCATTGTACGTAACAATGAAAAGATTTGTTGTTTGGTTGTGATAGAAACATGAAATGGACGTGAGAATACGAAAATGTCTCAAGGGTGTGTCAAAAATTCACTTGTTTTAGATTACCCACATTAAATAGTAATATCACAGTATAACACTAGGTAGTTTGTTATAGAATATTCAACTTTTCTTTTGTATCCAATTACACAGCTAATGACTGAGAATATTAGTTCAAAAGACTTAAGTCAGTGATTGTAGTTGACTTGTTAAAGGAAATGATTAGATTGGAAAAGTTTCAGGATTAATTTTAAACAAAAGTACTAGTGTACTATTTATCTAGTTTAAGTATCAATGTACTGGAGGAGCTGTGTGTCAATGGAACAAACCTTGCTTAGATCTGTTGTGTATTTTGTCAGGTAAAAATGAACAAAAACATTCATTTTGAAAGTGTAGATATATATATTTGAAGGATATGTTATCAAACAAGATAACCAAAACCATACTATATAGGTCAAGGTTATAGTACACACTATATAGGTCATGGTTACAGTACACTCTATATAGGTCAAGGTTACAGTACACACTATATAGGTCAAGGTAACGGTACATACTATTAAAGGCAAGGTCACAATGCATGCTATATAGGTCAAGGTTACCGTACACACTATATAGGTCAAGGTAACGGTACATACTATTAAAGGCAAGGTCACAATGCATGTTATATAGATCAAGGTTACAGTGCTCTTTATATAGGTCATGGTTATAGTGTACACAACATAGGTCAAGGTAAAGTATATGTTATGTAGTTCAAGGAAAGTCAAATGTATGAAATGCTTTCAAAATAACTGATAACTCTGTTCCTTTTAACCCAAAAATATTCTTTAAAAAATTCTGAGTTTTGTTCAGTGAAAATTACGTAAGGAAGGTCTTTTTCTGCGAAATGTCAAAACATCTCATTTTTTAGTGGAAGATGTCAAAACATCTCAATGTTCACTGAAAGACGTCTACTTAATTTTTAGTGACATACTGAGTCAGTGTGTCAAAACACCTTAACATGATAACTTTGTTTAGTTGAGTATATCAGAACAACTAAATGATGTCATGAATATGACATGAGAACCGTTCACAATATTGACATCACTTGAAAATTAAGGTAATCAATTTGTTTTTGTCACGTTAGGTCATTAATCTGCCCACAAAACATTCAAGGCTGTCAAACTTTCTGGATTATATTACCTTGACAAACTGGTCAGTAGAAATGTAACATCAGAATCTGATCATCATATATATCTTCTGACATAATTATCACAAATATTGTGCTAATTGTGTCATGTAATGAAAAATGAAATATACCAGGTGTGTGATGTTTATACAGCTTTGCCTATCATCAAGCTAGCTGGCATATAAATACTTTATTGTTCCACACTGGGTTAAATCTATATACTTAATTGGTATAATTTATCATTTTATTTTGAAACATCAATTTTTTGTGAAAGATATTTGTTAATCATCCTCATGGCAATTTTAGTTCCTTTAATAATGGAAATTGGGACAGCTAAACCTGTGATTGCAAAAGATTTAATTTGGTAATGGGTTTAAGCTATCTTCATTATCTGTCTAATTATCTGTATCCGTGATAGCCAATCAATTTCATTTAGTATGGATTATTTTATCAGTCATTAATTTCATAATAGACATTACAACATATTGGATTAATGTCATTTTTGCTGTTGTTTCATTAACATTTTTCAGGGAGGTGGGAGTGGAGAATTGTCAGCTTTACTTACCTCTGTTTTACTTTGACTGTACATTAATTGATTAAAATGACTGATTGTTTCACCAGTTCAAAGTCACAAGGATCAAATGTGTTACCATATAAATATGAGTGTATAGGTCACACTTTTTAAAGCTGAATTTGACTTGTCATAAAAACTGTGAACCTAAACAAGGCATATTCTTGAAAGTTCATTCTCGGGTCAATATTTTTGAGTTATTCCCTAAGAAGGATTTTAAGGTCACCATAGCCAAAGGCAATTATCTTTGTCTATCGTCCATGAACTTTTCTTATTTTCAACTTCTTCTCAAGAACCACTGGGCCAATTTAAACTAATAGTGATCACTACCATTTATACCTAAAAAGACATCTAAATTGCATTCTTTTGTTGTCTTCATCAGGGCAGGGCAGGGGGGGGGAACAATGAAAAAACGGTAAAAAAAATCTTCTCTTCTACTAGACAAGAAGGAAATAAGTGATTAATATGGCTACATTGTCAGAGAGTATCTCAAACAAAGTTATAAAGTTAATAGTCTCTGGATGAACCATTTAGCCTGCAGGGTTGGGCAGTATTTACAAGAAGCCAATTAAAATACTAAAACAGCAATAAAATGCCAATTTTTTTCCCAATTTTTGTATTGGCAAATACATAGTTGTACATGCAATCAAAAGTTTTGGGAAATGATGCAAAGATTTTGTTTGCCAAGTTTTGAGGTCACTTAGTCAAAGGTCATCAACACTGAAAAAAAGTACACCTACCAGTTTTGAAAGCTTCAACTTTTCATATAAGTATATGCATTTAAAAGTGTTGGAAATGGAATGAAAATTAATTTGAACCAAATTTTAAGGACATGGGGTCAAGGTCATCAACATTTTGAAGTAAAAACCAAGATTTTGTATAGGCGTATACATTTGGAATTTGCAGGGACTGATACACACATTATTTGGACCAAGCTACTGGCTCAGAGGTCAAAGATCATCAGCACTTAGAAATAGGAAAACTGCCAATTTTCTCTTAAGCGGTCACCTTTTTCGTATAGACATATGCATTTGAAACACTTTTTTGTTTTACACAATACTCAAAGTCATTAATCACCACTTTAAGTGCCACATGCATGTTATTTAGGGGCATACCAGTTTCCGTATTGAAGGAAATTCTACAAGCCAGAGAAGAATGCCTGTAGACTTTGGGATGTGAACCTATTGCTCCTTGACCTCAGGGGACTGTCAAGACCCAATTAGCCTCTTATTTATGTCTTGTTTAAACTTTGTACCCAATGAGAAAATAATTCAAAGTCAGGATTTTACTTGTATCAATACAGCTATATTTGGGTTCATTTTTTTTTTTTTTTTTTATATATATATAGATTTTGACGTAATTTTATTGAAAATAAGTAATTAATGAAAGAACAGTATTAACTGGGGTTAAAGAGTGCTGTAGAAAATGTATATTCCACCTGTATAGAACAACATGTAGGAGGGAATCTCACAATCTCCTGCCTGGAGAGTCCTACTGCACTTTATAAAGAGGCATGATTCTAGGTCAGATTTGTCTTAAATGTATATGTGGGGTTACTTAAAATGTTATAAAACAGGTGTAATACCTAAGTAGCTCACAAAGTCCTGACTACATACAATGGTGATATATTATGTCTTGCCATGTCTGCACCAAGCACAATGATAACATCTAGTATCTAACCAAGTCTTCACCCAGACAACAGTGATATCTAGTGTCTCACCAAGTCTTCACCCAGACAACAGTGATATCTAGTGTCTCACCAAGTCTCCACCCAGACAACAGTGATATCTAGTGTCTCACCAAGTCTTCACCCAGACAACAGTGATATCTAGTGTCTCACTAAGTCTTCACCCAGACAACAGTGATATCTAGTGTCTCACCAAGTCTTCAACCCAGACAGCAGTGATATCTAGTGTCTCATCATGTCTTCACCCCAGACAACAGTGATATCTAGTGTCTCACCAAATCTGCACCCCAGACAACAGTGACATCTAGTGTCTCATCATGTCTTTACCCCAGACAACAGTGATATCTAGTGTCTCACCAAATCTTCACCCCAGACAACAGTGATATCTAGTGTCTCAACATGTCTTCACCAAACACAATATGATATCTAACTGCCTCACTAAACCTTCACCAAACACAATATGATATCTAACTGCCTCACTAAGTCTTCACCAAACACAATATGATATCTAACTGCCTCACTAAGTCTTCACCAAACACAATATGATATCTAACTGCCTCACTAAGTCTTCACCAAACACAATATGATATCTAACTGCCTCACTAAGTCTTCACCAAACACAATATGATATCTAACTGCCTCACTAAGTCTTCACCAAACACAATATGATATCTAACTGCCTCACTTAGTCTTCACCAAACACAATATGATATCTAACTGCCTCACTAAACCTTCACCGAACACAATATGATATCTAACTGCCTCACTAAGTCTTCACCGAACACAATATGATATCTAACTGCCTCACTAAGTCTTCACCGAACACAATATGATATCTAACTGCCTCACTAAGTCTTCACCAAACACAATATGATATCTAACTGCCTCACTAAGTCTTCACCAAACACAATATGATATCTAACTGCCTCACTTAGTCTTCACCAAACACAATATGATATCTACTGCCTCACTTAGCCTTCACCAAACACAATATGATATCTACTGCCTCACTAAGTCTTCACCAAACACAATATGATATCTAACTGCCTCACTAAGTCTTCACCAAACACAATATGATATCTAACTGCCTCACTAAGTCTTCACCAAACACAATATGATATCTACTGCCTCACTTAGCCTTCACCAAACACAATATGATATCTACTGCCTCACTAAGTCTTCACCAAACACAATATGATATCTAACTGCCTCACTAAGTCTTCACCGAACACAATATGATATCTAACTGCCTCACTAAGTCTTCACCAAACACAATATGATATCTAACTGCCTCACTTAGTCTTCACCAAACACAATATGATATCTAACTGCCTCACTAAGTCTTCACCAAACACAATATGATATCTAACTGCCTCACTAAACCTTCACCAAACACAATATGATATCTAACTGCCTCACTAAGTCTTCACCAAACACAATATGATATCTAACTGCCTCACTAAGTCTTCACCGAACACAATATGATATCTAACTGCCTCACTTAGTCTTCACCAAACACAATATGATATCTAACTGCCTCACTAAGTCTTCACCGAACACAATATGATATCTAACTGCCTCACTAAGTCTTCACCAAACACAATATGATATCTAACTGCCTCACTAAACCTTCACCAAACACAATATGATATCTAACTGCCTCACTAAGTCTTCACCAAACACAATATGATATCTAACTGCCTCACTAAGTCTTCACCAAACACAATATGATATCTAACTGCCTCACTTAGTCTTCACCAAACACAATATGATATCTAACTGCCTCACTAAGTCTTCACCAAACACAATATGATATCTAACTGCCTCACTAAGTCTTCACTGAACACAATGTGATATCTAACTGCCTCACTAAGTCTTCACCAAACACAATATGATATCTACTGCCTCACTTAGTCTTCACCAAACACAATATGATATCTAACTGCCTCACTAAGCCTTCACCGAACACAATGTGATATCTAACTGCCTCACTAAACCTTCACCGAACACAATATGATATCTAACTGCCTCACTAAGTCTTCACCAAACACAATATGATATCTACTGCCTCACTTAGTCTTCACCAAACACAATATGATATCTAACTGCCTCACTTAGTCTTCACCAAACACAATATGATATCTAACTGCCTCACTAAGCCTTCACCGAACACAATGTGATATCTAACTGCCTCACTTAGTCTTCACCAAACACAATATGATATCTAACTGCCTCACTAAGCCTTCACCGAACACAATGTGATATCTAACTGCCTCACTTAGTCTTCACCAAACACAATATGATATCTAACTGCCTCACTAAGCCTTCACCGAACACAATATGATATCTAACTGCCTCACTAAGTCTTCACCAAACACAATATGATATCTACTGCCTCACTTAGTCTTCACCAAACACAATATGATATCTAACTGCCTCACTTAGTCTTCACCAAACACAATATGATATCTAACTGCCTCACTAAGCCTTCACCGAACACAATGTGATATCTACTGCCTCACTTAGTCTTCACCAAACACAGTGTTTAGGTATACTACCTGAGATATAAGAAACAAAATAAGAAACTCTCTGTTGATTGATTTTGTAATGTGTTACAGCAGTTTACATCTTCCTATAGAACAATAGAACAGATTGCCCCTGTGGGGTGTGTGGTGTATGGTTAATAGGGAGTGTCGAAATTGATTTTATAAAAAATAAATTACACTGTTTAGGTGTTTAGTCCTTAAATGGGTGGAAGACATTATTTTCATTGTCTTTTCCAAGGATTTAAGTACATGGATGTCTTGGTGAGAGCTATCAGTTTTTGTACACAAAGATAAATTTCGGAATGGTTTGAATTGTTTTGCTTTGTGATAAAACTGTCTGTGTTACCAATATTAAACATGGAAGTATTGCCAGTTATCTGTTGTTGTGGCCTTGGAGACATTACAATCCTCACTTGTGTTTATTTAGTCTTGATCATACAACTTACAGAAAGTTTATTGCATACAACAAACATGAAAGCTTGGATTTTATCTATTGTACAGATAAGCCCAAGAAATGCCAACAACATGGTGCTCTTCAGTGTGGGAGGTATACTATTTCAGTGGTATCTTATTTATTCAAAAATAAACATGACTGTTTCATCAAGCAATAATGGGTTGTTGGTTTTGTTAATGCAGGCGTGAAATTCATATCTGAGAAATTAAGTTGTCATTATCCAAAAATGTACAAAAAAATTATTGGATATTGTCAAGAATTTGGACAGGCGTGTAAAGCCTCATATTCAGCCCCATTTCCAATGGAAAATTGATCCTGTATTTCCCCGAATTCAACCTTCTCTATGTTGACAACTTCTTGATAATCATTAGCATAAAGAGAAACATTTAAGTTGGTTAATTGAGAGACAAATAGGTGATAGCGAAAAAATCAATAACTTAATATAATGAGCAGTACATGGCAGGAATTGGCCCTGTATTGCCTGTTTAAAATCCTTACCCTGATTTTACACTCTTTCATCCTTAAATTCTACATCCAGATCTGCCAAAGCTACCAGCATTTCATTGATTTTGAAAAGTCGGATATTTTCTTCCTTATAATCATGCTTAATGTTATTCTTTTTTTTGTGGAATGAAAACAAGTTACAAAGATTAGAGGGAATGTGTCAGATAGGGCACAAATGATTGGCAGATCATCGTACCCAAAAAGATGACCAGTTATTTGGGATTCTTTGGTTTTCTCGAAAGACTACAGACTTTTTAAGTTTCTGCTTTTGTTTAAACTGCAGAAGGAAGATTGATGTTAGTATTAATAGTTGACATAGAACCAAATATCAGACATTCAGATAACTTTCTAAACATGTCAACTTTTTATCTTATGCATTTGCATTTGATCTATCTCCTTTGTTAAAATCTAAAGAAGTTCTTTTTTCTATGAGGTGCTCAATAGTCACTGCATGACAGATTTTAACCCAACATTTTTGGACACATTGCATGGTGTCTGACTCCCAATAAATCTTTATGTGGATGACGAATGGAGATGACACAAAATACAGTAAATTTTCAGTAGGATTTCATAACTACTGGAAAATAATAATTACCATCATAAATTCCATGGAACGGTTTAAGTTTAGTTGAAAATCAAAAATAAAAAAAGGAAAAGTTCAATCTTCTACTCAATTTTGACAAATGAAAATTTGCATTCTGTCCAACTACAAATTGTTTCTGAAATGCAGAATCTGAAGAAGCTTGAGATGTTCAACTGTTGTGAATATCGTAAAAATGAAAGAAAGTTAGAATCTTTTTCAATGAAAAGATGCATGTGGTTTAACTGATCAATTTTCATTTGCGTTTTCTGCTGTTGGAGACAAAGAGGCCATTTACATGCTGTTTTGTTTGTCAGTTATTCTGAAATCAGACTGAACGCATCCATCAACTCCCTCAATTTGCTGGAAAAGAAAACCAGAAAATGCCTCCTGGAATTTAAAGACACAAAAATGTTACACAAATTTATGGTCTCAAAATATAATTCTTCAGTAACATATAGAACATGGCTTCAGAACATGTTACGGTAAATGTTTCTAAACTTTGATGGCAATTTTCAAAGTTAAATGATGGTTTTTTCATGATAAGATATATTTGATAACGTTTAATTAGTTGAACAGAATTTATAAATTTGAGTACAAAAACCTCAAAATAAATTAAAATAATAGGCCCGAACTTTTAATTTAAAGTCCTATGTTCTGGTTAAATCAATACAACCACAATATTTTGACTTTCTGCTTTGTAAAACTAATTTGTTGCTAATGAAAAATAGATTGTGCTCTGGAGAGACATATTTGGATGATGGGAGATAGCAGACATGGTATGATAATGATGGCTGGAGGCTCTCACTGTATACTGAAAGGGAGGACAGCACACAGTCTACTGAGCTTTAAGTTTACAATAAAAATTTTCATGTCAGAGAAAAAAACTTCAATAATGTATACTTCAATCACATTTCCAAGCTTTTTCTTGATTAAAAAGGATGACACTGAACCAACTGAAAAGTCTGATAAAAGCATAAATTTGATTAAATGTTGGGAAATTTTTAACTTCTATTACAAATACAATAGCAGTTTATACCTCAGTAACCTTCAAAATAATAACAATAAACTGTCAGAACATGATCAGTTTATACCTCAATAACCCTAGAAATAGTAAGCAGTATACTATCAGCACATGATCAGTTTATACCTCAATAACCCTAGAAATAGTAAGCAGTATACTATCAGCACATGATCAGTTTACACCTCAATAACCCTAGAAATAGTAAGCAGTATACTATCAGCACATGATCAGTTTACACCTCAATAACCCTAGAAATAGTAAGTAGTATACTATCAGCACATGATCAGTTTATACCTCAATAACCCTAGAAATAGTAAGCAGTATACTATCAGCACATGACTAGTATACACCTCAGTAACCCTAGAAAAAGTAAGCAGTATACTATCAGCACATGATCAGTTTACACCTCAATAACCCTAGAAATAGTAAGCAGTATACTATCAGCACATGATTAGTTTACACCTCAGTAACCCTAGAAATAGTAAGCAGTATACTATCAGCACATGATCAGTTTACACCTCAATAACCCTAGAAATAGTAAGCAGTATACTATCAGCACATGACTAGTATACACGTCAGTGACCCTAGAAAAAGTAAGCAGTATACTATCAGCATGTGATCATGTAACCATCAGTTTACACCTCAATAACCCTAGAAATAGTAAGCAGTATACTATCAGCACATGATTAGTTTACACCTCAGTAACCCTAGAAATAGTAAGCAGTATACTATCAGCACATGATCAGTTTACACCTCAATAACCCTAGAAATAGTAAGCAGTATACTATCAGCACATGATTAGTTTACACCTCAGTAACCCTAGAAATAGTAAGCAGTATACTATCAGCACATGATCAGTTTACACCTCAATAACCCTAGAAATAGTAAGCAGTATACTATCAGCACATGACTAGTATACACGTCAGTGACCCTAGAAAAAGTAGCAGTATACTATCAGCATGTGATCAGTTTATATCTCTGTAACCATAGAAACAGAATGGTATACTATCAGCACATGATCAGTTTATGCCTCAATAACCCTAGAAATAGTAAGCAGTATACTATCAGCACATGACTAGTATACACCTCAGTAACCCTAGAAATAGTAGCAGTATACTATCGGCTTGCCATCAGTTATATCACTGTAACCCTATAAATAGTTAGCAGTATGACGTACAGTTAAGGTATGGGTATGAGGGATCATACCAATCAATGTTACAGGTCCCTACAACTCAAGAGATATTTTTTAGCAGAAAATCTTTGCAAAACAAAAGCCATGTAGCTGTATGTTCTGTTCTTTTGATGGAAATGGAGCAAGAAGCAAAGGTTTTATCAGAACTGATGTTTGGACCTGTTGACTGTCTTCACTTTACTGAGTTTAATCATGTATGTTACCGAAAAAGAAAATTAGTCGTTAATTGAATGAAGAAAATGTAAGGGAGATAAATTCCAACTTAATATGGCAGATATAGAATGATATTTAGTGTAGTACTGATAAGGTATAAAATCACTTGTATCAAGTGACAAGATATTTCTGAACATTTTGTAGTATAATCGTGACATTTCAGGGCTTCGGATTTCATCGGATATGTTGGGTTACTGAAGGACAGGAAGTCCTTGCAGGACAGTTGTAACTCCTGTTTGTATCACGTTTTCCCATTAGTGTAATTGAAGTGGAGATTATAGTCTCAATACACTACTAATAATGGAATAATGTGAAACCGAACTCTGACCTTCCTCGCTGTGTGGGATAGATACTCAGTAATTAGGACAAAGGACTTTTGCTAATGACTCAAATTTAAAAAAAAGATACAGACATAATATCCTAATGTCAGCTATCAAATTGTAATTGAGAAAATGTTATTGTTTTTTCATTGTAAGGGGAAAACCATGTGTTGTTCTGATTACAATCAGTTGGATTTTGTGGGATTCTTACAGAGATTGTGAAAGATCAAATAACTATCAGGTCCTTCAAACATACAGGTGTTAATTGATAAGTTGGTCTGAAATAACAGTGTTTTATACTGATGTGAAGTGAAACCAAGATCAACAGTGAGCTATTATCAGATAACTATAAAATATTGATATACAATTTGTAAATTGAAAAAAACTGCTATTCAACTCTTTATTACCTGATATGATGAGGTCAGAGTTTACCTGAGAAGGGATTATATCAGAATAAAAAATGATACAAGAGTCACAAGAGATGAATTACCCAATAAAATTGTTGATCTGTGTAAACAAATCTTAATTATAGGGAGATATGTAGTCATTAGGGTTTCAATCAGTTAGATTTATTTCCTGTTTTCAGTGATTGTCATTTCTGAGAGGCAAATGTTAAACAGTTGTCAGTCCTGAGAAAGATGAGAGTATAATCATGTAGGAGATTCAGACTGTTTGGCCTGGACAACCATGTACCAGATAGTTACAGAAAAGGTTATGATGGCCTGAACAACCAGTACTAGAGAGTTACAGAAAAGTTATGTTAGCCTGGTCATTCTCGAAGAGGTTGAAGAAATGAGAAAGATTTTGCCAGAAATTTTGATGTTTGGTGGACATAGTATTAAGTCCGAGATATAGCAGATCAAACCTCCCTTAAAAAAGGGTAATTTGTAGGATCAGCCTGTCAGTAAATTAAGTTACTAAAGGGCAGCTTATTTTACCATTTACAAATTTTGTCATTTGGTATCATAACTAGAATATCTAATTTAAGCCATGTCATATCTTCACCATTAGAAAACAAAAATTAAGTTTTTTAATGTAATTCTTTCTTAATTGTAATTTACCACTTTAATACTTGCCCTGACGTCCTTGTTATGTGATATTCTTTATTGCAATGCAAGTCATTGTGGTAGTAGGTAGTGTCCCTGTCCAAGAAGGTGCCTATATCTCATACCTAGATGAATTCTGTTAAAAATGTGCAACATCTGAGACGTTGTTGATCCTCAGCTTCTTCATCAACAAAACAAACAATCTGGTGGTGACCGAGGAAACTGGTCGTTCTTTGGCCATCAAGTGATCTGTGTAACAGCAATTTTGACAGATTGAGGAAAAATCTGATAGATGAAATAGGGGTCATAAAGGTTATGGAGTAAAATGAGGTAATCTAAAGGTCATAAAAGTCGCACATCATTTGTCAATATTCCAAGTGGACAAGAGATATTGACCATCAAGATGACATGTTGTCCAGTATTGATGAAATAATAGAGACCATCAAAGTTTTGTCTGACGGAAGTGATGGGATCACATGTATCGCAGAGGAACTTAATCATTGGGAAACAGAAATTGCTGATTTACCTACAATTGAACCTTGGAGTTGAATTGAAAGCCAAATACTTGTGGGCGATCATTAGTGCTACTACAACTAGCCAATAAGAGTGGAAAAGTAACAAGTTGTCAATAAAATCAATGATTATATATAAGTCTAAATCTGGCTCATTACTTCTCATTGTATGGCCCAAAATCTGATCTGGCAGTCATGTTAGCAATTCAAACAGTACTATGCATGTAGACCCCATCTAACTAACTTCCTTTTGACCTCTTACAAACAAGTCTATGACCTTTGACATATTGGCCAGCAAAGGAAGTGATAGATACAGGTTCATGCTATCATATTGAGCCTTATTGTGTATGTATCTGATTTCTAAAACCAAGCTGTGTCCTGTTATTGAATATAGGCCTTAAAACTATTACATCATGGATATTGATCATGAATATTCATCAAAACACCAGCCTACAAAGAATCTTGGCATAGAATTGACTACATCACACAAATTCAGTCTGATAAAGTCAAAATCACTCTAAGTTCTAAATCGGCAGTGATTGAAGAGATGTTTGACAAACAGGGACCGTTATTATGCTTTAGTGACTGAACTTCACAATAGATATACACATATATATACAACCTTCCTTTATACCCTAGTGGTTCAATGCTGGTCTAATACGTCAAATAGTGGCTGGTCTCCATTTGATAAATCATTACAACAGTATCCAAATTATGAAAAAATTCAACTTCATAATTGATTCTTAATGCTACAGTAGATAATGAGCTAAATTTAATGTCTTTACAGTTTTATTTATTTATAATTGTCATCTATTGCGTTTCGGAATTTCTCTTCGGTATATTTCAAGACTGTTTAAAAAGGTTGTTTTTTTTATTCATTTTGTTTTGGACGTCCATGAAAATAATCTAACTTGTAATAATTCATCACAGTCCTTCTGTTTTTAAAGATTTCTTTGGATAATTCTGTACGTATGAAAACGGAATGATCCATGACAGTCCAAAGGGGACAGAGGATTCATGATGGCAACATCTTGACTCCGACCTCAATACAAGAATAATGATGACATAAATTTCTGATTTCACGGCAGAGAGTTTCTGTTGATATATTGACACGAACACATATTAATTATAACAGTATAAAGAGAATTTTGACATCTTTTTGAATTAATTAATTTGTTCTTTTTATTATGTTACAGGAAAATTGCTGGTAACATCTGGTGAGTACATTTGTTTTCTGTATAAATATTTGGGAAGAGAGGTATGAATCTGTTGAGTGGATTAACATATTGATTCTATACCAAAAAGGTAGACCTATAGTCTTGTTAAACCAATTTCTGACGTAATTTGTGGTAAAGATATAGAACTATACATACCAGCTGACAGAATTAGTAGTAAATGAATTGTTTGTACTTAGACTCACCATAATACCTGACTTCCTTTAGTGTTGGTGAAGATACAGGGCTTTGGGAGGTGAGTAAGTACCAGGGTGATATAAAAACAGACATGAAATATCTATCTGTCTCTTTCACTTGGAGAAACATATTAAAAGTATTTTTTTACTTTCTGGTAAATAGAGAATACATTAGTTATATGGTAAAAGTTTCCACAGTGTTTGTCACTAGAATTTATCATTAAGCATCACACAAGTTAAGAATTGAAGTTTGAATTCTTTCAGACATTTAAACCTCAGTATACCATAATGATTTAACCATTAGCTTGTTTGTAACACCTTTATTAGGATACCCTACCTCAAGTGTCTGTGTGTATCTTACTCACTAATCTGTTATTATATTAAAGAGTAACATTACTTCATCGTCTGCCAGTAATAACATCATAGAGTTACCTGACGGGGTTATCAACCTGTAATTACATCATAGAGTTACCTGATATGGTTACCTGCCTGTAATTACATCATAGAGTTACCTGATATGGTTACCTGCCTGTAATTACATCATAGAGTTACCTGATGTGGTTACCTGCCTGTAATTACATCATAGAGTTACCTGGCATTGCTATTAAACTGTAGTTACATTATTTAGTAACCTAATATGATAACCTGCCTGTAATTACATCAAAGAGTTACTTGATATGATAACTTGCCTGTAATTACATCATAGAGTTACTTGATATGGTTACCTGCCTGTAATTACATCATAGAGTTACTTGATATGGTTACCTGCCTGTAATTACATCATAGAGTGACCTAATTGGTTTACTTTGCTTCTAATTATCCCTGTCTCAGATTTAATTACTGTCTTCAAGGAATTAAAATAAAGTTTTATCTTTGTGTAATAGCTATGATATTGCCTGTTAGAGTAAAAAATGAAAAATATCAGGTTTTGTTTTCTTATATTAATACAGGAGCTATGTGTGAATGTTGTATACAGCTGTCTATTGATAATCTGTTATTCTGTCACAAGTGAAAATAATAAAACATCACCAATATATCTGTAGGTATACTGTCTGTGTAATTATTGATGATTTCCCCCACGGTCGATTTTGTCGTGAACGAGACCGATATAAATATTCATCAACACCAATGAATTATTAAAATACTGAATATTTGTCACAGTAATTGATGTAGAATGTATCTAGAAAGTTATTTTTGTAAAGTTTTAAATATATATTGATATACAGCTTGAGTGGAGCCCAGTCAGTTAGCACAACAAATATCTTTTTTTAAGTGTAATCTATGTCGATAGCATATAGACCTATACTGATGGTATATGCAGTACTATTTTCCTACGTAAAATTTAACTGAAATTTGTATTCAATTGATATTAAAATCCATGAAATATTTTGAGGATCAGTGATTAGTCCCCTTTCTTCATTAAACATAATTGGCGGTTTAACTTTGATAGATGCTGCAGTTGAGTGACACAATAAAACTCCTTGGTATTGGCCTTTGCTCATTTCTAACTCTTGATTGAATTCTTAAAATGATGAATTCATTCTCTTCAGTGTTTCAAAGCTGTGTCACTTCTTTATTCCTTGATTTATAATGTAATATATGAGCTCTGGAAATGTAAGTCTAATAAAGGATGTAAGAAAAATTCCAAAAACTAATGCTGCCAGTATGATAAAGGCTATATATCAGTTTTGACGTTGTAATTACAATGTTGTGTGTATGTTCAATAGACAGGCCCTATGTTCAGTTGTACTTAGGTAGGTTAAAACTGTTATCATAAATATCAAATGAGACCTTTATGTCTGGAGTTCAGTAAATCGGTGAGGTTTTTCAGAGGAGGGTAATGGAAGGGGGATTGGGTTGTGTGGTTATAATGGGTGTGGAGATTGGGTTGTGGGGTTATAATGAGTGTGGGGATTAAGTTGTATGGTTATAATGGGTGTGGGGATTAAGTTGTATGGTTATAATGGGTGTGGGGATTAGGTTGTGTGGTTATAATGGGTGTGGGGACTGGGTTGTGTGGTTATAATGGGTGTGGAGATTGGGTTGTGGGGTTATAATGAGTGTGGGGATTAAGTTGTATGGTTATAATGGGTGTGGGGATTAAGTTGTATGGTTATAATGGGTGTGGGGATTAGGTTGTGTGGTTATAATGGGTGTGGGGACTGGGTTGTGTGGTTATAATGGGTGTGGAGATTGGGTTGTGGGGTTATAATGAGTGTGGGAATTAGGTTGTATGGTTATAATGGGTGTGGGGATTAAGTTGTATGGTTATAATGGGTGTTGGGATTAGGTTGTGTGGTTATAATGGGTGTGGGGACTGGGTTGTGTGGTTATAATGGTTGGGGATTAGGTTGTATGGTTATAATGAGTGTGGGGATTAAGTTGTATGGTTATAATGGGTGTGGGGACTTGGTTGTGTGGTTATAATGGGTGTGGGGACTGGGTTGTATGGTTATAATGGGTGTGGGGACTGGGTTGTGTGGTTATAATGGGTGTGGGGATTAAGTTGGTATGGTTATAATGGGTGTGGGGATTAGGTTGTGTGGTTATAATGAGTGTGGAAATTGGGTTGTGTGGTTATATGGGTGTGGGGATTAGGTTGTGTGGTTATAATGGGTGTGGGGATTGGGTTGTATGGTTATGTGTGTGGGGATTAAGTTGTATGGTTATAGTAAGTGTGGGGATTGGGTTGTATGGTTATAATGGGTGTGGGGACTGGGTTGTGTGGTTATAATGGGTGTGGAGATTGGGTTGTGGGGTTATAATGAGTGTGGGGATTAAGTTGTATGGTTATAATGGGTGTGGGGATTAAGTTGTATGGTTATAATGGGTGTGGGGATTAGGTTGTGTGGTTATAATGGGTGTGGGGACTGGGTTGTGTGGTTATAATGGGTGTGGAGATTGGGTTGTGGGGTTATAATGAGTGTGGGAATTAAGTTGTATGGTTATAATGGGTGTGGGGATTAAGTTGTATGGTTATAATGGGTGTGGGGATTAGGTTGTGTGGCTATAATGGGTGTGGGGACTTGGTTGTGGGGTTATAATGGGTGTGGGGATAAGGTTGTGTGGTTATAATGGGTGTGGGGATTAGGTTGTGTGGTTATAATGGTTGGGGATTAGGTTGTATGGTTATAATGGGTGTGGGGACTTGGTTGTGTGGTTATAATGGGTGTGGGGACTGGGTTGTATGGTTATAATGGGTGTGGGGACTGGGTTGTGTGGTTATAATGGGTGTGGGGATTAAGTTGTATGGTTATAATGGGTGTGGGGATTAGGTTGTGTGGT
Organism: Ylistrum balloti; assembly: GCF_031769215.1. Taxonomy (NCBI): domain Eukaryota; kingdom Metazoa; phylum Mollusca; class Bivalvia; order Pectinida; family Pectinidae; genus Ylistrum; species Ylistrum balloti. The sequence goes on along the minus strand of NW_026782639.1, from coordinate 190,529 downwards.
TATAATGAGTGTGGAAATTGGGTTGTGTGGTTATAATGGGTGTGGGGATTAGGTTGTGTGGTTATAATGAGTATGGGGATTGGGTTGTATGGTTATGTGTGGGGATTAAGTTGTATGGTTATAGTAAGTGTGGGGATTGGGTTGTATGGTTATAATGGGTGTGGTGATTGGGTTGTATTGAGGTTGGAGTGTGTTGGGTGTGGGTTGTCTGGGGACTGGGTTTTCTGGAGACTGGGTTATCTGGGGATTGAGTTGTTTGGGAACTGGGTTGTGTGGGCATTGGGTTGTTTGGGGACTGGGTTGTGTGGGGATAGGGTTGTGTGGTTACAATGGGTGTTGGGATAAGGTTGTGTGGAGGTTGGAGTGTGTCGGGAGTGGGTTGTCTTAGGACTGGGTTGTCTGGGGACTGGGTTATCTGGGGATTGGGTTTGGGAACTGGGTTGTGTGGGGATTGGGTTGTTTGGGGACTAGGTTGTGTGGGGATTGGTTTGTGTGGGGACTGGGTTGTGTGGGGATTGGGTTGTGTTGGGACTGGGTTGTGTGGGGATTGGGTTGTTTGGGGACTGGGTTTTGTGGGGATCGGGTTGTGTGGGGATTGGGTTGTTTGGGGACAGAGTTGTGTGGGGACTGGGTTGTGTGGGGAATGGGTTGTGTGGGGATTGGGTTGTGTGAGGATTGGGTTGTGCGGGGACTGGGTCGTGTGGGGCTGGGTTGTGTGAGGATTGGGTTGTGTGAGGATTGGGTTGTGCGGGGACTGGGTTGTGTGGGGACTGGGTAGTGTGGAGGTAGGGTTTCAGATTAAATACATGTACTTTGTTTAAGTCAATGTCTTTAGTACTTTTAGTTATGTCCTTAGAAAGACATCTTCATATCGGTAAGAGATATTGATCCAAGCATTAGAATTTTTCAAGTAAAACTGTCTCTCTAGCAAAAAGGATTCAAGACAAATATATGATTGACAGGAATCAGAAATTACTTGTATTGAGTAAGAATTGATCTGGACAACATGTCTTGGGTAGGAATCCATCAGGGCTGATCTGTGTAGGACAGAAACCCATCAGAACTGATCTGTATAGGACAGGAATCCATCAGGGCTGATCTGTGTAGGACAGGAATCCATCAGGGCTGATCAGTGTTGGGCAGTAATCCATCAGGGCTGATCTGTGTAGGACAGGAACCCATCAGGGCTGATCTGTGTAGGACAGGAACCCATCAGGGCTGATCTGTGTAGGACAGGATCCCATCAGGGCTGATCTGTGTTGGGCGATAATCCATCAGGGCTGATCTGTGTAGGACAGGAATCCATCAGCGCTGATCTGTGTAGGAGAGGAACCCATCAGGGCTGATCTGTGTAGGACAGGATCCCATCAGGGCTGATCTGTGTAGGACAGGATCCCATCAGGGCTGATCTGTGTTGGGCGATAATCCATCAGGGCTGATCTGTGTAGGACAGGAATCCATCAGCGCTGATCTGTGTAGGAGAGGAACCCATCAGGGCTGATCTGTGTAGGACAGGATCCCATCAGGGCTGATCTGTGTAGGACAGGATCCCATCAGGGCTGATCTGTGTTGGGCGGTAATCCATCAGGTCTGATCTGTGTAGGACAGGATCCCATCAGGGCTGATCTGTGTAGGACAGGATCCCATCAGGGCTGATCTGTGTTGGGCGGTAATCCATCAGGTCTGATCTGTGTAGGACAGGAATCCATCAGGTCTGATCTGTTTTGGGCGGTAATCCATCAGGGCTGATGTAACATACAGAAACTTTTGTTAATTTTCAGTTAGTCATTCGATGATGTCACCTGGTTACAGGTACTTTCTCTCCATTTTACTTTTTCTCCATTGTCACGATGATTAGTATCAGCAGCATCAACAACATTGTGCATTGTCTGTCTGAACTTTCCCACAGTTTCTGATCGTGATTATGTAGTCTGTGTAATTGGTAAGTCATCAGTGTTCAAATCAAAATTCCATTAATATTTCTGTTTTACCTGTCAGGACTGTTTCATCAATACCAGGTATGATATCACCACCACTGCGGAGGATGTGATTTACACAAAAATAACAAATACATTAACAGACATTTTCCATCAATCAACTCTGTCCTACAGAAATGTGATACAAACAGAGGTTTACAAAACAATTTGATGGATAAACACAGTATTTTGTGTTGAACAATCTGCTTCCTAATCAGTATGACAAATGTGTTTGTAAACCTTTGATTTTGTGAACTGGATTAGTATGGCATGCAGATATTACAAACATCTATAGGATGTTATGGATGCAGAACAACTGTTCGTTTAACTTACAAGTAACACTTCTATTCAGGTGGAAAATTGTTCTATTGATTTTCGTAGCAGGTGGGTAATAAAGCTGGAGAAATATTTTGTCATAGAAAATACTGGAATATTGACATACAGAATAATACAACATTAAATATATATTTCTATGAGTCAACATTTCTAGGTGTTGTTATTTTGATTTAAAAGTAACAGCCAATGATATGCAACATAAAATATAATACATTAGTTATTAGAATCAGTACGGTAATATCTAAACAGTACACTGATGGGTTATTAGAATCAATACAGTAAGATCTATGCAGTGGATTGTGGGGGTTATTAGAATCAATACGGTAAGATCTATACAGTACATGGTTGGGTTATTAGAATCAATAGGGTAAGATCTATACAGTACATGGTTGGGTTATTAGAGTCAATACAGTAAGATCTGTACAGTACATTGTTGGATTATTAGAGTCAACACCATAAGATCTATACAGTACATTGTTGGGTTATTAGAATCAATACGGTAAGATCTATACAGTACATGGTTGGGTTATTAGAATCAATAGGGTAAGATCTATACAGTACATTGTTGGGTTATTAGAATCAATAGGGTAAGATCTATACAGTACATGGTTGGGTTATTAGAGTCAATACAGTAAGATCTGTACAGTACATTGTTGGGTTATTAGAATCAATACGGTAAGATCTATACAGTACATTGTTGGGTTATTAGAATCAATACAGTATTAGAGTCAATACAGTAAGATCTGTACAGTACATTGTTGGGTTGTTAGAGTCAACACCATAAGATCTATACAGTGCATTGTTGGGTTATTAGAGTCAATACAGTAAGATCTGTACAGTACATTAATGGATTATTAGAGTCAATACAGTAAGATCTATACAGTACATTGTTGGGTTATTAGAATCAATACAGTAAGATCTATACAGTACATTGTTGGGTTATTAGAATCAATACAGTAAGATCTATACAGTGCATTGTTGGGTTATTAGAGTCAATACAGTAAGATCTATACAATACATTGTTGGATTATTAGAATCAATACAGTAAGATCTATACAGTACATTGTTGGGTTATTAGAATCAATACAGTAAGATCTATACAGTACATTGTTGGGTTATTAGAGTCAATACAGGATAAGATCTATACATACAATACATTGTTGGATTATTAGAATCAATACAGTAAGATCTATACAATACATTGTTGGATTATTAGAATCAATACAGTAAGATCTATACAGTACATTGTTGGATTATTAGAATCAATACAGAATCAATACAGTAAGATCTACAGTAAGATCTATACAGTACATTGTTGGATTATTAGAGTCAATACAGTAAGATCTGTACAGTACATTAATGGATTATTAGAGTCAATACAGTAAGATCTATACAGTACATTGTTGGATTATTAGAGTCAATACAGTAAGATCTATACAGTACATTGTTGGATTATTAGAGTCAATACAGTAAGATCTATACAGTACATTGTTGGATTATTAGAATCAATACAGTAAGATCTATACAGTACATTGTTGGATTATTAGAATCAATACAGTAAGATCTATACAGTGCATTGTTGGATTATTAGAGTCAATACAGTAAGATCTATACAGTACATTGTTGGATTATTAGAATCAATACAGTAAGATCTGTACAGTACATTGTTGGATTATTAGAGTCAATACAGTAAGATCTATACAGTACATTGTTGGGTTATTAGAGTCAATACAGTAAGATCTATACAGTACATTGTTGGATTATTAGAGTCAATACAGTAAGATCTATACAGTACATTGTTGGATTATTAGAGTCAATACAGTAAGATCTATACAGTACATTGTTGGGTTATTAGAGTCAATACAGTAAGATCTATACAGTACATTGTTGGGTTATTAGAATCAATACAGTAAGATCTATACAGTGCATTGTTGGGTTATTAGAATCAATACAGTAAGATCTGTACAGTACATTGATGGGGTATTAGAGTCAATACAGTAAGATCTGTACAGTACATTGTTGGGTTATTAGAATCAATACAGTAAGATCTGTACAGTACATTGTTGGGTTATTAGAATCAATACAGTAAGATCTGTACAGTACATTGTTGGGTTATTAGAATCAATACAGTAAGATCTATACAGTACATTGTTGGGTTATTAGAGTCAACACCATAAGATCTATACAGTGCATTGTTGGGTTATTAGAGTCAATACAGTAAGATCTGTACAGTACATTGTTGGGTTATTAGAGTCAATACAGTAAGATCTGTACAGTACATTGTTGGGTTATTAGAATCAATACAGTAAGATCTATACAGTGCATTGTTGGGTTATTAGAGTCAACACCATAAGATCTATACAGTGCATTGTTGGGTTATTAGAGTCAATACAGTAAGATCTGTACAGTACATTAATGGATTATTAGAATCAATACAGTAAGATCTGTACAGTACATTGTTGGGTTATTAGAATCAATACAGTAAGATCTATACAATACTCATACATAATTACAGTAATATATTTATAATGATATTCAAATATAAATTGGAAAAGATATACCAGCTGGCCATTATGAATGGAACAGCCTTGACTTCATGAAATGGTTGTAAACTCCTAGAAGCATTAGTATGAATGATATTAGTGAATGAATCAGATAGTTATGTTATCTTTACCCAATCACAGTGCCTGTCCTGGAAGTAAAAGATTTTATCTCATACTAGCAGTTTCCTGTCATTAGCAGTAGTACAAAATTAATGGAAGGAGCCTGTTCTGTCCAAGCTTTCAATGCAGAGTCAACTTTATTTTAATCTATTGCAATGATCCCATAACCCTCATTAGACACATGCCTCTGTCCTGCCTTTATCAGATATGTGTCTCAGCCCTGCACATCAGACACATGTCTCATCCCTACACAGCAGACACATGTCTCCATCAATCCCACATCAGATACATGTCTCAGCCCTACACATCAGACACATGCCTCAGTCCATCCCTCATCAGACACATGCCTCAGTCCATCCCTCATCAGACACATGCCTCAGTCCATCCCTCATCAGACACATGCCTCAGTCCATCCCTCATCAGACACATGTCTCAGTCCTGCCTTTATCAGATATGTGTCAGTCTTAAACACATCAGACACATGCCTCAGTCCATTCCACATCAGACACATGCCTCAGTCCATCCCACATCAGACACATGCCTGTCCTACTTGTGTCAGACATGTGATTTATGTTGTGTCCTGTTGTATTCATCTACCTGTCCATCCTTCATTCCTGAGCTTATCTCAGATTCCACATGTCTGATGATATACCAATATATGAAGACTTGATGACTTTGAGTTTAAAAACATGTTCATAAGTTCAAAGGTCAAGTCATTTTTACATTAAATATCTTGGTCAGAAGGTCATGATTGCTTCAAATAGGTTTGAGTATAGATAGTTTTAAAATACTAGCATATTGCCTTGAAAATAAAACTACAAGCATATTGCCTTGAATACAACAAACTAGTGTAGTTAATTTCAGATGTTTGGTGGAATCCATGGTCCGAACCAAGGTCAAGGTCACTTTTACAAAAATAGTGACAATGATATCCAAACTTGTCTTCTGTATTGATAGATATCACAAGGTGGATATTTTACATTATCAGTGTCTGGTTATCTAGGTACTCAAATATAAAATAGAAACCTAAACATTGATGAGATATAATCATTTATAAGTTTGTTTCTCCTGGTACCGTTTCCCCTCTACCTGGAAGTAAAATGTGTTCTATGGATTCATCAACATGGTAGATAAGGTCACATGATCATGACTTGTAATACGACCAAGACTTTATTCTGTTGGTAAGATGTAATTCCTCCTAGTTAATGGTAAATCCTGCTACTGACAGATCAAACATATTAAATATGTATGTATATATATCGATGTATATCATGAATGTTTTGGATGTTTACAAATCTATGTATATCATAATTAATATTTTGAGGTAGATATGTCTTTGTATAATATAATCAATATTTTGGATGTAAACATATCTATGTATATTATAATTGATATTTTGGATGGTCAATTTGACTTTGAATTGATTTAGTGAAATGTGTATAATTTGGTAATAACAGAAGAAATTAATTTGTCTTGTCTCTTCTGACAAAATGAAAACTTAATAGTGGGGGCGGGGGTCAGAGAATTTGTCATTTTTGTACTTCACTAAGCTAACAATACTGACAACCAGTTGAGACCCTTCCATGTCTGCAGGCTGTAAGTGCGGAAATAGTTCTTGATCTTTGAAATCACGAATATTGGAACTTATCAAGATATGACATAGAATTGACACATGGCACACAAAATACTTGATGAGTCACAAACATGCTGAGTACAGACACACCCCAGTAGGAAGACTTCCTGGAGGGTAATTAAAAACTAATTAATAAAACATCAAGGAATTTTGTTCCTTAATTTATAGGATTGGAGAATTTTTGGTTCTGATACATTGTATTAATGTTGAGAGTTTATTGTAAGTGTGTTGATAAATGATGTGATACTGTGAAATCCTTCATTTTTGTGAGGATTTATTTTGTTTATTTCGTGGGTATTACTCTTTATCCATGAATTTAAATGTCAATAAACTTTTCAGTTATTTATAAGTAGATTTATTGAGTATATTCATCCACAAGATCAAGTGTCCAAGAAATCGGAATTTATTGAAAACCACAAAAATTGGGCTTCATGAAAATATGTGATTTTACAGTAACTATACCTCCCACTCACTTTCTCTTGTGGGGTCTTCTTTTCTGGTGCAGCCTGTAGGAATCTTTTATTTGTTAATGACGTTTAATTCTCAAACAAGGCCATTCCTATAGTTATAATAATTTTGAGTTTTATCATGTTAATAGCTTGGATGGGTTTTTTTATTGCTATTGGTAAATGTAGTTTTGAAATATAGAAGGAATTCATGAAAAAGAACAATTATGAATGAGCACTACTAATTCTTGTAGAGGCAATGATACTCAATTTCTGACATTAGCATAATAGGAATTCAAGTGAATGGTGAAGAACAGAATTTCATGTTTGAGATAAGCAGAGAATGTGGGCTTTGTCCTAGATACACTGGAGTACTTTGCTGTATTTGAAGAGAATTTGATTTAAAGTGCACTGCCTTGTTAATATCCTGTTCACAGTTTTGAAGTGCTATGTTCATATGAGAGGTCGACAATTGCAAAGAGGAGAAAAGATGGATACCAGACTGCACCTGAACGCTATAAACTATTAGTTTATTAGCATTTTTCTTGAATTATCAGCAAATCTTTCTTGCCCCTCCAAGTCTCTGTTTTCATCATGAAGTCTCCTTTTATCTGTGTCTGTTGTTAGATGCAAAAGTTGTATGTGTTTGGTTCATTTGTCTCCATGTTGTATGCTATCAAATGTCTTCTGTTGACCTCTGGTCTGTTATCTCCCTCGTTGAACTCTGGATCAGTTGTCGTTCCACTGTACACTGTCAGATCAGTTGTCTCCCCTGTTTTACAGTTTTGGGTCAGTTGTCTTCCCTCATGTAAACATATGTAATCTTTCTTCATCCATATTTCTTTATTACTTCATAACCATTTCATGGTGTGGAACTTTAAAGAAAGAATTTTAGGCAGTAAAATTAACTCTTAACTCATTAAAAATTGCAGAAAATTGTTTCCTAAGACAAAATACTTGTAATGATGAACTGAAATAAAACTTGGTAGCACTGAAGTTAGAGCAAAGCATTTTGTTTTGACATAGCAATGTTTTTCCTCATAATGACATGCACAGGAAATAAAGCATTAGGCTCCTTTTGTGACTGGGGTATATCATTATGATGGTAGTTAGAGAGTGTGTTATCATTTTGTGGATAATTAAACTTGTTTGTGCTTAAATATGAAGAAACAGGTTAACAAAGCTGAATGACTTAAAATGTTATCAGATGACTAGATATCTACTAAAGTACATGAATAAATGGCCCTTATGCTAAAAATGTACTTAGCTAATATGCCTAAAGGGCATCTGAGCTTATGTCTTGGTGCAGCACCTGTCATCCATCCGACAATCCCACTTTTCTCTTAATACTACTTTCCATTAACAAATAGGCACAGGGCCCTGATATTGAGTCTGTAGCATGTTGAGATAAAAGGTTATTGAGTATATTCAGATGAATGACATTGATCCACTTTCAAGGTCAAATGGTTCCAATGTAGTTAAAATGAAAAATAATTAAAAGAAGCCTCTTCTCACTAAAACAATGACCAATGGTCATGATATTGGAACAAAAGCAAGGAAATGAATGAATGTTGCTCAGTTCATTCATTTAAATGCGCTTGACCCATTTTCAAGGTCACAGGGGTCAAATGTGAATTTTCAAATAAACTCTTTTTAGTAACCATGTGCTCCGAGTTGCTCAATCTGACTGCAGCATACAAAATGTAAAGAACGGTATGATGTTTGGGATGAACATGAAAGTTACCTGAATTAACTCTTCCAAGTAAGTAATTCATGTCACAAGAACTTTTTGACATGGGCCTTACTAATGTCTGCATGCAGCCTTTGTCAGTGAGTAGCATGACCTTTGACATACAGAATTTACATGCAGTTGACCTTTTGACATGCGATTTACCCTCCGCTACAAATTTATGCATATATAATAATGCTTTGATAAAAAGTTATAATACAAAGAGGTCTTGTTTTTGATAGAAATTAATCTAGATCAATCATCTTCTGTGGCATAGTTCTCACTAGAATTAAAACAACTCATTAGCATACACATGCGTAGCTCCATGTTGAAAGAACAACATACATGTGGTACATAAGTTCAAGAATTAAAAATACTGATGTGATATTGAAAATGTCTTCGAATTCCTTAATTGCAATTACAATGAAGTATGAAAATATGCACTTTGGTTACAATTTAATACTTTGTTTTTCAATCAGCATTTATCAATTACGCATACAACCAGATGTTTTCATCTTTACTTTTTAAGGCGATAAGATTTTTGTTAGCGCCGAGGAAATGTAAAAATTTAAAATGAATAGGAAATGACAGGATTACATGTAAGAATCAAATACATCGACGATTTAGAGATGAGCTTGATTTGGAAAATTATAAAGTTACTTTCATATTTATGCATTTTAGCCTCAATAAATAAGATGAAAATGGGTTTTGAAGAAAATGCTTCAAGCTGTGGACTTTATACATTGGTCTGACATGCAAGCTGAACATTCTGAGATCAATCTCTTGGCTTTTTGAGATTGTTTTCGACTGAATTTTTTTGGTTGCACATATGCAAGTAAAAGATTTTTTCAGTATTTTCCATTCCAGAAATTTCCTGTGCAGATCATTACATAGTTAACAGTATTGCTGTTTCCTTTAGTGCAGAAAATAACAGAATAAATAAAATATGAATTTAATTGTTGATACCATAATTATAGATAAGTAAAACATGACTAATTAAATGTAAGGATACTGGTATTTCATAAAATATTTTCTCCTTAATAAGTTTATATCTTTAGTAGCAATTACACACAGAAAATACTCCTGGGCAAGTGGTTTTCAGAAGTCTGCTTGTCCTTGCTAAGTGCTTTGAAGAATTATTTTTACACTCCATCCACTATCTTTGTTACAAATTTCAGTAATAATTTAAATCTGTTTAGAGGGGCTCACTGCTCACTGAGGTACAAATCAAATTTTTTTTCTTTGTATCTTAAAGTGGGGAAATACAAACCAGTGTACCTAAAATCAATTTCTTGCACAGCATTTTTTTTTTTCATTATTCATTGCCATGAAAACTCTTCATCTCGGCCACTCTTGGAGGCAAAAAGAACTACAAGACTTTATTTAGAGTATGTTGGGATTGGTGGACAGGTAATGACAAGGTAGCTTGTAACTGTTGATGTCTCTATTATCATAATTACCTTGAAGTTAGGTAGATACCTGTGATATCTATTTCAACAGGAGCAGTAATCGTCAGTTTTTTTATGTGACCTAGAGCATAAAGAAATCATTGCTATAAACATAAGCATTAATTTCAACAGATATATCATCTGGTTTTAGAACAACTCAAAATTATACTTTTTAATGTCCGATTCATATCATTAAATATGCCTGTAAAATTGGACTACTGTCCATCTGTCTGAGCCACGTTTTAGACCAAAGATCGCTTTCATCCTTTTCATATTTTAGACAGCACTACGGTATCACACTGCTGAGTATTGTTGCAGGAGAGACTTCCCTGTCAGATTTCAATATTACTTCACTGTAGTAGTCTAAAAATTCTTGAATCAAATATAGAATATGTTGCAAAGATAGCAATCATGGGTGGGCCATTTAAAAGTTTCGTACTTTTGACATACAAACCAATAATGCTGGCGAATTTGAAGGCATAATGAACAGAGGAATGTTGTAAATATGCATAATTGGAGTGAAGAGCAACCAAACTAGTGATCTTTTAACAGTAAAATGAGGTGAACGGAGGTGGAACATCTTGTAACATCATATAATTCAGGCATACCTGTCTGGCTGCTGGAAATAGGACATGCTACAGTATACTGACCATATCCATGGTAATAAACGACAGGTAAATATCTACTATAACTAGAGTAAGAAACAACAGGTTGAATATCTATATCCACGGTAAAAATACACAGGTAAAATATACAGTATATCCATGATAATAAACTACAGGTATAATATCTAGTGTTACCATGGTGATATAAAACAGGTAAAATATCTACTGTATCCATGGTAATAAACAACATGTTGTATATCTACTGTATCCATGATAATAAACTACAGGTATAATATCTAGTGTTACCATGGTGATACAAAACAGGTAAAATATCTACTGAATCCATGATATTAAACAATAGGTGAAATATCTAGTGTTACCATGGTGATACAAAACAGGTAAAATATCTACTGAATCCATGATATTTAACAATAGTTGAAATATCTAGTGTATCCATGGTAATAAACTACAGGCTGATATCTAGTGTTACCATGGTGATACAAAACAGGTAAAATATCTACTGTATCCATGATATTAAACAACAGGTGAAATATCTCGTGTATCCATGGTAAGATACAATAGTTCAGATTTGTTTTTTCCCATGATAATAAATGAGAAACAGATATAATGTCTAGCTTATCCATGGTTATAAAGATCAGACAGGTACTGTATTAAATGTGCCCATGGTGATAAATGATGTGTTAAAAAGTGTCTTTTTAGATGTTCTTGTCAGGCAAATTTGTATGTTTCAGAGTTGATTTGATAGCCTTTTCTATTCTTGTGAAAGTATTGTGAAGTTCTAAGTTTTTCCTGGCGACATCGTGAGTTAATCACCTTTCTCTGCTATAGAGTATACCTTGTGTGTATTTGCATCAGAAACTCATAAACTAAACACAATAGGCAGACAACTACAAGTAATTTAATCACTAGAAACATGCATTTGCTGTGGAAAATTATATAAGTTAATTACTAGTGGAATTCCACCTCATAAAGATTCTAAGTCATTGACTTTTTTAACAATGTAACATATCAAATTGTTGTTTGTTCTTAATTAAGACAGTATTGTTTAGAGAATCAGGGTCCATGGAAACAAACAGTTGATTGATTCATTATGAAACATTTGGTTCCAATTTTGTTTTTCTGGTGTTTCTCTAACATCTCCAAAAAATTTTTTATTGCTGCAGTTTCTTGATTTAGAGAAAAACAGTTCCACTGCATTAAGCTTTGTACACCTATGGTAGTTATCCTTAAATATTAGGGGTGTTTGTACTGGTTCTCATTTCATGTTATTTCTAATGTGAAGGATGAATTTTCAGCTGAAGGTGACAAAATATCAACCGAAAAATTTTATTACTGAAAACAACCAGTAGATGTCTGAATTACGGCTTATACCTGGGATTATTCTCCTTTTCAAAGGTGAAACGTATAAAATGATAGATAGTAGTGTTGTCCTTTGACGAGAAGATGAGAGCAATCCTTTGTGTGTAGCTACAGTATAGATAATAAAATGTTAAATGATTTTAGTGTAGTGATATCAAGTTTGCAAAATAACGGGCGTGAAATTTTTAAACTGTTGTGTGCTTAACTATGGATACCAAAGTTCCATAAGCAGAGTACAGAAAGATGGATTTTGTTTTAAAGAAAAAGGTTCAACTTCTAAAGAAGAAAAAAATATCAGAAACTTTATTTTGAATGAACATTGTACAGTTTGTTCAAAACTGAGCTCTGCCTTTATTTCAGTAGAGTTAAAGGGTCCGTTATGTGTGCAAGTTATTTCAGAGTCAATACAGAATTTAAAAGATCATACTGTAGGCAGACATGGCAGACCTACCATTTAAAGGTAACTTTTATAGTATTTTAGAGATTTCAGAGATCCCATGTACAACAGCCCCACTGGAATGTGTACACAGTTTAATACTCTTGTTGAAAAATCGTGTTAAATGAGCTCCAAAGATGTTCACCCCCAGAGAATCTGATGTATGTGTATATCAATTAGACAGGTAGATGTATATAAAACATGCACAAGTTTCAAACTGCCCACTATCTGCTGTTAATTGTGGAGTTGCTATCGACAGAGTGCTGGCAGACTGACAAGCTTCTGTGCGGCTCAGATCACACAAGGTGCCAACTGCGTTTTCAGCAGATGTATAGTGTTGAGTCTTGTTTTATGGATATGGTATACCTGTGTTAGGTCCACATTATCAACAGCAGACTGACATGCTATTGGGGATTATACTTCAAGTAGGTCCATGCAATTTATTCCAACAGTTTGGTAAATATTTACAAGATGGTGTTGTGAGTAATCACGAACATGCTGTGAAAAGATTTAATAGTATATTAGTGTATTGGAAAATGAAGTGATTCAGGATAGAAATTTCATTATATTTTTAGTCAAAAGTGATAATACTGAGATTTGTTTGCCTTGTTAATGGATATGAAGTTACTTGAAAATAGAATGTCCAGGTAAGTCATAAATACCAGGAATGTTTCAGATGTTCAGAAATATTTAGCTGCAAGGTAAAAAAAAAACAGCTCACTATGCCTCTATGATTTTTATAGAACATATTTCTCCAACCTCAAAGAGAAATACAAATATATATACATATATTTAGATATCTTTATAGAAGCAGAATATTCAGTAATAAGTGTAAATTTTATATCATAGATGAAAAATTGTCTTATTTATATAGATGAAAAATGGGTATAACTTACATTCTACAGGGAAAATTTGATTAATATGGGGGGAAAATGAATATAAATTTTTATATCATGATGGAAATTAAAATTGAATCAATATAGGGGCAAATTGTCTTATTTATACAGGGACAAAATGAATATTTTATTTTATAGAGAAAATTGTCTTATTTATACAGGGACAAAATGAATATTTTATTTTATAGAGGAAAATTGTCTTATCTATACAGGGACAAAATGAATATTTTATTTTATAGAGAAAATTGTCTTATTTATACAGGGACAAAATGAATATTTTATTTTATAGAGAAAATTGTCTTATTTATACAGGGACAAAATGAATATTTTATTTTATAGAGAAAAATTGTCTTATCTATACAGGGACAAAATGAATATTTTATTTTATAGAGAAAATTGTCTTATTTATACAGGGACAAAATGAATATTTTATTTTATAGAAGAAAATTGTCTTATTTATACAGGGACAAAATGAATATTTTATTTTATAGAGGAAAATTGTCTTATCTATACAGGGACAAAATGAGTATGACTTTTACATCGTAGAGAAAAAGTTGTTCACTTGATGATTTATACAGTGGCAAAATTGGTATTACATTTATATCATAGTTGTCTCATTCATACTTGGATTAAATGAGTATGACTTTGATATCATATAGGCAAAAATTGAATTACTTATATGGGAGCAAAAAGAGTATGATTTTAAAACATCAGGGGAAAAATGTGTAATTGAAATGGGGACAAAATGAGAATAACTTTATATCATCGGGGAAAAATTGTCTTTTTTTTATACAGGGACAAAATGAGTATGACTTTAAGATAATGGTACAATATGTTGAACTTAAACTATAAACATGATGAGAGAACATGTAGCCAACTTTTACTTAACAAGGGAAAATGATTCTGCTTTTTAAGTGATTGGGGAAAATGTGTCTTAATTTTACGTAATAGGGGAAAGTGATTCTAATTTTTCAAATGATGTTAAAAAATGTGTGTAACTTTATCATTTATAAGCGTAAACTTGACTCAGAGAAGTATACTAAGGATTGTACAAGAGACACACAACTAAATTAGCATCTGTAAATATCTGTTTCAAATTAGATTCATAGTATTGTGTATGCCAAATCATGAATTAAACTGCAGCATTCAGTTGTTTAATCTTCTATGTCTTGTCAGTGAATTGCTAGCTAGGGGCCCGAAATGTTGAAATCTTGACAGGAACTTAAGAATATTATATGGATTGAATGTTTAAATATAGATTGGTAGGTGCACAAACCCTTAATACAATGGAATTTTCAATATGGGATGATTAAATACGAATGACAAGAACTCATATATATTCTGAACAGTGCCAATATCTATATGAATTGAAATATGGCTTGCAGGATTATGGTTAACAACTGGGACTGAGAGTCTACCAGAGTGTCTACTCAGCAATCTAAGATAATTATACAACTGAAAACTGGTGACTATCACCATTAATGAATAAGGTAAAGTGATGGTCATATCATGTACTGCATCATGTATCTGTCTACAAGCCTACAATAATTTGTCAGTGAGGCTGTTTCATTATAAAAACAAATTTTCAGTTATTCTGAAGACATTCGCAAAGGATATGTTTAGAGCCACCCTAGCAAAACATAGCACTGCTAAAAGGTGTGACAGACACCCCAGCAAAATGTATAATTGCTAAAAGGTGTGACAGACACCCGAGCAAAACGTATAATTGCTAAAAGGTGTGACAGTCACCCCAGCAAAACGTATAATTGCTAAAAGGTGTGACAGTCACCCCAGCAAAACGTATAATTGCTAAAAGGTGTGACAGTTAACCCAGCAAAACATAGCACTGCTCAAAGGTGTGACAGTCACCCCAGCAAAACATAGCAGTGCTCAAAGGTGTGACAGTCACCCCAGCAAAACATAGCACTGCTCAAAGGTGTGACAGTCACCCCAGCAAAATGTATAATTGCTAAAAGGTGTGACATTTAACCCTGCAAAACGTAGAACTGCTCAAAGGTGTGGCAGTTGACCCAGCAAAACGTAGAACTGCTCAAAGGTGTGACAGTTGACCCAGCAAAACGTAGAACTGCTCAAAGGTGTGGCAGTTGACCCAGCAAAACATAGCACTGCTAAAAGGTGTGACAGTCACCCCAGCAAAACATAGCACTGCTCAAAGGTGTGACAGTCACCCCAGCAAAATGTTTAATTGCTAAAAGGTGTAACATTTAACCCTGCAAAACGCAGAACTGCTCAAAGGTGTGACAGTTAACCCAGCAAAACATAGCAGTGCTCAAAGGTGTGGCAGTTGACCCAGCAAAACGTAGAACTGCTCAAAGGTGTGGCAGTTGACCCAGCAAAACATAGCAGTGCTCAAAGGTTTGACAGTTGACCCAGCAAAACGTTGAACAGCCAATGTAGTAAGTATAGTCTGGCATCCAACTCCTTATAACTGCCAGGTCATATGAGGAAAAGTGTCTTAAAGGAGACACCAACAGTCTTGGTCATGTGAGAGGAGAGATTTCTAGGGAGACACCAACAGTCAGGGTCATGTGAGGAAGGTGTCTTACGGGAGACACCAATAGTCAGGGTCTTATGAGGATACTTTCTACAACCTTTTGTATCCATCTAGGTTTGACCTCACAGAAACAGAGTTCTGGATCCTACTGTCACCTGGTTCAATATTTCATTTTGAGATATTTTTATCCATTAGTTATATACAGGGCTAGTTTCTTAATGTGACAATTTTAATGGTTTAAACCAAAGAACACAAAAAATACCTGCTATTAGAATGTTGTTTTTTCAGAAATTAGAAGGCAGAAAGTAATCTAGGTTTTGCAACAATAACCAGCTGCAGGTTTTCCTTCTAGAAATGTGTTTGATGTTTTGTTCAGATAAGTAGCTACTTTCATGGTGTAAGTTTTATGGTACAATAGATTATTCTACAGGTGTACACCAGGGTTATCGTCATGCAGCCTTCTATTGTTACATGCTCCTACATCTTATCTATTTTTGTCAAGGAACAGTTGATATCGTGTGATTTGAAATTCTCATTTGTTTTTTTTTTTGTTTTTGTTTTGTTGTTTGATTAATTTTTCCTTTAAGCTTGTCAATGTAAATTACAAATTATGTATGTTACAAAATAAATCACAAAAGAAAGTGTAGTTCATTTCACCAGTGAGATAGAAATGCAATATTAAAACCCAAGGGAACTAACTCCAGTTATCAGGTTGATATAGAAATAATTTTTAAGATGCTTCAACAGGCAATCGTATTTCTTCATTTTGTCATGTTCAAATCTCTAGGGAATTTCTAGGTCCCCACAACAATGTCTTCCTGGTCATTACAAAGGCATCAACACACAGCCATTACCCAGGTGATAAGAGAGAAGGTTTTTGGTTGGCCTAATTTAGTTTCTGAACCTTAACAGTGCTTTAGGCTGTTCTGTTGTGTTGAAACACAGGTCTTTATGACCGATTAGTAAAGATATGATGCTTTGAGTGCAAGACGACATTACTTCACTGTACCATAACATTTCACAGGTCTATAGGCAAGGTTAGAAGCCTTTGTAAAATAGTGTTAAAAACAAGATTTTAAGCTGTGTCAAAGATGTTGAAAATTTTATCAAATAAAAACATTGGCACTAAGGCACAAATGTCTCCATAATTTCATTATAAATACTGAGAAATTCTCACTGAAATTTGATTTTCAGCCATTTAGCCCTTTTTTTTTTATATTTATCTAAAGGTGAATCAAACAGTGGACAAAATTATTTTTGAGTAATTTAACACTCAGCAAAATTATTTTTGGGTTATTTAACACTCGTCAAAATTATTTTAGGGTAATTTAAAACTAGGCAAAAATATTTTAGGGTTATTTAACACATGGCAAAATTACCTTCAGCTGCATTTAACACTAGGCAAATTATCCATGGGTAATCAAGTGCTTGGCAGAATTATCATTGGGTAATTTATCACTAAGCAAAATTATCTGTGGGTGAATTTAATAATAGGCAAAATCATATTAGGGTAATCTAATGCTGAGGGAAAAATAATCTTTTGGTGAATTTAACAATAGGCAAAAAATAATCTTTAGTGAATTGAATGCAAAGCAAAATTACTATATGCTAGGGAAGGAGGGATTTAGGTATTTTTCAAAATTTTCAGTTTTTTTTTGTTGCTATGCAGTAATAAGCTCGTTAAATGAAATGAAAATTTTGCATTTTCACCTGACTTTTTCTTAATATCAAAGTATCATACTATTATCTTTTAATGGAAAATGAAGGTTCATTTTAAAGAAATGATGGCACAAAAATAACAGATTGTCAGTTATTCAGGAAAAATGTTAAGAATATTACATGGAAATGAACACTTTCATGTTCCACGTATTCTGATTCCTGTATTGGACAAAAGAGGTACAACAACATATTGTCTTTTTACTTTTAAATTACTTCCTTAAATCTAACTTTTGAAAAAATTGTCACCAGAACAAAAGATTAATACTAGATTACTTAGTACTAGGCAAAAATGACACAAGGCAAAAACTTAATAGTTTTATTTGGGAGAAGGAGGGGGGAGTTCTCATTATAGTACAGAGCAAAGTATGTTAAGTAACGTAACATATTAAAGGGAGATAATCTAGCATGAAGATTATAAGACAAGTATATCATGAAGCTGGTTATAGATGATAAATGGATAAATCTGTTATGGAGCTGGTTTTTAGTATTTCATAATAATAATTCAGGTCATTTGTCTCTGAAATTAATCCTGGCAAATGAGTTTTGTTATAAAACCTTCCTTTTACATTCATAGTTCTACCTGTGTATTTAGTAAGTTTGTTAATTTAAAACAGATTCTGCCTGTTAAACATTCACACTTATTCTATAGTTTGTGTGATTTTGGCAAAAACATCATGCATTGGCATTCAACTTCTTACTTAGGAATGTTAAAAGAACAACATACAGATGTATAGGCTGAGGTAAGCTCAACAGTTTCAGACAGATAAAACAGAAATTATGAAAAATAAAAATATTTAATATTGATAAATATTCAAATGTATAGATAAAATGACAAAAAGAAACCTCGGATAAAATTAAAAAAAGAAAATATTTTAAGGTAAATTAACTTGTTCATAAATTTTTTTTTAATGTCAGTATTTATGATGGTTGTTCTAAGTTATGTGTTGACTGTGAGCCATGTAGATAAGAATAATAATCAGTTTGGAGTAGTTTGATCTCCTCTTCGTATCTACTGTTACTGTAGGATTTGTTTTAGGACTGTTTTTATTCCAGAAACTTTACGATATCTTTGAGAACCATTAGTTATGACTGCCAGTATATATGTTACTGTATATTACCAGTAACTTGTTTCTACAAGAATTATGTATTGCATAGAAATTAAAAATACACAAAACACCACGACAGAGAATTTTATAAGCAATAGTGTTTAGTTTTTATTGTACGATGGAATTGGCCAGAAATTCTCATAAATCAACAGGGTTCCTAGCCAAATTATTCCAAGATATAATTAGACTTATATGCCTTCTTCTGAAGTTGGTTGTATGTTCAGCCAGTCAGTGTGTTTTGACTGTTTAGAACTTTGGTTACAAGGCTTGTTATCTTCACCTTTAACAGCACTTATGTTGTAATTGTTAGTTTTTAATTTGAAAAAGATTACAGAATCAAATGTGATACAAAAAGAATTAAATACTGGAATGATTGATGTTATAAATAGGAATAGACTTGTTCCTTCTGTGAACTTATTAATTCTCTCAAAGTGGTTTTCTTATTACTTTTTGTTTTCAGCCTGCAAAGAACTGCAGAGAAATGGCGTAGTAATTCAAGATGAGATTTTTTGTCATTATTTCTATCATAAATCATTATAACAATCACAAGCCAACAAATGATGAAGTTACCGAGGACAGAATTTATGTTAACAAAATGATAGCAAGACATTTCTACAAGCTAACAAAGCATGTTGTAATCAGGTCTATAATTATATTACCTGTTTTACATAGCACACTCTCATCATCAAATCACTCTTTATGTCTGTATTACGACTTGATGACTCGGATGCCTTATCTTGATTTTGAATATTTACTTAAAGAAGACTTTCTGTCCCAGTTTGCTGATCCAAAGGATTCTGTATGATCTGTTCCTACCTCGACATTTATTATAGCATATTCTTCCATTTATTGATTCATAAACCAGAGTTTTATAAGTTTAAAAAGAAACATTATGTTTCCAAATGGTTTCATATAAAGCATTGATTATAGGGATCTATGCATTGGTGTGTCGGCCATATTGTACCACTCACGCTACTTACTTGAATAACATGTGACTTTTATCACAAAGATGGGTCCCCACTGAGTAAGTTATGATGTACTTATACCATAGAACCAAGAGAAATATTCATATCTCACAGAAACCGTAGAGATGACATGAATTTGTCAGTCCTA
Source organism: Ylistrum balloti (assembly GCF_031769215.1). Lineage (NCBI taxonomy): Eukaryota > Metazoa > Mollusca > Bivalvia > Pectinida > Pectinidae > Ylistrum > Ylistrum balloti. The sequence continues at coordinate 170,528 of NW_026782639.1, read as the reverse complement.
CAGTTTTATGAGCTATAACATATAAGACCATTATAATTCCTTGTGAAGTTGGGGATTGAATGATGATGATGCCTAGTTCCTTGTGAAGTTCGTGGTTGAAAGGTGTTGGTACCAAGTGGAGTCCAGTTCCTTGTGAAGTTCATGGTTGAATGATGACAGTACCAAGTGGTGCCCAGTTCCTTGTGAAGTTCATGGTTGAAAAAAGTTGGTACCAAATGGTGCCCAGTTCCTTGTGAAGTTCATGGTTGAATGATGATGGTACCAAATGGTGCCCAGTTCCTTGTGAAGTTCGTGGTTGAATAATGATGGTACCAAATGGTGCCCAGTTCCTTATGAAGTTCATGGTTGAATGATGATGGTACCAAGTGGTGCCCAGTTCCTTGTGAAGTTCATGGTTGAATGATGACGGTACCAAGTGGTGCCCAGTTCCTTATTAAGTTCATGGTTGAAAGGTGTTGGTACCAAATGGTGCCCAGTTCCTTGTGAAGTTCATGGTTGAATAATGATGGTACCAAGTGATGCCCAGTTCCTTATGAAGTTCATGGTTGAAAGGTGTCAGTACCAAGTGGTGCCCAGTTCCTTATGAAGTTCATGGTTGAATGATGATGGTACCAAGTGGTGCCCAGTTCCTTATGAAGTTCATGGTTGAATGATGATGGTACCAAGTGGTGCCCAGTTCCTTGTGATGTTCATTGTTGAAAGATGATGTTACCAAGCAGTGCCTTGTTCCTTGTGAAGTTCATGGTTGAAACGTGTTGGTACAAAGTGGTGCATGTTCCTTGTAAAGTCTGTGGTTTAATGATGATGGCACCAAGTGGTGCCCAGTACCTTGTGAAGCTCAAGGTTGTTGAATGGTGTCCGGACCCAGTGGTGCCCTGTTCCTTGACATACATACAAGACTCAGATATCCCTGATAGTACCTGTAGGTCATAAAAATGTAGACATACAGGAGACTGGAATATCCCTGATAGCACCTGTAGGTCATACAAATGTAGACATACAGGAGACTGGAATATCCCTGATAGCACCTGTAGGTCATACAAATGTAGACATACAGGAGACTGGAATATCCCTGATAGCACCTGTAGGTCATACAAATGTAGACATACAGGAGACTGGAATATCCCTGATAGCACCTGTAGGTCATTAAAATGTAGACATACAGGAGACTGGAATATCCCTGATAGCACCTGTAGGTCATTAAAATGTAGACATACAGGAGACTGGAATATCCCTGATAGCACCTGTAGGTCATACAAATGTAGACATACAGGAGACTGGAATATCCCTGATAGCACCTGTAGGTCATACAAATGTAGACATACAGGAGACTGGAATATCCCTGATAGCACCTGTAGGTCATACAAATGTAGACATACAGGAGACTGGAATATTCCTGATAGCACCTGTAGGTCATAAAAATGTAGACATACAGGTCCCTGATAGAACCTGTATTTTATAGGACTTACTGACTACCGTATAATAAAAATTCAAAGATAATAAAGGATCCAAATTTTCTATTGTAATGATGGTTTGATATCATGATATATTGAAAAAGTTACAATGGAAAATCAAAATGCAGACATCGTGAATGTGCTAGTAAATAGAAAGAGGTGTTGCTGTGGTATTAAAGGTAGCTTAGGGTGGGTAGAATTTTAAATGCATTCTTTCTTTTTATTTAATGAATAAATCATTTTTAGAACAGTTTTCCTCCCCTAACTATTAAATCCTGAGACTTGTTTCTGGAATCATGAATTTGTAAGTCAACTTTTTTAGACATCTAATCCTGGGCATCAAGCTAGAGGGAGATAATTCAGCTAGAGTTTCTGTTGAGTATTGAAGAATTTCACTTCTTTGGTGTTTTTCCTCCAAATAAACAGATGTGCTACACTGTTTTCATTGTAAAGAATTTTAAGAAATCTCCTTAATTTTTTATGCATGTATATTTATAATTTTTACCGTTTGTTTCTTTTGATAGACGAGGTCCTGGAATGTCATCAGTTTACAAACAAGATAAGGCAACTCATGCTATAAAAAAGTATATTTATGCTGCAAACAATAATTTGTAGCATATGTAACATGTAATGTTTTGTGTGTGTGTGTGTGAGGGTAGGAAAGTACCCCGTTATGTATTGCACGCTGGTATAATGTACAGTGCCCTCCAATACACATCTGCCAGTAATTAGTGTAAGCTACACCACTATAGAATCACCCAGGACAGCCAACACTGGTGATGTAAATAGAATAGCAGTGCCAACCTCCTCCAAGATGCCTTTTCAATGTAAGGCCATGTACATGTGCATAGCGTGTGCCTAGAGTGTCTTGTATTGACTGCACACACGGCTCAGGTATGTCAGTTGGTATATAGACTGTAGGCAAAGGTACCGTATACATGGATAGACAGAACATATATTATACAGGATATGCAAAACACACCATTCTTTTTCATTATAAACATTTCATGGGATGACATGTATGATTTTAGATGTCAAAAATAATTACTTTTGAATATAATATCAAATGCAATTTTGTTTTTCATATATCTACACAGATAAAGTATTGTGTGATGTGATATTATAAATTTATATAGTTGTTAACTTCGGTTAAAGTCGTAAATGGATTTAAATATTACTAAAAAATATATATTGACCATGTACACAGTCTTAGATAGAGAAAGATGAAGCATGCAATCTAGGGTATTTGTTTTTTATTATCATCCATAGATTGACTGGAAATGTGACTTAATTTATTAATTAATACATTTTTTTTGCATAAAGGACGTATATATTTATAACGATATGGAATAGTCACCTGATTTATTAAAAAATTGTTTTGACCTTGATCCATGTCGGTATGACTTTTCATAAACTAAAATTAGAATGACAGTTGTGACTGAATAACATCTCTTTGTCATAGATATCAAGCTATAAAAAAAGAAAAAAACAACTGTTGCCTTTAGCTTTAGTCAATACATGTGCTATAAAGTTCAATAACCTTTATAGGTTGATATAAATTTCTAGGGTTGATGAATCCATGTGTAAACCTCAGTAGCAGTGTATAATTGTGTAATGTGTATGATGTAGTTGTGTATATATACTTATCATTAATTGTATGTATCTGTCAGTCAGACGCAGTACCCTGCTAACTTTTCTCTCTTGTCTTACAGAGTCTACTCATCAGTCAAGCAGGACAACTGCTCACAACAATAACTCCACACGTACGTGTCAACAGAGCTGGATTTATGGTGCTGAATTTGTGAACTTTTTTGTGTTTATAGTTGATTAAGATTCAGTGTGCGACAAAAAAGGAGTTTTGAAACGTGTGAATAGTATTTCTTTTTTTTGTGTTATGGAGCACCGTTCTGTGGATTTTACATAACAACAATCTCCTATCATTGAGGATTATACGGAGAAAATTGCTAACGTTTGTTGAGGTAAGTTTATCCAGACATATTTCATTATTCTACTCCATAGAAAGCTCTGTGTTATGCTTTTGATGAGATTCAATTTAAAACTCCAAAGATTTACCTCACATTTCATCTTCAATTGTCTATATAATGCAGTTATCCTATATCTGCCATTCAGGTAAGTGTTAATTTTCTTTATTGTTGTTGGATTTTCAGAAGTTTCCAGAATATACAAATATCGGGTACAAGAAGTGGTGTGTGAACTATTTATGCACCAATATCACCTTCCACATCAGTTTCCAATTCAAACTCTGGTATCACATGCACTAGATTTATTTCCAGATAACTTTGTGTGGTTTCCAAATACTGTTAGAAGTTTTCATGTGATAATGTTATAAAGAGATTAAATATTACCGTACACATGGAATTTCATTCCAATTTTTTCTATAGATATATAGTTCACCATTTTACCTTAGAGCTGAATCAGCAGGGATCTAGTAACTTGCAGAAAGGCAGCGAGTGTCTAAACTAGCTGGAAACATGATCACCACACTACAAGTAAACCCAGACTTGAAAAAGAAATAGATAGATGTAATAGACTTGACATCCTATTGTCTATTAGGTTTTAATCATAATATAAGGCATTTTAACTAAGTGTTATGGATAAGGCAACGTCAAAGCTCAGGGGGAAGAAATTAGGGCTGAACGTTGAAGCGAAAAACTGACCTTACTCTGTACTTTAACATGGGGAAAGACGATATGTTCCAATATTTTAACACAGATCAATATATCAGTGTCTGTAAAATGTTTTATTTGTATAGATTTACAAAGATAAAATCTGGGATATAAATTTCTGTTAAAATATTTAGCTTAGTTAATGTAATATACACTCTGATTGGTTGATGGTTTCTGTGTCTTTGTAATCGTAGATCAAATTCTGATGCTGAAATTCAATCAACAGTCAGATTTTTAGGAAAATGTTTTGTGTAACAAGAAGTGACCCACAGCAGCTGATTATTTCATCGAGGTCTATGTGAGATTGATAATTTCTGTAGCCAGATATTCAGATCAATTCAAGGTAAAGCAAGTATGTATGCACCTAAATATCAATTTAAAAATAAATTTATCAGAATTCAAATCATTTTGAAATGTTATTATGAATTCAAGGCCTATTTGTTTTTACTAAGGCAATATCGATCCTAGTAAATACTTCAGAAGTTTATTCAGTGCAATCATATTTTTTTCAAAACTTAAATGAGATAACTTGACTGTATTTTAAACATCCAGTGAGATAATAAGAGATTATAATCCTTATTAGATATGTCTATAAATTGTAAAGGTAAGTAAGTAAGTAATTTTTTTTTTTTTTTTTTTATCTCTTTATACACCTACCACGGTATAGATAATTTAAGAAAACTCTGATCCTGTTACTATGTACCAACAAATTGGAATTTGTTAAAAATAAGTCAAAACAGTTTACAAATTCATTTGTTCACATTCTGAACACATTTTAAAACATAACAAAATTATACCTATATAAATTTACAAAAAATAGATAGAGTATATTTATCCCAGGTTTGGATGGTTGTATAATACACACAGTGTCTATTTATATTGTTTGGCAGTGCATTCATGATGGGTCAGTGTTCTAGTTGATAGCATTGTTAGTCACGTTGCATTACAACAATTAAGTGTAATTTTAGATATACTCTACAGTCACAAACACTGGAATATTAAGTTATGACCAATCCTAGGAAAGCTAGTTTTATTAGTTGCAGTTGAAAATTGATATCTAAAATTTCATACATTTTCTTCCTGAAAACATTGAAAAAAAATTATGAAAATGTTTGAAAATTAAGACAATGTACAGAATTTGACAAATGTTTCTATGAAATATGGTCGAAATCCTGTTGGTTATGATCTTGTATAATGTGATTGATCGTAAGCCACAGTTGTACTAAAAAGTACCTACAGGTCTGATGGGCCTTTTGTTCTAAGACGCCATGGTTGGGATGGTCGTTTGATTGTATGTCTGTCACATGTGTCTACCATTGCTCTGAGGTTAGGAGATGTTTGGCAGAAGTATGGGGATCAAACCACACAATGTAATGCCTACATGTGATAGAACATTCCTGTAGTTACCGTAATAAAACAGGCCTGTCTTAGTAACCCAGCATGCAAGTGCTAGCTTTTGATATCAGATACAAAAGGTAGAAAGGCATTTTGTTTTCTCTTTTGAACAACGTCTTTTGTAATTATGTCAAATGTATGGTTACTGAACTTGGTGAAGGCTGAGGTTAACAAAGATGTAAATTGTTAGTTATTTACATATCTTTTGGATGTCTATCTGTCGATTTCTATACAATCTTATTTCTGAATTACTAACAAATATTATTATCATTCTCTCTGTGCTTCATATTATGGTACACCAAATGTTTATGGGTACTACATGGTCTGAAAGCTATTTTGATGGTTTGGCTTGAAGGAATGAATTGGATTCCCTATGAATCTAATTTTTCCAATCTGTTAAATGATTTGAAATACTTAAAAGGTAACAATCTTTGTTAATGTTCCAGTGAAGAAAATCATTATCCAACATCACCAAAGTATTTATGTATAATATTGCACATGTTTTTAAACAAAAGATGTCATGATAGATTAAAGGACCCTGCTGATGATCTGTGTTATGTCATGATAGATTAAAAGACCCTTATGACGATCTATGTTATGTCATGATAGAATAAAAGACCCTGCTGATGATCTGTGTTACGTCATAATAGATTATAAAAACCTTCTGATGATCTTTGCTACGTCATGATGGAATGAAAGACACTGCTAATGATCTTTGTTATTGCCTGGAATGCTGTCTCTGTGGCTCTAGGAATTTACCTGAGTGACACACAGTCTATATATACACACATCAGGGTAGGTAATCATTCTTTAGTCCATACACCAATTATTACCATGGTAGGTAGGTAAACAGGCTTGGTAGACTGGAAGTATGGTAAGTTTGGTGGGGGATGTGGGGGGATGGGGGTAGGAGAATGTTATTCTGTTTGTGGGGAGGAAGAGAAATTGATGTAAGCATTGGACGGAGAGAGGATATACATGCTTTGGCAAGGAAAAAAGAAAGTTGAGTATATTAATGGAGTAAGTGACATAATGGTTCCCTTCTCGGAAGGCATTTTCTATATAGAAACACATTAACTTTTCCTTGATATCTCAGGACAGGAAATTACCAATAGAATATGACAAGAATGCCTGAACTACTATGTGTTCCAGCTGTGGTAGTAATGGTCCACCCTTCTCCAGGTGTTCATCACTGCACTAAGGTGACTAGGTAGACATGCCCACTAAAATGTACTGGAGCCAGCTGTAATGATAAATGGGGCCAAGGACAGTACATATAGACAGATGATGTTTTAGTTAAGAAATTAAGTGTTTTACTAAAGAGCAAAAAACAACAGTTGTCTTTGAGAAGACATGTTGAAGGAAACATGATAATAGCTGGAGGCAGGAGGAAGCAAAGTCCAACAAGTATATGATAGTGGCAGAGATTGACTAACAATGTCATGTTTTAAACAGCTAATGAAAATCCAAATGGCAATCTATAAACACTGTCAAGGAGAAGTCAACTGAAAGGGGAGACAAACCAGTAGTCAAGGAGAAGTCAACTCTAAAGGGGAGACAAACCAGTAGTCAAGGAGAAGTCAACTCTAAAGGGGAGACAAACCAGTAGTCAAGGAGTAGTCAACTCTAAAGGGGAGATAAACCAGTAGTCAAGGAGTAGTCAACTCTAAAGGGGAGACAAACCAGTAGTCAAGGAGTAGTCAACTCAAAAGGGGAGACAAACCAGTAGTCAAGGAGAAGTCAACACAAAAGGGGAGACAAACCAGTAGTCAAGGAGAAGTCAACTCTAAAGGGGAGACAAACCAGTAGTCAAGGAGAAGTCAACTCAAAAGGGGAGACAAACCAGCAGTCAAGGAGAAGTCAACTCTAAAGGGGAGACAAACCAGTAGTCAAGGAGTAGTCAACTCTAAAGGGGAGACAAACCAGTAGTCAAGGAGAAGTCAACTCTAAAGGGGAGAAAACCAGTAGTCAAGGAGAAGTCAACTCTAAAGGGGAGAAAACCAGTAGTCAAGGAGAAGTCAACTCAAAAGGGGAGACAAACCAGTAGTCAAGGAGAAGTCAACTCAAAGAGAGAAACAAACCAGTTGTCAAGGAGAAGTCAACTCAAAAGGGGAGACAAACCAGTTGTCAAGGAGAAGTCAACTCTAAAGGGGAGACAAACCAGTTGTCAAGGAGAAGTCAACTCAAAAGGGGAGACAAACCAGTAGTCAAGGAGAAGTCCACTGAAAGGGAAGACTAACCAGTAGTAAATGAGAAGCCAAATACAAAGAGGAGACTAGCCAGTAGTCAGGTTGAGACCAATTAATTTTAACGAGATTATTTTTAAAATGAGGAATAAAGTAGCACTCTAGACAATATGTTGAATTGTTCTATAGTTTAGTGATATTTAAGTGGAAACAAATTTCAAACATCGAGACTAGATGTCAGCAATGTTTTAGCTTTGCACACAAAGTTGAAGAAAAAAGAATTAACAGTGCTGGTAGGAGTCTGCTGGACTGCCTTTAGGGATAGGTGATGACAGTGTATGTACTGTTAAAGGAATATATTCATGATATTTCAATGTGTTGATGAGGGGCTAAGAAGTTCCACAGTTGAATCTTTTAAAACCTAAAACGTGACTGTAAATTTCAGTTGAAATATTAATTTTGATTGAATGTTGAAATTTTCACAATTTCTTTTCACAGCAAGAAAGCCTTGAAGTAAAAGCCAGGCAGGAGTGTGTCTGAATGTTTGTATTTAGATATAGTGTTGGTAAAGTGATATGAAATAGTAAACAATCCTTGAAAGTGATCAGTTTCAATTGAACACAAAGCTTCCTCTGGGTGGAATTAAGTGTAAATATTGTAAATGATTACGAGTTGGCAGGGGAGGGGGAAATAAATATGGTTACAGAATAGGGAGTTGGGGGCTGTTTCATAAGGAAGGGGTTAGTACAAATATGGTGAAGAGTTATGGGGTTGAGGCTATACTGTTTTGTAAGGAGGGTTTGATATAAATATGGTAAAGAAAGGGTTGGGGCAATTCTGTTTTAGGAGAGTGAGGTTTGAAATTTTCAGCAAAAAGTTATGTAAGAGCCAGGGGAGTGTGTCTGATATTGTTTTGATATAGTGTTGGTAAAGTGATATAAATGTAGTAAACAATCCTTGAAAGTGATCAGTATAACACAAAGTTCCTCTGGGTGGAGGGGTAGTAAATGATTATGGTAAAGAACTTAAGGGATGGGGACTGTATATTTTTGTGACAAAGAGAAGTATAATATGTTAAGGAGGAAGAAGATGAGAGGGTGAGGACTTTTCTATTCTTATTTATTTTTTTTCTGTCTATATAAATGTAGTATACTAAATTTAATTTTTTCTTATTTATTTTCTTGCCTAATGAGTTCTGTAAAATTCTACTGCATATTTTTAACTGAGCCAATAAGAATGATAGATATATACCCTATTTTTGTAAAATAAATTTACTATATCTAACTTGAATGGCTCCAGCATCTCATTCAAATGAATGCACAACAGTATTTGTGGAGGCTGTTTTACAGTAGATTTGAAATTTATGTACCAAGATACTATTATTTTAACTAAATTACTAGGATATAGCACTACTTTGTATCTTAATGTCTATTTGCATAGAACATGATAGGTGCTTTGTTTTTGCAGCAATTTCTGTTTAAATCCCTTAGAGTGACGGATCCCTTTTCAATGCCTGTTTTACTATAAGACATAGCCAAAATTTAACTCAAATATCTTCTTAAGTGTAACATTACACTCCCTACAACTACTTGTTATATAATAGCTTACAAAAAGTTGAGCATCAATTTTGTTTGAGTGTTTGGTGCTGGTTTTTATCAGGCTTCTGCCAGATTTTCCTCTCAAGAAAGGTGCTTATCCACTCGGCCTGTGACAACATAATCCTCCAGACTTAGTTCCCCCTCCGGAATTTAGCTTTGGGAGTGCACTATAGTGTATCCTGGGAGAAAAAGGAGCAATATCTTGAGTGATTTGAAGCATAAAAGGATGCAGATCACCTCTGTTTGACTTGTATGATGTAGGAAACGTAGTCTACAGAAAAAAAATTGACATCACTGTTGAATGTAATAGTTAGCATTCTCTTTGATATTTCCTTGCTTCTATTCATCCATAATTATCTCTCTGTCTTACCAAAAAATAACACGAAAAGCCTGTTAGTGTGACGTGTAATCTTCAGATTATAAGACAACAAGAATGCCAGGTCAAATGTCACAATAACCGTCCATCAGGAACTCCCAGGAGACTGAAATTTCTTATAACCTTATCCTGTAATTCCACAACAGTCAGGTTCTCCACTTTAAAACTCAACAGGGGTTAATAGATCAAATGTGACTTACCTACACCTGGGTACCATCTCTGCTTCAGAGAGTAAAGGACCACCGACAGAATAGATAAACAAGGCAAGTGGAACGCCTAGATTTACCAACACCTGAGTACCATCTTTACTTAGTTAAGGACAACCAACAGAATAGATAAACAAGGCAAGTGGAACACCTAGATTTACCAACACCTGGGTACCATCTCTACTTCAGAGAGTTAAGAACAACCTACAGAATAGATAAACAGGGCAAGTGGAACACCTAGATTTACCAACACCTGGGTACCATCTCTACTTCAGACAGTTGAGAACAACCTACAGAATAGATAAACAAGGCAAGTGGAACGCCTAGATTTACCAACACCTGGGTACCATCTCTACTTCAGAGAGTTAAGGACCACCGACAGAATAGATAAACAGGGCAAGTGGAACACCTAGATTTACCAACACCTGGGTACCATCTCTACTTCAGACAGTTGAGAACAACCTACAGAATAGATAAACAAGGCGAGTGGAACGCCTAGATTTACCTACACCTGGGTACTATGTCTACTTCAGAGAGTTAAGGACCACCGACAGAATAGATAAACAAGGCAAGTGGAACACCTAGATTTACCAACACCTGGGTACCATCTTTACTTAGTTAAGGACAACCGACAGAATAGATAAACAAGAAAATTAGGACACCTAGATTTACCTATACCTTGGTACCATCTGTATTACAGAGAGTTAATAACCACCAACAGAATAGGTAAACAAGGCAACTGGGACATCTAGGCTTACCAACACTGGGGTACCTTCTCTAATTTAGACGGTTAGGGACCACCAACAGGATAAGTAAACAGGATCAAGGAATTTAAAACCATCATCAGAATAGGCAGACAAGGGTAGGCAATTCTGAACTTCAGGTATTTATCTTCATAATGGTTTTGTTTATGGTTATGTATATAAGTCTGTTACTTAGGTAAGACATGGGAGGTTAAAGTCAAAGATATTTTTTTACTCTGATGTGAGCAATCCTTTATCCTTGTTTCATGTTATCACTATAGAACTGTACTGATTCACATTGTTTTATACTCCTACAAACAATGGCTCTCTTGAGTGCCTTTCCTTACTCCCACACATGCTGCAAATTTGAATCAGATCATTGGTATGTAATGATATAGAAATGTGTTTAAAATTTATTTTAATGTGTAGAAAAAGGGCTTTTGATTTTAATAGCCGATAGAACTACTGATATTCAGAAATGAGGATCTGCTGTGCTAGGATTTTTGATAACACAAGAAATTATTCACAATTGTTTTTATTCTCTCACAAACTTGATAATATAGAGACGTGTAACGCTTTATACATTTCAACAGCTACAGGAATGATATCTTTGACAGTAAAATAAAAAAGACATTAATTTTAATGCCTGCAAGAAAACTAGTTATATATTTCATGTAGAAATACACTTCAACTTCAAATGAAGAAGTAATATTTGGAATCACTTTAGGCGTGGTGAATTAAAGCTTGAGTAGGGGTGGCGTAGATCGTTATTTCATTGGCTGATGTGACTTTGTTGCGGAGAATACAGAACGATACAGGCCGAGAGAATAACTTATCACAGTAAAAAATTCAAGATAACAATTTCCTTTACACAACTAGAATTGGTTTCACATTTATATATATTGGCTGTAAATGAGAAAACTGGTGCTGGAAATTACCAAGTAGGGATCATATAATGTGTTAAAGAAACCTTCACTATACGTAAATACATAAACAACAGTGCTCTAAGCCTATATCATAATTTTATAGATCACTTGGTTGGAAGGTACAGCATCTGTCCATCTGGCCACTTTTTTTTCAATAACTTATAGACCTTAAGAAATGACCTTGATCCATATTCAAGGTCAAAGGGGTCAAATTATTGAAACATTCAAATGACCCGGGAGTTGATCTAGTGGATGGAACGCAGTACAAAAGCCGACTCCAGTGTTAATACAGTGGCTACTAACATCTGCATCTCAGAATTTAATGCAATGCTATTTTTTTATTATTTCTATTTTCTATGGGATGAACTGCCCACTTTGAAAATGCTAAGCTTCAAGAACACGTATAGACATTCTTTAGGCAAACTTTTACATTCAACAAATTTGTTTTGATTGAAGCCATCTATATTTGATATAATCTAGTTATATTTTCAAAAGTATTGATTATGTTTTGTTTTTTAAACAATTAAATTTAGAATTCATATTGAAATGTAGGTTATCCAACAGTTATATCTAGTCTCCATTCCAAATACGTAGAGTTGTTAATATTCAGAGCAGCCTCTGCAGCCGACATGATTTTTCTTGTCTATGTATACTTTTCCTTTAAAATCAATTTTAAGATGTGCTTTTTGATATTTTGATTCTTCCGTTTGGCAGAATATGTAAAATATGGGTTGCCTTGCCATAACATTACAGTGCCATTAGGTTCAAATAGTATTTAGGAATTATAAATGTGTGCTTTAGGTAAATCATTTAAAACATATTAGTTTCCAGAAGTAGTATACATGCCTGCAGAAAGATGGATGCATTAGATGTTTTAAGAACTCAAATTTACACCAACTACTTTGAAAAAAACTTAACGGCATGGTGGCCTTTTAGACGGAATTTGACTCTTGGCATCTTATCAACGAATCAAAATCTTTATAACACCTGTAAATTGGATTTATCGACCAATCACAGTTGATTTGATGTATACACCCTTCATTGAGTCTTTATAAAGAGGTGTGAGATTTCCTATTTATCATACGTTACTTTGCGTGATCAAAGGTACAAGTGTGATTTATGAAAAACTTTAAAACAAATTGTGATATCATCGAACATTATGTAAAACGCCTCAGACTTCAGTAAAAAGACATTTGTTCGTAAATGCACCATATACAGATCGTAGTCTGTGAGATTGGCTTGTTTGGAATATATCTTCTCTCCTTTGATATTGAACTTTGAATGCTTTGTCATCTTGAAACGGCATGCTTGTTTTTGTTCCAAATGTTAACATCATGATGTACAGGGTTGATGTTTTAAGTGGTTGTAACACAATTCCATGTGTTTGGAGAAGGTTGAGAATCTACATTGTTATCCTATCTCTGTCAGTACAGAAACACACTTTTCCTTCCTTGTGCTATTTCCTTGTCATTTTTGACAAATGATCTTTTTTAACTCTCATGTTTGTGATGTACAATCCTATTGTTTGGAACTCGGATTATACCACTGTAATGACAAATCCTTCGTTTGTTTCAGCCATTCTCGCTGCCATATTCTCACTGCTATAGTTAGTTCTTCAGTGTGTCTTTCAATTCTTCTTTTTTTCTTTTTGTGATGTTATTGTCATTATCAAGAGATTACACATTTCTTTCATTCAACAGATCTGTTGTGAAATAGAAAGCTTACAAATATACATTTGTTTCTCAAAGATTTTCCACAATGTCAGCATTCTTCGACATCACTATGTTGTTTATCCTGAAGAAGGCTACTATACTCAGCTCTACAGGAAGTTACCATTCCCACCACTACAAGAAGTTACCATTTTCACCATTACAGAAAGTTACATCCTCACCATAACAGGAAGTTGCCATCCTCACCAATACAGGAAGTTACCATTCTCATCATTACAGGAAGTTACCATTCTCACCACTACAGGAAGTTACCATTCTCACCACTACAGGAAGTTTCCATTCTCACCAATACAGGAAGTCACCATTCCCACCACTACAGGAAGTCACCATTCTCATTACTACAATAAGTTACCATTCTTACCACTACAGGAAGTTACCATTCTCACCACTACAGGAAGTTACCATTCTCACCTCTACAGGAAGTTACCATTCTCACCACTACAGGAAGTTACCATTCTCACCACTACAGGAAGTTACCATTCCCACCACTACAGGAAGTTACCATTCCCACCACAACAGGAAGTTACCATTCTTACCACTACAGGAAGTTACCATTCTTACCACTACAGGAAGTTATTATTCCCACCACTACAGGAAGTTACCATTCCCACCACTACAGGAAGTTACCATTCTCACCTCTACAGGAAGTTACCATTCTCACCACTACAAGAAGTTGCTATTCTCATCACTACAGGAAGTTACTATTCTCACTCGTACAAGAAGTTGCTTGTATGATTGTAGCATTCCATGGAACTGAGCTTGTAATAGACCTGTACAATAACTGGTTCACTCATTCCTTACAAAAACATTGAAGTACTTATGATGTGCTTCAGCTAGTGCAGACCACATGTACACTCTATTAATTGACCCATTTTTAAAGTTTTATGGATGGAATTCCATACTTGCTCTCAGAAGTGCTAGACAAGGTTTTTATTGATAAATCACATAATGTTAGAGATCAGATGGTATTTAAGAAATTATCAACAAATTTCTTCTTCAAGCTCAAAAAAGAGCCACTTAATTCTGAATATATGCTCCCCAAAGTTCAATAAAAAAATTTGAGTGTTTTACACAGTGTTGTGCTCAGCTGTGTTATTTGCATGCTAATGGATACATACCAATACTGTTTTATATCCATATGTTGGCTTACACCCAGAAAATCTCAAAATGTCTTCATTTTCTTTAGTGAGTACTTCTGATTTGCTATGTAGTAAAGGAAAGTGAATGATAAAATTTAATATTTTACAAGCTTGTTAGTGACCTTGATGAAATAACAAATTTATAACTTTTTCATGACCTTGATTAAATGCAAATATTATAAAAGGGACTTTTGTTAATAGATGTAGACTTCGTTATTAGTAAATGAGATGATGGTGTCACAATTTTTTATTTTTTTTTTAATTTTAAAGAACTTAGGGTATACACAACTTGTATTGTTTGTACTGAAAATGAGTAAGACTACAGACTCACTCTAACGGACAGTCAATCAGCTCACTATTGCAGCAGTCAGTTTAACTTTATTCTCATGAACACACTTTGGCAAAGGTTAAACAAATTTTATCCTTCCTTATGCATTGGTCAGCAAAAATGCAGCCTCACTTTAGGAATGGTCAATAAGACTGCAGCTTCACTTTGGCAAAAATTAGTAAAACTCAAGCCTCAGTGTTAGTCACGAACATGAGACAAATTGGTTTATACTGCAACGGTTCAAAATATTCAGATAATGGCATCTCATCAATGTGGTATCATGTCTGCTGACAGAAAATAAATATCTCAGACATAAGAACATTTTCATTGTCTACAATATCTATGGATTTATGTTTTCCTCCAACACAACAAGTACTAAGTATATAATCCTCAGACTTGCCAACACAATTCCCTGTGGCATTAAACGTTCATGCAATCATGACACAAAAGCCAAAGAGACATCATTAAAGAGCGAACATCGTGTAGATTTAGGTATCTAGGGGTATTATCTGTTGAATTAAAAATGTTGAAGATCCTTCTAAAAAAAGGCATTTAAGTTGACATTGTGATAGCTCATGATCTGTTTTGCGAGAAGAGATATCTATAGGTGGGCCACCGTGGGGAGGTATGGGCGACGCGGTCTCAACAGAGACTGTCAAATAGATTGACTGCAATGATCAGTTCCATTAGGGAAGTCAGCATTGCAGCTCAAACTGAAATAAATTATTTGTTGTTGTTGCGTTCATTTAAACTGATAAATGTTTATTTGACAATTGAAGCAGGTCATATATGGCCAATATCAGGTTGACCTGATAAAATCAAGTGAGCTGGGGACACTGAAAGGGTCATTTTAGGGCAGATTCTTCTTGTAGTATGATGAAGCTGGTCACTGCATCACTAAACAACATGTAGGAGGCCAGCCACTTTTTCTTTTTTCTTTTTTGGGGCTTAACGTCCTTGTTCCTGTTATAACCGAGCCTAGGATGATGCCTGCCACAAACTATCCACAGAAACTGTAACAAAAAATGTGCTCAATAACTGCTACAACACAGGGTGGTCTGTGATCTCCACTTTTCCAGAAACAGATCACTGTAGGTAGGGTCGAACCACATGACAAGTTTCTAAACTTGAGGTTTTATAGTTTGATGATCCATCCACTGAACTTATGCAGTCCTGGTCAATGTGACAAAGCTTTGTTAAAAGGATCTATTTCTTCTTTTGTTGAAGTAACCACTATTGGCTGCTGTGTGATGCAATGTTATGGTAGAATTCCTTCACTCTCATATTCACAATTGTTTGATCTGAAAATATGAAAATACCACTGCCTTTGTTACATGGTGGTTCATGTCTCGCAACACTAGGACAGAGGAGTGCACTGACTGACAGAGCTAATCCTGCTGTTTTCACTACTGCTGTGGATCAACTGATTAAAATAACAGTGGAAATTGACTTGGGAAATCATGGCAGTTTAGATGGCTGGTTTAATTAGCTGATGATAAAGTTAATCTTTTGGTCTTTCATAGGGGTTGAAGCTTGTGTTTAGAGATTTTTTATCATTGTGTAACATTCAGTAAAGATATATCTGCAAGATCATTAATACCAGCAAATTGTAGATTACAACAAATCACAACCCATGGGATAAGATTCTTTAATGGCTGTTACAGAGGGTTACTTATAGGTGTCTTATCCTATAATTCTAGAGAACTTTGTCACACATTCAACATACTTCATCAGTATTTAGTGACAACCTTTCTTTATCAGACTTGTTAGAGATGGTATTAGGGAAGGCATAACAGTATACACATCAATGTTTCATTGTTGTTTCATGGTATTTCTTGCAGTAGTGTATAATAAGGAGGAGATAGAACTTTCTACTAAACCAACCCAGGTGTGAACACTTAAAACTACTGTAAATGTCGTAGAGTCAACTCTTAACTATTCCTAAGCCCAAGTTTCATGGTGTTAGTGTTTAAAGTATCCATTAAAAGTGTCTACTTCTCTTCTGTAAATTATATATGTTTAAACTGATCAATTTGTGATCCTCTATGAACATGTGAAACTATAACAATTTTGAGATGTAAAGTTGACAAGAGTGACTAACAAAAGTACTGTTGATGGGCTGTAGGAGTGTTTGTTGTGGTAGGTGCTAAAAACTTGGATAAAAGTGTAGAAGCATCTCAGCTGCTGATAAAAACTGACCAAAATTTGACCATGGTCAGCTGATTCCCATGCCACCAAGGAAGATGATAAATATACAGTTAAATGGCCGGTATTATCATATACCATAGGGATTCCATTCAGGCTAACACATGGGTTCATCACCTCGTAAATGCAGCTGCAGTGGACATTGATGGCTGGGCATCATGTGGCTATACCAACTCGAGTGTAAACATTGTACATGAGGTTCTCCTGTACTAGTTATAAACATTTCTCTGTGGTTTAATACAAAAAGGATGTCAAAAGTTTAGTGTGTTTTGTACAACACAGTTATATATCTCAACACAGCAACTTCAGTATAAAGTTGGAGGATATATTTTGTACAGGACCAAACATTATTCTGTATAAGGCTGCATAGCAGCATGTCTGAGTGCCAGCTGCTTTGATATTTAGTATATAAAACAATAGAAGTACCAGAGGCTTGCTATTTGAAGTAAGCAAGTATAGTTACTGCATATAGAATTATCTAAAGTTGCCCGGCCAAATGATATTCAGGAAAGTGTACTAGGACAGTTCAAATAGTCTGCCATTGTAATGGCAGGGATACTGAGTTTAAAACACTTCAAATAAAAATATTGGTTTAATTTTCTGTTTTTTTCCCCTTATCTATTCGAACAAATTTTTCCAGAATTCACAGAGTTTCAGAGGTCGTAATTCAAGGGCCACTTCAACAATGGAAACTGAACCTCACATAAAAGTCAGCTTTGATAAATATCTCAGCTTACAAACATGTCAGGCATCCTTCCAAAGGTCTGCCAGCATTAACTGTTACTGATGTTAAATCAGATTTAAATCCTAAGTATTGTTATGCAAGAATCCCTGATATTGGGGTTCGTCTGTGAGGTGTATATAGTTTCTGTAACAATAGTTTAATGTCAGGTTTTACGATTGAGGTCCAGTGTCACTATTCTGTCAGAACTTTGAGATCAGTTCATGTCAGGATGATGATAAAATGTCATCTCTGTCATGTTATGTAGCACTGTAGACAACTCAAGACTTTGTTCTCCATCCCAAAATGGAGTTTTGCACCTCTTAAGTGGTACAATATCTCTAACTATTTAAATTTCAATGGCATCTCATCAATTATTATTGTACCCTTGGCAGCTATGTATTTTAAATCAAATTAATGTACTGCACTTCAACCAACTCAATACAAACCCTTTTAAAGCAGTATTGGAGAAGTTCTCGTTACGGCGATATTATGGTATTACAGCCTAACGTAATGGAGAAGGGACACTGCTGTTGATGTAAGGGACTGAGGTGTGACAGTCTCCAGCACTCCACATTGTTGTCATCTCATTACATAAAGACAGACAATTGTTTCAGCCTTCTCAGCTACTCTGTACCATGTGACAAGACAATTGTATCAGGCTTCCTTGCTACTCTGTATCATGTGACAAGACAATTGTATCTGCCTTCTCAGCTACTCTGTACCATGTGACAAGACAATTGTATCAGCCTTCTCAGCTACTCTGTACAATGTGACAAGACAACTGTGTCAGGTTTCCCAGCTCCTCTGAACCATGTGACAAGACAATTGTATCAGGATGCCTAGCTATTCTGTACCATTTGACATGTTAAAGACAAGGTGATATATGTTGAAGACAATGTCATATATATTGAAGACAAGGTGATATGTGTTGAAGACAAGGTGATATATGTTGAAAACAAGGTGATATATGTTGATGACAAGGTGATATGTGTTGAAGACAAGGTGATATAAGTTGAAGACCAGGTGATATATGTTGATGACAAGGTGATATGTGTTGAAGACAAGGTGATATATGTTGAAGACAAGGTGATATATGTTGATGACAAGGTGATATATACTGAAGACAAGGTGATATATGTTGATGACAAGGTGATATATGTCGAAGGCAAGGTGATATATGTTGATAACAAGGTGATATATGTTGAAGACAAGGTGGTTTATGTGGAAGACAAGGTGATATATGTTGGAGACAAGGTCATATATGTTATAGACAAGGTGATATATGTTGATGACAAGGTGATATATAATGAAGACAAGGTCTTATGTGTTGATGACAAGGTGATTTATGTTGATGACAAGGTGATATATGTTGGAGGCAAGGTGATATATGTTGGAGACAAGGTCATATATGTTGAAGACAAGGTGATATATACTGAAGACTAGGTGAAATTTGCTTAAGACACACAGGCAAAATTCTACTGACAATCAGGTGTTTATACTAACAACAAGACAACATATATCTGGTACTACTCACATGACAATGATCTGATTATTAGGTAACATTTACTGACAACTGGATATTATCCATCAACACCTTGACCGCTTGGACTGTAAACAAAGTATAAGATCAACTGACGTTGTGAAACAGATGCTATAATCGTTAGACTCGCGGAGGCTGTTATTGTTGTTGATTAATAGTATATCTGTAGTATTGATCATGACAACATATTCTGTCATTAAACTTTAAATGTCGTAAGTTATACTGTTTATGAGAATGAATAAAACAATTTCTCTTAATGCTGTTTTTCTGTTTCCATTTTATGACTTTGTGATAAAGTTTATCACAGAAATAGATGTATATATATTTGTGTCCATATATCAGTTTTACGAGTATTCCAGTGTGCTGTAGATCAATGACAGATTTCATATGACATAGGAGATACAGTTATTGAAGATTACATAGTGTATGTATGCATACATCACTTATCTAGTAAATGTAAATTTCAACAATGATAAAGTTGTTTTTAGTTTCAGATACCCTGGGAAAACAGTTTTAGAATGTAATTTCCTACTTGCTCAACAATACAACTTTTAAATCTTGACACCAAGTTTTTTTTAGTAAGTGTCAAAGTCTCTGTTGACAATAAAATATAACTTGACTCTCTCTCCTCCACACCCCAAGTATTCACCATGTTTGTAAACCTCAAAAAGAATGTACCTTCTGATCAAAGGGAACCTATATCAGTACTGTCATGAAGGGTTTACATGATCCAGCTCTGGAGATTACATTTTGCCTGTAAATGGAATCTGTGTCAGCACTGTCATCAAGAGTTTGAAAGATCCAGCTCTGGAGATTCTGTTTTGTAAAGGGAACGTGTGTCAGCACTGTCATCAAGAGTTTGAAAGATCGTGCCAGGGAGATTCCATTCTGTCTGGCATTCATGTTCTGAGATGAAAAATAAGATCATCATGGTTACTGTAGTCTTGTAAATATTGGTTTTATATGATGTTGGTTCCAATGATATGATAGAAAATAATGAAATTCACTGAACATGGTTTGTAAATATAAACATGTGTGATTTAGTTTAATTCCTTTCTAAGTACTCAAACTGACTCATAATATTTCACACAGTAAGTTTGTGTTGCTTGAACAATAAACATTTTATTTATCACATAAAGCTACTGTTTGAATTTCTCAGAAAATTGGTTACATTTGGAAACTCTGTATCACACGGAAAGGAAACCTGTTGATTGACATGCTCGCATGTGTGTGATCTTACTTCTTAGAGATACAACATATATGCATAATTTTTAGATAAGTTTGTGTTTTTTTTCCTAGGTTCTTATCAATATCTTTGGGTTGTAAACAAACTATGTAACAAAATCTGATATAATATTTTGTCAGTGTTCTATTGAGTTGCCTGGTGATTCTTTGACTGATTTGGTTAACAGAGTCTGGCCAATCAGAGCTCACATTGCAAGGTTGGCTGGATATTTTGGCATTATATGTATGTACTTTAACATAAATTGGGTATGTTCGCATCATGTTTTGACAGGTTACCTCTGGTCAACCAATCAACTTCCCTGATACAAGGGTCATTAACTAATCAAATTGGTTGTTTGGTTGGCATTCTCACATGTTTTGATAGGTCTGCTCAAGGTGTGCAATTAGTGTTTTACCCGGCAAACCAGTACTCTGACCTTGACCTTGCAGACATTCCTGTTACATATGTGTAGGTTATTGACCACTCAACATGACCTTGACAACCTGGTTCCGGTATGGGTTATTAACCAATGGACATGGCTTTTGTGTAATAATTCAAATTAGAAGTTAGTCAGAAAACAGATGGGAAGTTTGTTCCACAAGTGTGTTAAATCATGCAATCATTACCAGCCAACTGAACTGTGACATATTTGTCCAGTCGTATGAGAAGTTACTGTCTTAAACAGGGCTATAACAGACTGTGCACATTTGGTATCCTGGTTGAGGTTATAACCAGGATGTTAAGTCCCATCAGTCAGTCAGATTTTACAGGTTGACTTTTAGTAAAGAATGCTTTATCCAAAGCTAGGCCCACCCACCTAGCTCACTTCACCCATTACTGGGACCCAAAGCCAAGCTAACTTTCCTAGGTTACCTCACCCATCACTGGGACCCAAAGCCAAGCTAACTTTCCTAGCTCACCTCACCTGTCACTGGGACCCAAAGCCAAGCTAACTTTCCTAGCTCACCTCACCTGTCACTGGGACCCAAAGCCAAGCTAACTTTCCTAGCTCAACTCAACCGTCACTGGGACCCAAAGCCAACTGACCTAGCTCATCTATCAACTTTTCTCTTACAGTATAAGGTAATAAAACAATACCCAACAACCCTTCCCTCTTATCCTACATCTAATCTCCCTCCTCACTCCTTTCCTCCTCTTTCCCCCCCCCCCCCCCCCCTCATTCCTCCCCTCCCCCCACTCCACTCATCCACCCATCCCTGATTTTTGTTCGAATTTAATC
Organism: Ylistrum balloti; assembly: GCF_031769215.1. Lineage (NCBI taxonomy): Eukaryota > Metazoa > Mollusca > Bivalvia > Pectinida > Pectinidae > Ylistrum > Ylistrum balloti. Next base: position 148,826 of record NW_026782639.1, on the reverse strand, counting down.
ATTAGTGGTAGCCATACTTCTTTATCATCACTAGTGAGAATTACAATGAAAGTACAGAGTTTTTTTAACAACTATGTCTAGTTGATAATGTTTCACAGAGGGAATTACTTTCAGGTCTTAAATTTTATTGCTTTGGAAAAACAAAACATGGTTTTACCATATTGCTTAAACTGTGATGATTGTGGGAAGGCTAGCATTAGATATGTAGTATGTTTTTACATAACATAGAAACCTATGGGAAATCATTACTGCTACCTGTACTATATAGTTTTTGTGTAAAAAAAATTACCTTTATCTGTTTCAGCATCTGATGGCTTCTTATCAGTGATAAAACGGTAAAAAAAATTCTTTACAAGTGTGTTCAATTTCAACACTTAGAGTTTCAAATGAATTTTTCATCTAGTCCTAAAAGCTCATGATGGACAATTTCAATATTGGTAAGCTCATTGATGTTTCTAACAACAGCAAATTCCACCAAAAGCCACCATGCTACAGTAATTGTTTCTTACAATCTGTTGTTACCATGGATACATAAAAGTCCAATCAGAGGAGTTTAAATAATTTTGTCCTTCAATCCATTTCAGGATTACGTATATTACATCATCAATAGAGGAATTGGAACCTTGAGAAATCAATTTAAAATGAATTAACTTTTTCTCGAGACTAGGATGTTAGGTACATGGATTGCTTTCAGTCACGCTATTTTGCGTCCAAACCATCCCATTTGATGTCATTGTGGGACAGATCACTTTCATAAGCTTTCTTGTATTGTTATAGTTTGTATGTCAAATTTTCTTCATTTGTTATGCAAATTAGGAAGAGGAGGAGCCATTCCTGAGGCCAGGTTTCAAAATGGTAAACTAATTAAATAAACCTGTTTTGAGTTGTCTTCATATGGTGGGAGGGGGGGGGGGGGCTCAACTTTGCTTTTATTTGAAAGGTTATCAGCAAAGAAAGAAAAAGGAATAAAAAAAGAAAATGGAATATACAGATATCACTTTTTCTTTCCTCTTCAAAACCAAATCGGAGAGGAACTATGTCAGGAGTGACTTCTGTTTTACACAATAAATCTTCTTCTAGTTTTTAAATAACTCAGGACAATATGGCATTATATTGATTCTTCCAACTTTTTGGATGGTAGATTACATTGTGATCGTAAAGCAGCAGCCGTCCCTAATGTGCTTTATGATGTCAGTAGTTCCTGTAAGATGGCAGTATCCAGTCTGTGTTATCTCTCTCTTTCTCGTTATCTCTCCTGACAAACTGTTTCCAACTCACCATTTTACAGTTTTTTTTTTTGTTATCAATGAATTTGTTTTAAAGATGTAATTTATAAAAAATAATTGGAAGCTCAATTTGGTTTAGTATCTTAAAAGTCAAAATGTCTATCTTTTGAGAAGCTTCTAAAAAAAACTTCAATGCTTTATAATTTACCAGAGTTTAGAAAGACAAGTGTTTAAACTGCTTTAGTTTGAAGTATTCTCTCAAAAGTAATTGATTTATGAAAATTTTGTGACTTTTCACTAGAAATTTGTGCTTTTATTCTACAGGTAATATAGAATTATGATACAAAAGTTGATCACTGACTCTGTACAGGCCATGGTAGCTTGGGCAATCCATTCCTAACCACTGAAAACCAAATAGGCAATATCTTTCATAATCCATTTACTGCCATATCCAGTATATATGGGACATTTATTAAGCTAAAGAGAAAAACAGTGTTTTAAAATATGAAAATTAATTTTTATCTCACCTGCTTGAAAGGCAAGCGAGTTTATGCCTTGTACATCAGCCATCATCAGCCTGTCATGCATCCATCTGCCATCAACTTTTCTAACATTCTGCACCTCCCCATCTAGATTTGACTTTTGTTTCGATCACTTTGAACTCTTTTCAGTTGCCCCTGAGGCTTCATATTTTAAGTCCCTAGCATTACTAGGGAATTCTAGCAGGACAAAACAGTGTATGAAGCAGTTTAATTCATTGAATGTCTCAAGTTATCTGACTCTAAATTGTTTCAAAGTGTGCTATTTGCTTGTGCTTCTTTTGTACAAGCTTTCCTATAAAGAAAAAGCCTAGGGTGCTGGTATCAGGTCTGTAGCATGCTGCAATTGAGGGCTACCAAGTTTATTCAAATGAATGACCTTGATTTACTTTCAAGATCACAAGGAATCAAATATATCAAAATTTTTTAAACAATTTCTTCTAGATAATGAAAAGGCAAGGCTGCTGATATAGGGCCTGTAGCATCCTGGAATGAAAGACTACAGAAATGGTTCAAATGAAATGACCTATGTCAAGGTCACAGGGGTCAAATTGGGTTAAGAACTTAAAAATTCTTTTTTTAAACAAGCAATAGGTCCTGGGTCATGGTTTATTTGTAAATAGCTTGCTTTAAAAATAGGCTTTCAAATTTGAAGAAATTTACATAGCGAGCTGACCCAACACAGTCGTGAATTCTCTATAAGCTGAAGAACAGGTAAGCAATTCAGGCCCTTGGACGTCTTATATTAAGTTCCTTAGGGAAAGTGAAACAACTTGAAAAAATGTTATGTATAACAGTTTGAAATGAGATTTGGAATTCTATCAATCAAATTAAAGGTTTCTGGTTAAATACCACTTGTTAGTCAGACTACTGGTAATTACAGAATTGTGTGGGGGTTGTGCAGCATATACAAGACATAAAACTTTCTGAAGGAGCTGTCATTTTAGATACTGATAACATGTGTTTGTATCATTAGATCTGTCATTTACAAAACCTCCTCAACTTATTAAGTGTCTTGTGTTTGCTAGTTCTCTCTTCTCAGATTTATTCCAATAACTGACATTATGTTTGACTCGCATGTCTGATGACTGCTTAGTGAAATGGCTGTCCATAATTGCTCTGTTAGTGGCAGTCTAACGTGACTTTTGTTGATAACATTTTTATATTGAGAGTCTCTAAATTTCCAACCCTATTGTGACTGTTTGCCAACATTAGAAATGTTCTCCAATCAATCTGCCTGGCAGATCTGATTCTTTAACATGTTGCTCCTATGATGAGAAGAAACAGTATTGTAATGTAGAAAATATGGCTTTGTTTCCAGTAATGATATTTTTTGTCCTATTGTCTATTGTCTGAAGAAATGCAACTAGTACATAGCCATTGAACATACAGAAAGGGTTGGGAACAATGTTCTTCATTCTCCCTCCGTTCTTAATCAATGTGATATCAGGAAAAGCTTGATACAGATAGGTCTAGGGAGTGACCTTCATGACCTCTAGGGTTCTGTCTCTATTGAGAACTTTGTGAGTGTAAAGGTTGGTCTAGGGAGTGAATTTGTGTCTTCTAGGGTTCTGTCTCTATTGAGAACTTTGTGGCTGTAAAGGTTGGTCTAGGGAGTGAATTTGTGTCTTCTAGGGTTCTGTCTCTATTGAGAACTTTGTGGTTGTAAAGGTTGGTCTAGGGAATGACTTTGTGTCTTCTAGGGTTCTGTCTCTATTGAGAACTTTGTGGCTGTAAAGGTTGGTCTAGGGAGTGAATTTGTGTCTTCTAGGGTTCTGCCCCTATTGAGAACTTTGTGGTTGTAAAGGTTGGTCTAGGGAATGACTTTGTGTCTTCTAGGGTTCTGTCTCTATTGAGAACTTTGCAGGTATAAGGTCTAGGGAGTGACTTCATGACTTCTAGGGTTCTGTCTCTGTTGAGAACTTTGCAGGTATAAGGTCTAGGGAGTGACCTTCATGACCTCTAGGGTTCTGTCTCTGTTGAGAACTTTGCAGGTATAAGGTCTAGGGAGTGACTTCATGACTTCTAGGGTTCTGTCTCTATTGAGAACTTTGCAGGTATAAGGTCTAGGGAGTGACTTCATGACTTCTAGGGTTCTGTCTCTATTGAGAACTTTGCAGGTATAAGGTCTAGGGAGTGACTTCATGACTTCTAGGGTTCTGTCTCTGTTGAGAACTTTGCAGATATAAGGTTTAGGGAGTGACCTTCATGACTTCTAGGGTTCTGTCTCTGTTGAGAACTTTGCAGGTATAAGGTCCTTCATGACTTCTAGGGTTCTGTCTCTGTTGAGAACTTTGCAGGTATAAGGTCTAGGGAGTGACTTCATGACTTCTAGGGTTCTGTCTCTGTTGAGAACTTTGTGGTTGTAAAGGTTGGTCTAGGGAATGACTTTGTGTCTTCTAGGGTTCTGTCTCTATTGAGAACTTTGCAGGTATAAGGTTTAGGGAATGACCTTCATGACTAGGCTGTTGAGAACTTTGCAGGTATAAGGTCTAGGGAGTGACCTTCATGACCTCTAGGGTTCTGTCTCTATTTAAAGCTTTATGGATGTAATGATTGGTCTAGGGAGTGAATTTGTGTCTTCTACAGTTCTGTCTCTATAAAAGTTTGTGGGTGTGAAGATTTATGAAGGTATAGTGCAAGTGGAATTCAATGGATGCAACTTGATTACACTTAACGAAACATCAACATGACACTATAGCGGTCTGATGTATGGTATATTGGCTAAGACTGATGGAAGTTTGTTTACAGTTGAAGAGAATAGCTATAAACATGGTAATACTGGAGACCATTAGAGATCCCTCCTAATGTCAGATAAAAATATATCTGTTATCTTTGTGAGATTAAACCTAATGTGTCAATATTTACTGTCTACTTTCACTTACACTGATCTTATCCATGGCTAGTTAATCACCCAGATCAACAAGAAGTTACTTCCATCCATCATACCACCATTTCCTTCCAAAGACCTGAGTGACAAGTCAGCATTCTCAACAACATTTAAAGCCCATTTCTATAATTCGGTAATTATACAAGAATATTTAAAAGTTTTGTTTAAGGTATCCCCCACTCCCAACCTCCACCATGATCCTCCACAACCCTATCATCCCCTCCCCCCCCCCCACCCCCACATCCCTTATTCACAATATTATATTTCTCCATTATTCCCCCATACTTATCCCTACCTCTACCATCTCTCTCCAACCCTTTAGCTCCATGAGCCTCCACAAGTTCCTCCCATACCCCTACCTCCACTATTCCCTCTCCCCTACCCCCAACCCCCACCCTCCATCTGTTGTCAAACTCATATTTTCTATTTAGTACTAGGACTGGGATTGCGAAAGATTGATTTATTTTCTGTGTTACAAATTGTTGGTACAAACATTGTTGGAAGCTCCTACTAAACTTGCTATCTATAAGGTGGAGATACCAGCACCAACTCTTTAGATATTTACTTCCAATGTTTCTATCATGTTGGTGGTGGAATTTTTTCGATACTACAAGCTATGATAATTGCACTGATGTCTCTCATGTGTATAGAATTTTTCTGTTTTTACTAACGGAATGAAGAGGAAAGCATGCTGTATAGATCTTGTAACAAGACCACAAACTAATCTATTGATAAAGCTGCTGGATAGATGTGGAATGAGGTCGGTAATTTGTGGACAGGTTTTTCTGCTAGTCTAATTAGTAATAAGACTCTTTACTCTGCAAAGGTCTTTGAGTAGTCTGCAGAGTTCATTTGCCTCCCTGGAAAGTTCATTGGCGATAGGTTGAATTCTTGGTTAGACTTGTAAAGATTAGAAATGTCTTTACAGGTGTTTTACATATACTACACATAGTATGGCAGAAACAAAGTCATGTTTACACTGATGTATTGTTTTTTGATTCTGTCAATTGAAGTTTCCTCATCATCAATGTTCTCTGTAGTTGATGACTAAGTTCATCAATTATGGTTGTTAGAACTGAGATATGTAATTTGGTGCAGTCACATTTTAGCATATTAGTGATTTAGGTGAAATTAGTACAATAATGGATTTTCTTTTTTGCACTCATAACAGTACATAACAACATACAGAAAATACAATTGATACAATTATATTTCATCACAGAAGTTTCCCAGCAAAAAGTGCAAGAACAAGCTAATTCAACTTCTCAAATCTGTATGATTATAGATGTTTATAGAGATAAGGGATAGTAGAATACTGTGTATATTTATAGAGATAAGGCATAGTAGAATACTGTGTATATTTATAGAGATAAGGGATAGTAGAATACTGTGTATGCTGTGTGTATAGAGATAAGGAATAGTAGAATGCTGTGTATGTTTGTAGAGATAAGGAATAGTAGAATGCTGTGTATGTTTGTAGAGATAAGGAATAGTAGAATGCTGTGTATATTTATAGAGATAAGGAATAGTAGAATGCTGTGTATGTTTATAGAGATAAGGGATAGTAGAATACTGTTTATATTTATAGAGAAAAGGGATAGTAGAATACTGTGTATATCTATAGAGATAAGGCATAGTAGAATACTGTGTGTGTTTATAGAGATAAGGCATAGTAGAATGCTGTGTGTGTTTATAGAGATGAGGCATAGTAGAATGCTGTGTGTGTTTATAGAGATAAGGGATAGTAGAATACTGTGTATATCTATAGAGATAAGGGATAGTAGAATACTGTGTATATCTATAGAGATAAGGGATAGTAGAATACTGTGTATATTTATAGAGATAAGGGATAGTAGAATACTGTGTATGCTTATAGAGATAAGGAATAGTAGAATGCTGTGTATGTTTGTAGAGATAAGGAATAGTAGAATGCTGTGTATGTTTGTAGAGATAAGGAATAGTAGAATGCTGTGTATGTTTATAGAGATAAGGGATAGTAGAATAATGTATATATTTATAGAGAAAAGGGATAGTAGAATACTGTTTATATTTATAGAGATAAGGGATAGTAGAATACTTCATCATTTGAATGTTTTCCTTCATCGATTTTCTTATAGTTCAGTTTGGTCAATGACTGAATCCTGTAAGTGTAAGAGTGAAAGACAACATGACACCATCAGAGGGAGGCAGCCATTCTCTGATCCTGGTTGATCTGTTTTTATGAGGTGATTTCTGGGTAGGGAAGGATCTACAAAGGACTTGTTAGTAAACATGATATGGATCAGTCAGGCTAAACACACACAGTTTAATTTTAATTAAAGTGTTCAATAGCTAGTGATCAGCAGACTGTTTAGCCCTGTTATCATACTGATCACACTGATGTACTAGTGTTAATTAATATCTAGGAGTTGAAGAAAGATAATGGCAATTTTGAAAATGAATCAGCTGTATTTTAAGGTTAGTAAGGCATTGACTTCATAATGAAAGTCACTGATGAGTTAAAACATCTTTCAAACAATTTCCTCTTCTTAACTAAAAACAGCCATATTCTATATGATTTACATTCTGGTTAAGCTAAACAATTATATTTCAATTTAAATCTGAATTATGATTTTATACTTTCTTTGGTCAGTGATGGAAAATGGTGAGTTTTCTTTTCAGATAAGCTTATATGATGCCCCGCCCAATTACAGAGTTATAGCCCTTGGTTGGTTTGGTTAGTTTATCTGCAGTATATATTGTTAATTCTACAAATGTTTCATCCAAGAAAGGAGGAGAGTTTGGCTTCACAACTTGCTATATCCAGTGTTATAGTCTTCTATTAGGGTTAGTCAAAGTATGATTTATATAATGACTGCATAAATATTATATACAGAGTTATGGCCCTTTTGTTGATATATGTTGTGACTGGTGAAACCACAGCATGGTATACTGGGAATCATCATTCTCAGAGGAGGAACATATTGTTATAGTTGTAAAGATATATGAAGTTTGACCTCTATTATGACTTATATGACCTAGATACAAGGTCAGATGAGTCCAGCTGTAGTATTTTGGGGGAGTGGTAAGATGTTTATAATTGGGTTGTTTGTTGTTGAGCACCAGAACTTTCCCAGGTTTGTCTTTGTTGGTCATTAACCGCTTGTTTTAAGTCATGTGCTGTTTTCCTATATATAACCTAGTGATATAATGTTCAGAAAGAATTCTGTTTTCTTTCGGCAAATATTTCCAGCTGACTTTCTACCCGATAATTAATGAATGGAGGAAGCCATTTTCACCTACTTCTAAAGATAATAGCATATGTAAGTGTTATTCTTTCGTTCTTCTGAAGCTTTCTTAACGTGTGTGAGTCTTCCTGCCTTTTTTTTTCATATGGAACCTGAGGATGGACGTAAACTGAAATATGGTCTGTGCCTATGTATCTACTTCCATACATTCATATTAAAGCTTGATAAAATATGAACTCTGTGCTCAATTAATTCTCTGTGGTCCTTACTGCAGGACATCAAAGTAAAGTATCAGTTTTGTTGTGGTGTTGGTGAGAAGGTTTTGGTGGAGTAACTCCAGTCATGACTAAAGTTAATGTTACAGACAAGATGGATCCTTCCAAAACATCAAAACTCTGACGACCTGGTGCCCGATCAAATCACAGCTTATAAATCGTTATCAAAGCCTGTAATAAGTCAGATAGGTCATTATACAAATATTGGTATTCTTTGTAAGAGAAGAAACATATTAGCACAAAGCTGTGGAAATTGATTTCAGATGTTTTATTTGTAGTCATTTTCATATTAGTCTGTACTCTTAAGCTTTAGAAACCAATCAAGAGGGTTACCTGCTGAGGAATTCAAAATGATTATGTTGAGAGGGGAACGGCATTGTCATTGTTTAAGTATTTCAATGCACAAGGGAAGTGCCCATTTCTTAACTCATCAGTAAAGCATTCAAAAAGATATGTAGAAGTAGAGGACTTTGTTTATCCGAAAATGTTAAAATAACACACACAAAACATGAGGTTGAAAGGTCTGGTCATAACACAAGTGTCTATATGTATGTTACAAAGTGCATTGTTTGTAGATGGTTTTCATAGTAATTAAAGTAAACAATGTTATGGTTTTTATTTGAATTCTGTTAAACTGTTGATATAAGAGAGAATTTGTAAACAAATGTCTTAGAAGTATCAATATCCAACAGTCAAATACAGCTATCAGAGTAGACCAAGTCAAATACAGCTATCAGAGTAGACCAAGTCAAATACAGCTATCAGAGTCGACTAAGTCAAATACAGATATCAAACCAAGTTAAATACAGCTATCAGAGTAGACCAAGTTAAATACAGATATCAGAGTAGACCAAGTCAAATACAGATATCTATTAAATACAGCTATCAGAGTAGACCAAGTCAAATACAGCTATCAGAGTAGACCAAGTTAAATACAGATATCAGAGTAGACCAAGTCAAATACAGCTATCAGAGTCGACTAAGTCAAATACAGCTATCAGAGTCGACCAAGTTAAATACAGATATCAGAGTAGACCAAGTCAAATACAGCTATCAGAGTAGACCAAGTTAAATACAGATATCAGAGTAGACCAAGTCAAATACAGCTATCAGAGTCGACTAAGTCAAATACAGATATCAGAGTCGACCAAGTTAAATACAGCTATCAGAGTAGACCAAGTCAAATACAGCTATCAGAGTAGACCAAGTCAAATACAGCTATCAGAGTAGACCAAGTTAAATACAGATATCAGAGTAGACCAAGTCAAATACAGCTATCAGAGTAGACCAAGTTAAATACAGATATCAGAGTAGACCAAGTTAAATACAGCTATCAGAGTAGACCAAGTTAAATACAGATATCAGAGTAGACCAAGTTAAATACAGATATCAGAGTAGACCAAGTTAAATACAGCTATCAGAGTAGACCAAGTTAAATACAGATATCAGAGTAGACCAAGTTAAATACAGCTATCAGAGTAGACCACACAGAGGTGAGAGTTGACATGACACTGAGTAAATAGTTGACCTGACAGTTAAATACAGATATCAGAGTAGACCACACAGAGGTGAGAGTTGACATAACACAGAGTTAAAGTTGACCAGACAGTTAGAAACTGAGTTAGAGTTGACCAGACACTTAAATAATGAGTTAAGAGTTGACCACACAGAGTTAAGAGTTGACTACACACAGATTTAGAGTTGACCACACACAGATTGAGAGTTGACCACACACAGATTGACAGTTGGCCACACAGAGTTAAGAGTTGACCACACACAGATTAAGAGTTGACCACACACAGATTGAGAGTTGACCACACACAGACTGAGAGTTGACCACACATAGATTGAGTGTTGACCACACACAGATTGAGAGTTGACCACACACAGATTGACAGTTGACCACACACAGATTGACAGTTGACCACACACAGATTGACAGTTGGCCACACAGTTAAATACATTTTAGAAAGTTGAAATTCTCTATGATATGAGGATTTTAGAGTATATATTGTTCTGCTAACAGCACAGATACATGATTTTGGAAAAAATGGCTTCATCTGTTTTAAAAGTAATTTCTAGGGTAAACTCTAACCCATTGCAACTGGATACAGGAGTTTATATCTTGATGCATAATCAGCAGGCTTTGGAAACATTTCTTGATCAGACATCAACAAGTGTTTTTTATTAAAGAGAAAATAGATCTTATGTTAAGGTGGTGTAAGTTTCACAGAGCTGCAGGTGTTTCACTGGCTGTGAAATTATTGCCGAGATTTATGAGAAATTGAGTAGTTTTAAACTGCATGTTACAGCTCTTTAAAGTTTGAGGGTCTCTACAATCAGTTTTAAGGAGCTTACAAATCCCTGTAATTATTTTCAGATAAGTTTTTGACATTCTAGAGGTAGAAGAGCAGATCAATGTTGCTGTGATAGGTTGTAAATATTTTATCCATAAGTTCTGAATGCTTTGAAAATTGATAATTCAATTAAAATATATTTTTCAATACTTAACCATCATGCAATATTGCTTGTACTGCTTCAGTGAAAAGCTTGCTATTTATAGGATCAGTAAAGCCCAACAGCATCAAACGTTTATCAGATCAACAGATTTCTACTTACAAACTGAGGGTTATGAGATCTTGGAAAGTTGCAAGAAATTATACCTTATAATGGGCAGAATTAACAAATAAGACATCATGTTGGTGCCAAATTTGAAAGCAGCAAATGCTTTGTTTGAAAGACAGCTTTAACTTTTGTTCATTGGCCTGAGGCAACAGTAAGATCTGGATTTAGTCTTCATGAACCTATCAAAATTTGTTAGATAAATCTGGTTAATATTTTCGCTTGTTTAGTTTTTTGGCCTTTCTGTGAAGTATGACTTCTATTGATGTCTTCTATGACAGTTCTGCCAAAGTAACAGAAATTCAGACAGATGTGACGTCATGCTAGCCCTGCTGTGTACTTGAACCTTGGCAAATCAACATTGTAATCAACATATCTATGTCTTGTTCAAAAGGAAAAGTAACACCAGAGAATGGATGGCAGGATTATTACATATTTGATATATTTTTTGTTGTTGGATCATTTTAGAAACAACAGATTCAATCTCATGTTATGGGCAGGATACTGAGAAGGGGATTCATTTCGGGAGTTTTCAAGATTTGGTGGTGATTGAATGAAAGTGTGAAAAATAGGTATCAAAAAAAATTAATAAAGGAATACTTTGTCTTTTTCACAACTCCATGAACTATATTCTTCCTGCTTATTGTTTCTGGTAAAAAACATGGAAATTTTAACTATTGAAAAAACTTAATAGTATTTTCATTCTAACATCTATCTACGTTAGACAGATATTTAAATCAAATATATGAATTCTTTTCAAAATTTAAAATCGATATTAAAAAAAAATATGTTAAAAATAAAAATTTAGATAAAGGTTGCCGAAATATTACGCTAGAAATTGTGTTATAGCTTTCATTTCCTTCAGAAATACACTAAAGACTTTATAAATCAATCTTTTATTATGTTTCATCATGGGATAATTGGTATGACGGGCAATCTACAGGTCGTTTAGTCACAGCTGATGATTGGGGATTAAATTCCTGTGAGATTCTGTCTGAAAATTAATGCAATGAACCTTGATTTACAGGACATTAATATTCCATTAAGGAATATTCACTCGTTATTATTTAGGTCAAATTTTCTGTGTTTTGGGAAATTGCATATTGTTCTTGAGAGTTCAGTCTTAGAAAGTTATGACACTACCAGAATTAGTTAAATTTTTATCTGTTATTCTAACTTGGTATATAATAAGAAAGACTGGATAGGAATTTTATTAATCAGCTGGAATCTTAGACTTTATCTGTTGTTCAAACTAGAATGATTTTCTTGCAAGTCATTGCATTGATTTCAAATTACTTCAAGTGTGATTCCTTCAAACCTAGATACCATTAATATTTCTCACTCTCTCCCTATCCTATCAAAACTCCTGTCTGTTCCCTAACCCCTACCCAACCAAGATATCATAAACATTTCTGTCCCTTCTCCTATCCTATCAAAACTCCTGTCTGTTCCCTAACCCCTACCCAACCAAGATATCATAAACATTTCTGTCCCTTCTCCTATCCTATCAAAACTCCTGTCTGTTCCCTAACCCCTACCCAACCAAGATATCATAAACATTTCTGTCCCTTCTCCTATCCTATCAAAACTCCTGTCTGTTCCCTAACCCCTACCCAACCAAGATATCATAAACATTTCTGTCCCTTCCTCTAACCTACCAAGACTTTGGTTTGTTCCCTTCCCTAACGCCTACACAACCACACTACCACTAAGGTGCCTATCCCTAGCTTGTATAAGATATAAGGACCCCCTACTTGGAATCTCACCACCCAATGAGATTCATTCTATAGATACTTAGTTCATTACTATTCACTAAGTGTTAGAGGTCTCCAGTAGAGCTGTGATTAAAGGAAGCACCTGTCAAATAGAAGATTTTCTCTTTCAAATCTTCATATCACTTTATTTATAAAATGATGAAGGTATTTATAAATGATGAAGGTACTTAATGGATAACTCTGATCAGTAGATTTATTATATCTCTCCTAACCATTAATGTAACTTCTATGACATCGTATTGTTAACATGTCCTGCCAGTAGGACCTGTGTTCTGGGCCTGTATAATGGTAAATGTTGAATATAGAGGAATTATTTAGAGATGTATTAATATTATTGGATTGTGTCTTTCTTCTAAGGTACGTGTCCCACTAAGGTAACCTCCCTACTAACATACCCTCCCCATTAATGTAACATCCCTACCTATATACCCCCCCACTAATGTTCTCTCCCCACTAAGGTAATCTCCCTACTAACATACCCTCCCCACCAATGTACCCTCCCCACTAAGGTAACCTCCCTACTAACATACTCTCATTAATGTAACATCCTTACCTTTATACCCTTCCCACTAATGTTCCCCACTAACATAACCTCCCTCCTAACATACCCTCCCCACTAATGTAACATCCTTTCCTATATACCCTCCCTACTAATCTACTCTCCCCACTAATGTACTCTCCCAGCTAAGGTAACCTCCTACTAACATATCCTCCCCATAATGTACCATCCTTCCCTATATACCCTCCCCACTAATGTACCCTCCCCACTAATGTACTCTCCCCACTAAGGTAACCTCCTACTAACATATCCTCCCCATAATGTACCATCCTTTCCTATATACCTTCCCCACTAATGTACCCTCCCCACTAATGTACTCTCCCCACTAAGGTAACCTATTAACATATCCTCCCCATAATGTAACATCCTTTCCTATATACCCTCCCCACTAATCTACTCTCCCCACTAATGTACTGTCCCCACTAAGGTAACCTCCTACTAACATATCCTCCCCATAATGTACCATCCTTTCCTATATACTCTCTCCACTAATGTACTTTCCCCACTAAGGTAACCTCCTACTAACATATCCTCCCCATAATGTACCATCCTTTCCTATATACCCTCCCCACTAATGTACCCTCCCCACTAACGTACTCTCCCCACTAATGTAACCTCCTACTAACATATCCTCTCCGTAATGTACCCTCCTTGCCCCATGATATGTACCATCCCTTTATAAAGGTCCCCGCCCCCTCCTATGCGCACGGTGTACATATAATTGTATGTCTGATCCCCTATCAGATTGATGTGTGATATCCCCTTACAGCGTATCACCTTAATTAGTAACTTGTAGTACAATAATTAATACATCTCCCCATCATCGTTATGTGTCAGCTTTATCTCAATACTTTCTTAGATGTCTTTCCTAGTGTCCAGCCCCCCTCCCCATACCCTCCCCCCTCCCCTAGTGTTTTTATTTACAACACAAATGTACAGACAACAAACAAGTTTTTTGATATACAACACAAGTGTCCAGACTAGGTAAGGTTTTTATATACAACACAAGTGTCTGGACTAAGTAAGGTTTTTATATACAACTCAAGTGTCTGGACTAAGTAAGGTTTTTTTGCCTGTTCTTTCAATGTCTAATATAAAGTCACCATGTACCCTATTTGATCAACCTCAATGCTGCGAAGCTCTGTTTGCGTATGAAAAATAAAAACTCAACACAATATATATGGCGGAAAATGGCACACTTTTCTTGTTGAAGTGGCCTATGATAATTTATTTTGAAATTAACTACTTATATAAATTCAGATTATCTTAAGAAATTATATAATGAAAAAAACATCAAAGGTGAGCAGCACAAAGTGAGCCAAAATGACAGTTTGGCAACTGTCATCCGCCACCCAAGCATGTCCTGACTTAGTAAGGTTTTTTTAAACAACACAAGTATCCATATAAAAGTTTACTTTCAGTAAAATTTCTGTTTCATGTTTATGTTCTTTAATAATCTGATGCATTCACTTAAATTTGTGTAAGGCTGCATTGGTTTACCAGGTACCGCTGTGCAGTAACTTAACTCCACACAATACTTAGACTATGTACATTAAACTCTATTTCTTCAGCAGAGTGATGCTGATACAAGAAGAGAGAGTAGTTTAACTGAGAGCTGGCCCTCTCCCAATGTCCAATACAAAAAAAACTTTCAGATTTTCTGAGGAATTCCTTGCTTATTTTATCTCTTAATGATGGGTAATTATCATCTATTTAGGAATAAATTTGGAAAACACATTTCCTGAATTAAGGTATAGATAAGGCACCACAGAAGACAAATATATTGGAGGACATCCTATTGAGCGAGAGGCGGAACTGCACAAACAGAGCAGTCTAAACGTGCTACACATTCCACACCTTGGCTGGATGTGTGGTATTAACAGCCAAGAGATTTACAATTAAATTGCTTTATGTAATTTATTGCTCAACTTGTTTGATGTGTTAATTATAATGCCATTAAAAAGTGAGAATTGAAGTAGATATTCTTTATGTTTGAGGACTTTTATTCTTCATTTACAATAAATGCATAATATTTTATTACAGCCAATTCATACCTAGAAAAAATTGATAATTTGTGTTTCTTACAATATCTTTATCATGTTAGCTAATATATAGCCACCAGTCAGTCATGTTACACTGCTAACCTACCCCATAACACTGCTAACCTAGCCTGTGACACTGCTTACCTACACAGTAACACAACTAACCTACCCATAACATTGCTAACCTACCGCTTAACACTGCTAACCTACCCCATGACACTGCTAACCTACCCCATGACACTGCTAACCTAGCCTGTGACACTGCTAACCTACCTTGTAACACTGCTACCTAGGCTGTGACACTGCTTACCTACACAGTAACACAACTAACCTACCCATAACATTGCTAACCTACCGCTTAACACTGCTAACCTAGCCTGTGACACTGCTTACCTACACAGTAACACAACTAACCTACCCATAACATTGCTAACCTACCGCTTAACACTGCTAACCTAGCCTGTGAAACTGCTAACCTACCCATTACACTGCTAACCTAGCCTGTGAAACTGCTAACCTAGCCTGTGAAACTGCTAACCTACCCATTACACTGCTAACCTAGCCTGTGACACTGCTAACCTACCTTGTAACACTGCTACCTAGGCTGTGACACTGCTTACCTACCCCGTAACACTGCTAACCTACCCATAACATTGCTAACCTACCCCGTAACACTGCTAACCTAGCCTGTGAAACTGCTAACCTACCCCATAACACTGCTAACCTACCCCATGACACTGCTAACCTACCCTGTAACACTGCTTACCTACCCCGTAACACTGCTAACCAGATCTAAACCACTGCTAACTGACCCAGTGAATCTGCTACCCTGACCTGTACCAGAGCTACACTGCCATGTATCCCTGTTAACGTGGCATGCTCTCTTGCTAATTATCACATGACATGAACTGCACTCAGATGAACTCTAAAATATTGCTATTTATGCTTTTGTAAATGTAGATCCATTTTAGAATCCATTCATGACAACAGATGTCCATGATAAATCTACTACACTTATATACTAATGTCCATGAAACTGTATATGCACATATATATCAGAGGGAGCTACCTATGTAATATTAATTGTTTTGTTGTGGGAAGGTCTAGTGTATCCCATATAGAATAGTTAGAAAGTGGCTGAACCCTGGGCATAGTAAACTGGGATATCCTGGGGAGGGGACAGTTTAGTCTCGACAGGATATCAATTAGCAAAAGCTTGGTGATAGCAGGAAAGAGGTAAAGTGGATCAAAGCGTCCATTTGTATATTTCATTTTGTCCATTTGGATACACTGACCATGGTTATACTGTTATCTCTCAATCTCTCATGATGAAATCTATTGCTTATGGTAATGTGAAATGTAGGTCATTTAATAATTTCTAATTTCCTATTTCTGAAAAGCTCTATCACTCAAACAATCCTGTTAATAATGCAAATTACCTTTTGGCTAATAAATCAGGTTGTGCCAGGGAAGAATTCGTTTGAGGAAGGGTAAGAGTTAGACTTGGAGAGGGTAAGAGTTGGACTAGAGGAGGGTGGGAGTTGGGCGAAGGGTAAGAGTTTGACTAGGGGAGTGTAATAGCAGGACTAGGAGAGGGTAAGAGTTGGACGAAGGGTAAGAGTTGGACTAGGGGAAGGGAAATGTTGAGTTAGGGGGAGGAAAATGTTGGACAAGGAAGAGGTTAGAGTTGGACTGGGGAAAGTAAGAGTTGAGTTGGATTAGGGAGAGGTAAATGGTTAATTAGGGAAAGGGAAATGGTCTTTTAGGGGAAGGGAAATGTTTGACTATTGGAGGGTAAGAGTTGGGGGAGGGTAAACGTGAAGAGATGATAATTAACTTAGGTAATGATAGATTCAATAGGAATGGGATGAAATGGTAGGAGAAATGTATCGATTATTATATGGAGCATCCATATTGACGAGACAGTTATAAGAAGGAGATCTGAGACCATGGGACATGTAATTGTACAAAGAAAGCTATTTCTCATGAGGTCAGTGTTCTGTTTCATCTCCCATACCACTATAGTATTATACTACTGATATATCAGTCTAGCCTTCCTCATAAGTTATACCTACATGTATTACTAAAAACCAATTTTTCAGCGGTCGCCTGTCAGCTACTGTTATGATGTGAAGAAAATGAGTGTTCTTCAGTTATGTGTTCCCTGTGGATGAGAGACGGATGGTGCTCCTCAGTCCACTTCTTACCCCCAAGGAGCAAGGGGGAGTAACTAGGGCTGTGTTTTATTAATTAAATTAAGGTTGACAGGTCTTACTCAAGGAACCTGACTGTTTGTTGGAGGGGTGGGGAAGATAGATAGTCCAGATGGTTGTAATTTACACAACTAGTTATAGAGCGTTGCACCATATGAACTGATAACTGACCCAGTTATTGACCTCATAGCAGGTAAATGGGGCTTTAAATGCACCATCCTATGTGATGCTGTTGCAGGTCAGTGTCACTATCAGATGTTTTAACATGGAACAGGAACTCTGTAAAAATCCATTCCATATGAAAAGGAAAAGGTTAATTGATTGTCTATGCTACTGTAAGAATGCTAGTCAAATATGATTATAGTAAAAAATTAATTACTAGAACGGGTACTACAAATTTGTCCCTGTGTACGTAAGCACTGGGATAGGTACTACAGACTTGCCCCTGTGTATATAAGCACTGGGATAGGTACTACAAACTTGCCCCTGTGTATATAAGCACTGGGATAGGCACTACAGACTTGTCCCTGTGTATATAAGCACTGGGATAGGTACTACAAACTTGCCCCTGTGTATATAAGCACTGGGATAGGCACTACAAACTTGCCCCTGTGTATATAAGCACTGGGATAGGTACTACAGACTTGTCCCTGTGTATATAAGCACTGGGATAGGCACTACAGACTTGCCCCTGTGTATATAAGCACTGGGATAGGTACTACAGACTTGTCCACTGGGATAGGTACTACAGATTTGCCCCTGTGTATATAAGCACTGGGATAGGTACTACAGACTTGTCCCTGTGTATATAAGCACTGGGATAGGTACTACAGACTTGCCCCTGTGTATATAAGCACTGGGATAGGCACTACAGACTTGCCCCTGTGTTAATAAGTCCTGGGATAGGTACTACAGACTTGCCCCTGTGTTAATAAGTCTTTGGATGGATACCACAAACTTTCCCTTGTGTATAAAGCACTGGGCTAGGTACTACAGACTTGCCCCTGTGTATATAAGCACTGGGATAGGTACTACAGACTTGCCCCTGTGTTAATAAGTCCTTGGATGGATACCACAAACTTTCCCTTGTGTATAAAGCACAGGGAGGGGTACATGGGATTGGGAAGAATTTACAACAAACACTTAACTTAATTTGCTATTTTACTTTACAGCACTTCTAATGATGGAAGTTAATGATTAACAACATAGATGTTACAAAAATGTGTCTGATAAAAAAAAAGTAACTCTTAGGTAATTAAATCTTTATAATTATGGCACAAATAATAACCTAAAAAACACAGGGCTGTAAGATATTAAACTAATTATAACAATCTGCTTTACTGTGGAGGGGTTGGATACATGCTGTGATAAATCTGATTGAAAATCACTGTTTGAATGAATGGCAAATTGTATTAGAAATGGGCCATACTCAACAGGACAGGGAAAAAACATGTAATCAACATTATAGTAGACTTCATTCTGCTCAGTTATGAGATCTTTTTAAAAAGTATGACATCGAAAGGCAGTACCGTTACTTTGGTAATGTTTCTTGTTGCTGTCTTCATACAAACGTATATACATCAGCTTGGTTCTGATCCGAGTTATGATCTTAGTCATCACCAGTAACGTCTTTTATACAAGTAACTCCAAACGATTGCTTCTGCTTTAACTTGAAGACTTGGTATCATTTTAGTCTGCTAATTACTGCGAGGAGCTGATCAGTAGTATGTACAGACAGGCTATTGGGACAGAGTAAGACAGAATAAGACGGAGTTACTGTGATAGGATAAATACTATAAACATCAAGGCATTAGATAAAATAGACCCCAGGCTACATAGTGCAATTACATGTCATTTTAAGACATAATATACTAATGTAATAGAATCTGGTTGGGGAAATTTTAAGACTGTTCACACTTTCATAAAAGAAGCTGTTTGGGGTAGTTTTTGAGAACGATCACACTTTTGTAATAGACTCTGTTTGGGGTAATTTTTGAAAATGTTCACACTTTCATAATAGACTCTGTTTGGGGTAATTTTTGAGAACAATCACATTTTTGTAATAGACTCTGTTGGGGTAGTTTTTGAGACTATTCACACTGATGTGAGACTATCCAATGTAATTGGTTGATTCCTCCAGGCATTGTAATAACCGACGGGTATTAGGGTATCCATTGAGATCAGACTGATTGAGCCTTAGGAATGGTCACTGATACCTGTTTAAGACTGATCTCTGCTGGCTCCCTACACAGGTCAGCTGAGTGGTTCGTTATACCCATCAAGCTATCACTCTCTCTGGGATTGTGTAAGACAACTGGTAGCTATGGAATACCCATGGATACTCTAAGTTTGTTTCCTGTGATAGTTTTAGACAATATTGTGGTATGTGCAGGATCTTTGATAGTTGTTGGAGTTGGTTCATAAAATTGATTTGTTTTTAATTCAATTTCTGCTCAGACAATTGAGGTATGTATAAAAAAACAACATTAAATTTTGTTTATAGTTTCTTATCATACATCAGAATCAATTCTCATGCTCCATATCAAAGTGGCAATGGACTCTGAAAATATATAGTCTATTATTTGTATTTGTTATTTATTACATTTGGAAGTTTTCATGTCTTTTTATGATCATTCTGAACAGTAAATTATATTTTACATTTTATTTGAAATTCTTTACCATAATATTGTGAATTTTTAATGTGACTACATACATTGACCAAACATATTCTGAAGTAGTGTGACCTGGCATGATTTAATAAGGTTTCTACTGTAACAAGGTGACCAGACATGGTTTGATAAGGTTCCTACTGTAACAAGGGGACCAGACATGGTTTGATAAGGTTCCTACTGTAACAAGGTGACCAGACATGGTTTGATAAGGTTCCTGCTGTAAGAAGTTGACCAGACATGGTTTGATAAGGTTCCTACTGTAACAAGGTGACCAGACATGGTTTGATAAGGTTCCTACTGTAACAAGGTGACCAGACATGGTTTGATAAGGTTCCTACTGTAACAAGGTGACCAGACATGGTTTGATAAGGTTCCTACTGTAACAAGGTGACCAGACATGGTTTGATAAGGTTCCTACTGTAACAAGGTGACCAGACATGGTTTGATAAGGTTCCTACAGTAACAAGGTGACCAGACATGGTTTGATAAGGTTCCTACAGTAACAAGGTGACCAGACATGGTTTGATAAGGTTCCTACAGTAACAAGGTGACCAGACATGGTTTGATAAGGTTCCTACTGTAACAAGGTGACCAGACATGGTTTGATAAGGTTCCTGCTGTAACAAGGTGACCAGACATGGTTTGATAAGGTTCCTCCTGTAACAAGGTGACCAGACATGGTTTGATAAGGTTCCTACTGTAACAAGGTGACCAGACATGGTTTGATAAGGTTCCTACTGTAACAAGGTGACCAGACATGGTTTGATAAGGTTCCTACTGTAACAAGGTGACAGACATGGTTTGATAAGGTTCCTACTGTAACAAGGTGACCAGACATGGTTTGATAAGGTTCCTACTGTAACAAGGTGACCAGACATGGTTTGATAAGGTTCCTACAGTAACAAGGTGACCAGACATGGTTTGATAAGGTTCCTACTGTAACAAGGTGACCAGACATGGTTTGATAAGGTTCCTACTGTAACAAGGTGACCAGACATGGTTTGATAAGGTTCCTACTGTAACAAGGTGACCAGACATGATACTTATTGGTTTCTATACTACCACTGGGCTATGTGGGGATTTTCTCTAGCTCATTTAGAAAAGCATGTATGTGTAGCTGAGGTCTGAATTTGATACAGGTCAGATACAGATGGTATTGAAATATCTGGTCTTGTTTGAGAGGCATTGTTTCTACTAAAAAACTTCCAGGATTGGAGGCCTAACAAGGCTTTACTTTTCAGTGGTCCATAAGACCACTACATCAAAATGTTCCAAAATGATAAAAAAGAAAAGAAAGGAGAGCACCCTGATACTACAGTATACGTATAAGCCAAACTCAACTAGCCAGAATTTCTCTATCTGATTTGGTCATTTACAACTTATTGCGCTCTGTGTCGAAGAAGTTAGATGGGCATGTTCTTATCAATTTCTTTTTTGAACATTTCATAGGATCACAATTTCTATTTTGGACATTTCATAGAATCACATTGCAGGCAGAGAGCCAATGATAAGTCATTATATTAACATACTCTGTAAGATTAAAGGTCAACGTTCAACCTGGTATTAACCTGTTTCTAAAAAAGTCAAAACGTAATTTAATTCTTTTGTAAAGAATTTGAATCTTAAACAACTTTATTTAACTAACCAAAAAAATGTTGATGACCCAGAAGGTGTGTTGAATTGTACTTTGGCCAGTGTCAACACCTGAAGGACTATCAAATGTCTGGCACTATGACATGGGTGTTACATTTAACACCGTTTAATAGTCAATCTCTGATATATGAGCTGGAGCATAAAACTAATTAATGTATACAATCCTACCTCTTAGCTGAAGTGACCCTTCCAGGTATTTGTCAAGGCCAGGGAACAATGGAGAAGATTTGAATTGGCACCTTGTGTTTCCTAGGGCTGTATGATATCTGTAATCACAATTACAGCTCTAACTAGAATAACAACAGATGTCTGCATCTCAAATGAGTATTGATGTTCAATCTGTCAATACTATCAGTGGATGAAAATATGTATAGAAGATGGCCATTTAATAGTAAAACACAGATACTATATTAAATCCAGCCATTTTAGGCAGCAGTTAATGGTTTAGCTATTGTGTTTAGGGAATATCACCACATATCACCACAAACACAGCTACTTTATGCAATCCAGCAATTTTATGCTGTTAATGGCCTCCAGATGATTTGATAAGATATCCCCCCCTTCCATTCTCTTCTCTACCCTAAACCAAAGTAAAAGAAACAAAATGAACAAAACAATGTATGTACCTGTTGACAAAGATATAGAAACACCTCTGTAGTTGTTGAAGTATTAGGGAAGGCCATCTGTTAATTACATAGCTGCCTGGCTATTTCACACTCTAGCACTCCTCTATTATTGTTGTTACTGACCTGTCCAAGTTCTATTGCCAGGAGTGTTTGGTGTCTGGGTGTAATAGAAGACCATTGTCTTGTAGGAGAAGTACAACAACACCTAAGTGAATGTCTCTGTTGTAAGGGAAATTTGTTCCTAGACTATTGTACCTTATTGCCTTGTTGGGAAGTTACAATTTTAATGTAAGTGTATATTTCTGTTCCCTTCTAAAACTTTACCATACATGTATGTCTCTATTCCCTTCTGTAACTTTACCATAAGTGTATGTCTCAGTTCCCTTCTGTAACTTAACCATAAGTGTATATTTCTGTTCCCTTCTAAAACTTTACCACACGTGTATGTCTCTGTTCCCTTCTGTAACTTTACCATACATGTATGTCTCTGTTCCCTTCTGTAACTTTACCATACATGTATGTCTCTGTTCCCTTCTATTACTTAACCATACATGTACGTCTCTGTTCCCTTCAGTAACTTTACCATACATGTATGTCTCTGTTCCCTTCAGTAACTTTACCATACATGTATGTCTCTGTTCCCTTCTATTACTTAACCATACATGTACGTCTCTGTTCCCTTCAGTAACTTTACCATAGGTGTACGTCTCTGTTCCCTTCTGTAACTTTACCATACATGTATGTCTCTGTTCCCTTCTATAACTTTACCATAAGTGTATGTCTTTGTTACCTTCTGTAACATATGTCTCTGTTCCCTTTTGTAACTTACATATAAGTGTTCTGTGTATATTCCCTTACTATTATTGTGTATGTTCCCTTTCGGTTCTTGTGTCTATTCCCTCACCATTGCTGTGTTCGTTCCCTTTCGGTTGTGTTTGATGTCCCCTTATGGTTGTTTTGTAGGTTCCCTCTTTGTTGTTTTGTATGTCCTCTTACTGTTGCTGTGTATGTTCCTTCACTGTTGTTGTGTGTGTTCCCTCACTGTTGTTGTGTGTGTTCTTGTACTGTTATTGTGTGTGTTCCCTCACTGTTGTTGTGTATGTTCCCTTACTGTTACTGTGTGTTCCCTCAATGTTGTTGTATATGTTCCCTTACTGTTGTTGTGTGTATTCCCTCACTGTTGTTGTGTGTGTTCCCTCACTGTTGTGTGTGTTCCTTCACTGTTGTTGTATATGTTCCCTTACTGTTGTTGTGCATGTTCCCTCACTGCTATTGTGTATGTTCCCTCTCTGTTGTTGTGTGTGTTCCCTTACTGTTGCTGTGTCTGTTCCCTCACTGTTGTTGTGCATGTTCCCTCTGTTGTTCCTGTTCTTGAATCAGAATTCCTCACTTTAACATGTTTTATAACAATGAACAATTTTTGTTTTCATATCTCCATGTGAGATGCTCTCTTTCTATCTTTTATTTCCAGGTTTTAGGGTTTATGTCAGTATCTATGTTTGAGTCACTGAGAATCCCTTACAGATCTCTACAGAGTTGTATCAGACACCAGACCTTAAAAAGCAAACTCTATCAGTGTTCTCCCTAAGGCATCACAACTTTTACCAGTCACTCTGTAGTGCTATAATGCTGCCATTTTATCATTTTCTGGGATGTATCTCTGATCATTCATCACAGCAATCATCAGTCAGATGACATTTATTGCATTTAGTAAGACTAAATGAGCTGAGATTGACAGAAGAATCAAACAAGGAAACTCTGCTGAACAGCAATTTTGTATGTCTAATGTGTATCTGAGAATTTAATAAATCTTTTATAAAATAGACAAATCAATTTTCTTGTTTCCGAGCCAACGATGTTCATTAAGTTACTTGGGATGAACCCAGAGCAAATATGTAATTTTAGTTGTAGAAGGATTCTGTTCGGCTGATACCAATGAATACATGGCTGAACAATGTTTTGCTTCAATTTGATCAGGACAAGGTTGTTAATCAAATCAAGAATAGATGTTTTTATGAAGAAAAAGTTGTCTTTGCACCTGTCTTCAAGCAGTCTGTCATTCCTTTAGATACCCTGCCTTTATCTCTTAAATTATAATTAATATTGATAAAACAAATCTCCTGATAATGTGATGATAGAATCTCCTGATATTGTAATGATTTCCTTCCTGATATTGTAATGATTTTCTTCCTGATATTGCAATGATGTTTTTTTCCTGATATTGTAATGACATTTTTTCCAGATTTTGTAAAGATATTGTCTTTTAGTGTCGTGAAAATATTATCTCCCAATATTGTTCTAATACTATTTTCTGATGTCATCTTGTTATTTTTTCCTGATATTGTGAAGATAACATCTCCTGATACTGTCATAATACTCTTGATATTGACATCTTTTTTATCTGAGATTGAAATTTCATCTCTTAATATTGTGAAGATATCATTACCTGATAATGTGAAGGAATGATGGCGGTTTTCTGTCAGATACAGGCACTCATAAAAATTCTCCACAAGACCTAGTAAGATATTGTTTGTGCATGAGAAAATCAATGTAATGTTTGGAGAAACATTTGTTATGATGAACCTAATGTTTAGGTCTGTAATAGCCCTATCTATCAACAACCCTGTGTCCCGTATATGTCATTTACTATTGAAATTGATTTGTAACGAAACCAAGAAAGGCATCAATAACATTTGAGTTTTGACAAGAGTTGTCTGTTTGTTAAAGTCTGGAATTACATTGTTGACCACTGTGTGAAACGTGACCAGATCAGAGAAGAAATGAGCTGACAGAGAGATTTTCTGGATATTTTTGTTGGGACAACCATGACTGATGTGATGGCAACACCTTGTCATAATGTGCAGACAATTCTGGCACCAGCGCTCTCAAATTTATCCATTTGTGTTTTTATTGTCAAAGTCTGTAGTTTTATGGAATTACATAAATAAATCTTTGGAAATACACACTGTATTATAGGGAGAAAATAGCCTACCAAACAAACAATACAGTAAATTATTGCAAGGCAAGGGGAGATAGAGTGCAGCTTGCCATTAAACTGAATCTTCTCTTTAGACTTCAAGCTCAAAAACCAACACTCTACACATAACATAACTTACTGATCCACTGCTGAGGCTAATAATCTGGGCATTATTTTTTCACACCAACCCTTATGAGTTATGGACCTTCGTTTAGAATTGGTATCAAAAATATTTAATTTTGTCCAGACAGCACCTCCCAATTTTGTTATACATTTCCACAGATTGTTGCCATAATTACCAATATTTGAGTATTTTGATTGGTATAAATGTTTCAAACCGAAAAAAAATCACTAATTTTTACACTGATACCCTTTTTACTTGTATTGTATAGTCCATGTGGAGAGTATTTCTAGTTAAGTCTGATTTTTCCCACATGTTTCTGTATTGTTCAGTCCATGTGGAGAGTATTTCTAGTTAAGTCTGATTTTTCCCACATGTTTCTGTATTGTTCAGTCCATGTGGAGAGTATTATGTTTCTGTATTGTTCAGTCCATGTGGAGAGTATTTTCCCCACATGTTTCTGTATTGTTCAGTCCATGTGGAGAGTATTTCTAGTTAAGTCTGATTTTTCCCACATGTTTCTGTATTGTTCAGTCCATGTGGAGAGTATTTCTGGTTAAGACTGATTTTTCCCACATGTTTCTGTATTGTTCAGTCCATGTGGAGAGTATTTCTGGTTAAGACTGATTTTTCCCACATGTTTCTGTATTATTCAGTCCATGTGGAGAGTATTTCTTGTTAAACCTGATTTTTCCCACATGTTTCTGTATTGTTCGGTCCATGTCGAGAGTATTTCTTGTTAAGTCTTTGCTTTATGAGCTGACAAAGGAACACATCTAGTGATCAAACAGTGAAATAGCTGTTACTGCTGGTTGTCTGTCAGTCTGACACAGACAAACATTTATGTAACAGTGATAGCAGCATCGACAGCGATATACTGAGATATGGGAGAAAACGGGTCTGCTTTCAAATGATAGCCATTGAGGCAGTATGAGCTGACACAAATGCTAGAGTAGCAATGGTTTGTGGATGAGGAATAGAGAAAAAAAATACCAAATAGTTTTCTGATAGCTCAGAAGATATCTATCTTGTTACCCTGTCAGAAAAAAAGCAATTTTTTTCTCGGTAATTCAAGAAATTTGTCTACTGAGAACAGGCCATCAGCAATAGGTTTACGGATGCTACAGTAAAACAATATCTTATGTCTTCAAGTAGTAATTATGTGCAATTTCTCTCCAAACTGACAAAAAGATAATACTGTCTGCTTCCAGGTGTCAGCACTTTATATGGATGCTATTTCAAACAAAAAAAAATTTGCAAAAACTAAAAATTGAGCAGATTCTTTGTTGTCACTTTGTTTTTTTGCAAA
This sequence comes from Ylistrum balloti, assembly GCF_031769215.1. Lineage (NCBI taxonomy): Eukaryota > Metazoa > Mollusca > Bivalvia > Pectinida > Pectinidae > Ylistrum > Ylistrum balloti. Next base: position 122,100 of record NW_026782639.1, on the reverse strand, counting down.
TGGAGTTTCTCAAGTGTAAGAAGGGATATTTTGTTTTCGATTTTGTACAAGGTGACAAAGAATTGGATGTTGTATAGAATGTTTAATATAGGAAGCCATATCCTTTATGTACTGTCCATCTGTCTGTCTACATTTGATATTGTGGCTAGGACGTATGTGGTTTCTTTTCAGGCTTGTAAAGGTCATGTGATGTGTAACTAATAACAGTATTAGCATTGATTCTTTATAGTCTATGATGACCATATTTGGTACATAGTTTGCTTGTGCGACCCGCATGGAATTACTCTTTAAGTCTGCAGGTCAAATGTCGTGCATTTTATTGCTAAAAATAAATTTTAAGTTTCTTACCTTTTTTTTTCCCACATATGATTTGTCTGATTCTAAAAAAAACCTGTGAAGTGTTGGTGTGGGTTAGCTGATATGCATAATGTATATGACATTAGCCAAGTTGACTTTCATGGCAACCAGCATGGGGCAACAAACTGATTGAAATTTGAGCAATATCCAGGTTTGATGCAATGATATCTAGCTGATTTAAAGGTCTACATAGTCAAATATATGAGCTTTGTTGTCATTTCGCAATCAAATAAAAGGCATCCAATTTTTTATTTTGAATATCTTACCTTTGCCTTCTCTTTAAAAGTTACTTCCCTTTTGTTCATATAGCTTATCCGTCTGTAAATTGTAGCAGGTCTTGTTGTCATATCACTATTGATGCTCTAGAATATTGCTTACTTTCTTTTAGATTGTACAAAAAACACACAAATAACTAGTACCTTTTAATACAATGTTAGATACAGTAGAGCCAGACAATGACCTAAACTGCATCATACAGCTGTTTTGTCCTTAAAGGACTCGTCAGTGATGTTACGGGCCTGAATAAATTTCGAAGCCAAGGAGGCAACTGAAGAAAATCCAAAGTGATCTAAATAAATTTTAAACTCGGGATGTGGAGGCACACTGGCCATATAAAATGTTTAATTCAATAAATTTGTATTTATCATAGATTTGATAATTTTAGAACAAGTTCAAGTATATGTGATGTAGTATCACACATCTATATGCTAAATATAAAACCTCACAGGTTAACAGGTACTCTCTAATACAATCCAGTAAATACACTGACATACTCACACTTGTACCTATTTTTGTGATATTGTAATTTATAACCATTAAACTAAGAGTCCTTCTCCATAATTGCACATATCACTTCAAAAATAATCAATTTGTTATATACATTAACCATTTTAAGTTCAAGATATAAAGATTAAGAAAGATATGCCTTAGATATTCATGATGTCATCTTAGTATTCTGGAAAATGTGACTGGTTTTGAATATTCATGATATCATCTTAGTATTCTGGATCATGTGACTGGTTTTGAATATTCATGATATCATCTTAGTATTCTGGATCATGTGACTTTTTAAATATTCATGGTGTTGTTTTGGTATTCTAGATCATTTGACTGGTTTTTATATTCATGATGTCATCTTGGTATTCTGGATCATGTGACTGGTTTTAAATATTCATGATGTCGTCTAGGTAGTCTGGATCATGTGACTGGTTTCAGATATTCATGATATCATCTTATTATTCTGGATCATGTGACTGGTTTCCAGTTTTTCTCTAACCTTATAATTATATCTAAATTCACATGTATATCGTTATAATGATCTGTTATCATGCTTGTCTTGGCCTGGGTCCAAGTGAACAGCTGTATACATATTTATATTGCTATGCACCTTTAGGCCTATTTATGATGTGGTGTGTAATATGTTCATCAACAAAAACAACATTGGAAAGCTTATCGAAAAATAGAAAATAAAGTATCAAGATACCAAGTTATGTCAAAATTATCCAGACTGTTATGTTTTAATTAAAATGTATCTGTGTTGTAAGGCTATTTATATTAAGGATGTATCAGCTCAGAATTAGATATTGATAGCTACAAACATTGGTGTTGTAATCATTATACATATAACTGGTAGCCCACCCTCAGTCTGTTTTAATACATTCTTCCTTCAACAGAAATTTTGGGAAACCTCACTACAGATACAAATAATCTGACAGACATTTACTCACCAGATAAATAATCTGACAGATATTTACTCACCAGATAACTGATGTGACAGATATTTACTCACCAGGTAACTGATGTGACATATTTACTCACCAGGTAACTGATGTGACAGATATTTACTCACAGGTAACTGATGTGACAGATATTTACTCACCAGGTAACTGATGTGACATATTTACTCACCAGGTAACTGATGTGACAGATATTTACTCACCAGGTAACTGATGTGACATATTTACCCACCAGATAACTGATGTGACAGATATTTACTCATCAGGTAACTGATGTGACATATTTACTCACCAGATAACTGGTGTGACAGATATTTACTCACCAGATAACTGATGTGACAAATATTTACTCACCAGATAACTGGTGTGACAGATATTTACTCACCAGATAACTGATGTGACAAATATTTACTCACCAGATAGCTGATGTGACATATTTATTCACCAGATAACTGGTGTGACAGATATTTATTCACCAGATAACTGATGTGACAAATATTTACTCACCAGATAACTGGTGTGACAGATATTTATCACCAGATAACTGATGTGACAAACATTTACTCACCAGATAGCTGATGTGACATATTTATTCACCAGATAACTGGTGTGACAGATATTTATTCACCAGATAACTGATGTGACAAATATTTACTCACCAGATAACTGATGTGACAAATATTTACTCACCAGATAGCTGATGTGACATATTTATTCACCAGATAACTGGTGTGACAGATATTTACTCACCAGATAACTGATGTGACAAATATTTACTCACCAGATAGCTGATGTGACATATTTATTCACCAGATAACTGGTTTGACAGATATTTACTCACCAGATAACTGGTGTGACAGATATTTACTCACCAGATAACTGACGTGACATATTTAATCACCAGATAACTTTGATTTTGTTTCACACACTTACTGCACTAAGCTTTCTAGTGTTGGAGCTGTAACAATTTTACACACCCATCAACTTTTAGAAACAATTAAAACAAATCCATTGAAACAGAAACAACAAAAAAAAAAACTAAAATTATGAAGATAAGTAATAAATTTTTTAAAGTTTCTTATGAGGACAGTGTCATTATTAAGACAAATATGGTATTGCATCAATATATATTGAGTTAGGAATAATACTATTATAATATACATAATACATAAGAAATTTGATGTCCTGATTAGTAAAGAAAGGCCATTGATTGTATGATACACAAGTGGAGTCATTCAGGGCCACAGAATAACAAATCAGAAGTACAAAATCCATACCGTTAAATACTATTAACAAAATAATATTTATCATGAATATAATTTCTGCTCTGGCTGTTTTGATTTTTCGGAGGATATTTATGTTGTAAATCTGTGTTTTCGGACTGCCTGCAGTGTGTACCGGTAAACTGGAGTGTTACCTGAGTATCAATGTAGTGGTCTTTCTGTAGCCGGGCTTATCACACATAAATATGGCATAAGTGTTACATAATGGCCATTTAGTCTGCATTTAAATCATCTACTCTGTCACTCTTATCAATCTCTTGCTGTTCCGATCAAGTAAAAACTATCTGCCAGTAAATTAAGGCTAGTTAGTTTAATGTGGAAACAATGAGAATTGGCAGCATTTGTTTCAATTAATCTTGCTGAGCTGGCTTGTTGAGAATCGTCTGAATATGATCAAAATCTTATTAAGCAGATGAAAAACAGTGAATAATGTAAATCTATTTAATTTTTGAACTATTAAATAGGATATGAAATGGTAATTTTTGAAAGCAATATCTGCCAATTACAAACTATATAGGCAATGTACTTCATGACTTCAAATAAACCAATTTTCTGTAATTATATACAAAGCAGGTCTAAATTTGAACTGTAATGGTTTGAATTCAATCAATCTGTAAATGTGGAGCCCATACTACCAAATCCCTATCAGCAGACACAGTGATTTGAGATACAATCCCCAGTGCCTCCATCAGTAAAGTGTTGTATATTTTCAGCAGTACATGTTTAGTGTATAATAATAGTTGGATTAGAATATTTACTGACAGTTTTAGCTACAGTGTGATGGAATAACGGCCCAGCTTGAGGAAGTGTGATGTTACAACTGTAATATAATTACAGCTTTCAGTATTTATACATTGATATACAATACAAACAATTTCAATCTGCCATGCCAAGGTCGAAATTGAAGAGCAGTGTAGAAGAAGATTTGTGATTTATTGGATGTCCACCTGAGATCTATTAATGGAAATCCTCCGGTTTCTGTGTAACTTTCTAGATTTGAGCTATGACCTTGACCATGGTGTCAGTGATGACCTAAACAATTGCTATGACCTTGACTTTAATGCCAATTATGACCTACATGCGTATATATTAGCTATGACCTTGACTTTAATGCCAATGATATGTATATATTAGCTATGACCTTGACTTTAATGCCAATGATGTGATATATTTACTATGACCTTGGCTTTAATGCCAATGATATGTATATATTAACTATGACCTTGACTTTAATGCGAATAATATATATAATTACTATGACCTTGACTATGATGCCAATGATGACCTAGAATATTAGAAGACAGCTTAGGTGTTTACAGTTAACACATTTTTCATTTATTTTCTAATCATTTAATTACTTTATGCTGCTTGGTAAATATAATATAAATTTTCTTTGCCATGTAAACAGCTTTTGGAGATTTCAACGTCATTTGAGAATTTGTGAATGGTTCTTTCTCTAGTTGTAGATAATAAAGGTATAATATAACTTTCCTACGGAGAATTAGTTGTTGGGTGTTTTAACTGGGGAGCTAATTTGTCTGCAGAATACGATGAAAGGCATTCCATGATGAATAAAACGAAGACTTACGTCTGTAATTTGGCTTCACTTTGATTGTCATTGTAGTATTAGTCTTCAGAGAGGAACAACATATAGATGTACTGGAGTGTGTATATAAATCTATTTGGCATTGAACGTCAGTGCAGGTGTTTACCAAATGTACTTGGTTTGTAATTCTGGGATACAGTGGGGTACGTTAATTTAATCTACCTGTACCTGGACGCCCTACATATGCTTTACACCTGGTTATAGAGGTCATAGATTACAGGTAAATAGAAGAATTATGTACTGTAGGATTTTTATAGTAGATTCTAACAAGTATCTTGGGAACATCTAAAAAATGTTACAATGCTGTAATTTTGATTTTATGGAAGTCATGACTATAACTTTCTTTAGTCTTGTTCTTAATTTACTGATTACAAAAGTGACCCCTATCAAAGGTGAAAACGTGACCCCATCAAAGGTAGAAAAGTGACACCTATCAAAGGTGAAAACGTGACCCCATCAAAGGTAGAAAAGTGACCCCTATCAAAGGTGAAAACGTGACCCCATCAAAGGTAGAAAAGTGACCCCTATCAAAGGTGAAAACATGACCCCATCAAAGGTAGAAAAGTGACCCCTATCAAAGGTGAAAACATGACCCCATCAAAGGTAGAAAAGTGACCCCTATCAAAGGTGAAAACGTGACCCCATCAAAGAGGTAGAAAAGTGACCCCTATCGAAGGTATCAAAGTGACCTCAGTCAAGAAAAAACTTGTCATTCAAACAAAGCCTTATTTCATACTCAACAATACAATATATTTCAGACTCAAAATTAATGAAACGATTTCCAAATATGAACAAAAGAAAAAACCAATTAGGTAACCTCACCATTTTATTAGTAATTGATGGTGAAATGTAGGTGAAATAATAATTGTATTCTGGTAATTGAGGTTATGGTAGAGCTTTAGAGTTGTCGTACAGCAGATATCTTATTGACTGGTCAAACTTTGGATGTATAAGTTAAAAGGTTTAATATGTGTGGACTTTTTATAGCCTGTCTAAAGGTGTGTATATATCTAAAACAGGACAATAACCTTTAGACACAATGACAAGAACATCCACACATTGTAGTGCTGTCTAAGGTAGCTGTGGTATTTCAGCTATTCCATACTGTTGGTACATTGTGTCTGCTGGTCCTACACAAGCCGGTATATCAGAGGAACCATCCACATTCTAAATCAGATTAATGTAGATTTATGTTCTGATAGTACAGACAATGGTAACTGTCCAAAGATGTGACGACAGCAAAATAAATGTTTTGGACCTGTAGCAAGTTGTTGTTCAGTCTTGGTTGTGTGCTGCACACTTGTTAGTTGAGAACTACACTTCCTCTAGACTTCCTCCCTTGTATACTTTCCCAGTACCTCCCTCAGTACACTTTCTCCATTAGACTTCCACAGTACACTTCCTCCATTATATTCCTACAGTACACTTCCTCCAATACACTTCCACAGTACACTTCCTCCATTATACTTCTATAGTACACTTCCTCCATTATACTTCTATAATACACTTCCTCCATTATACTTCCACAGTACACTCCCTCTAATATACGTCTATAGTACACTTCCTACATTATACTGCCATAGTACACTTCCTCCATTATACTTCTCAGTACACTTCCTACATTATACTGCCATAGTACACTTCCTCCATAATACTTCTCAGTACACTTCCTACATTATACTTCCACAGTACACTTCCTCCATTATACTTCCACAGTACACTTCCTCCATTATACTTCTACGGTACACTTCCTCCATTATACTCCCACAGTACACTTCCTCCAATATACTTCTGCAGTACACTTCTTCCAATATAATTCTCAGTACACTTCCTCCAATATACTCCCACAGTACACTTCCTCCAATATACTTCTGCACTACACTTCTTCCAATATAATTCTCAGTACACTTCCTCTAATATACTTCCACAGTATACTTCCCTATTACACCTTTCCAGTACTGCCACATCATATATCTCCAATACATTTTTTGTTCACATCCCCAACATACTTTATTTTATATTTATATTTGTACTTGTGTTGCAAAGTAATTATCTGTTTCACTCTTTGCAGATTTAAGACACATTTTCACCCAGTGATGAATATGTTCAGATTTACCTCCCTTGATAGAACAGTTTATCAGTGTGCTGAAGGATTTCATGATGGTTTTATGTGTAAATTGATAACAGGTGGATATTTTAGTCTGGTTTGTAGATATTTTACATGTTATTACACACTATTTATACATCTCTGAATTCAATGCCAAAGAAGATTTCACAAATATAAGTTTTATGGTGAGAATGTCTTAAAATTGGATGTAAAAAGAGCTGATATATTGGAATGAAATGTTGTGATTATTTAAGTGTAATAGTCTGTAAATACATCCATCAATCTTACAAGGAGCACTAGCTGCTACAACTCATGTTCCAGACACCGTAAAGTTGTAATTCTCACAGATATATATTTGAGAGCTTTGCCTGGTCAGATGAAAACAGAAGTCATTCTGTCTTCTCAGGCAGGTTTTTTGTAATTTTCACATGATAGAGTTTATCTCTTGATCAGCAGATAACTTCTGTTAACTCTGGGTAAGATTCAATCTTCACATTCATAGTCAATCAAAAAACATATAAAAGATTTTTATTTTTAACCAGATTTGACTGTATAAATCTTAGTACATGAGGACTTCGAACTGAAGATACAGTCCTGGGGAATTTCACACTGATGATAGATAGCTCATACAACATGCAGATAGTCCTGGGGAATTTCACACTGATGATAGATAGCTCATACAACATGCAGATAGTTGTGGGGAATTTCACACTGATGATAGATAGCTCATACAACATGCAGATAGTTGTGGGGAATTTCACACTGATGATAGATAGCTCATACAACATGCAGATAGTTGTGGGGAATTTCACACTGATGATAGATAGCTCATACAACATGCAGATAGTTGTGGGGAATTTCACACTGATGATAGATAGCTCATACAACATGCAGATAGTTGTGGGGAATTTCACACTGATGATAGATAGCTCATACAACATGCAGATAGTCCTGGGGAATTTCACACTGATGATAGATAGCTCATACAACATGCAGATAGTTGTGGGGAATTTCACACTGATGATAGATAGCTCATACAACATGCAGATAGTTGTGGGGAATTTCACACTGATGATAGATAGCTCATACAACATGCAGATAGTTGTGGGGAATTTCACACTGATGATAGATAGCTCATACAACATGCAGATAGTTGTGGGGAATTTCACACTGATGATAGATAGCTCATACAACATGCAGATAGTTGTGGGGAATTTCACACTGATGATAGATAGCTCATACAACATGCAGATAGTTGTGGGGAAGTGCATACTGAAGATAGATTGTAGGGGATAGTTCATACACTGATGAAGATAGTGCAGATAGTTGTGGGGAATTTCACACTGATGATAAGTTCATACAACATGAAGATAGTTGTGGGGAATTTCACACTGTTCATACAACATGCAGATAGTTGTGGGGAATTTCACACTGATGATAGATAGCTCATACAACATGCAGATAGTTGTGGGGAAGTGCATACTGAAGATAGTTGTGGGGAGAATTGTGGGAAGTTCATACTGAAGATAGTTGTAGGGAAGTTCATACTGAAGATAGTTGTGGGGAAGTTCATACTGAAGATAGTTGTGGGGAAGTTCATACTGCAGATAGTTGTGGGGAAGTTCATACTGCAGATAGTTGTGGGGGAGTTCTTACTAAAGATAGTTGTGGGAAGTTCATACTAAAGATAGTTGTGGGGAAGTTCATACTGAAGATAATTGTGGGGATAATTGTGGGAAGTTCTTACTAAAGATAGTTGTTGGAAGTTCATTCTAAAGATAGTTGTGGGGACAATTGTGGGAAGTTCTTACTAAAGATAGTTGTTGGAAGTTCATACTAAAGATAGTTGTGGGGAAGTTCATACTAAAGATAGTTGTGGGGAAGTTCATACTGAAGATAATTGTGGGGATAATTGTGGGAAGTTCATACTGAAGATAGTTGTGGGGAAGTTCATACTAAAGATAGTTGTGGGAAGTTCATACTGAAGATAATTGTGGGAATAATTGTGGGGAAGTTCATACTGAAGATAATTGTGGGGATAATTGTGGGAAGTTCATACTGAAGATAATTGTGGGGATAATTGTGGGAAGTTCATACTGAAGATAGTTTAGGGAAGTTCATACTGCAGGTAGTTGTGGGGAAGTTCATACTGGAGATAATTGTGGGTAATTTAATGATATAAGTAACATATCCACAAATATTGGTTAATGGTACAAATACTTGAGATTTCTGCTGAGAGATAAGTCTCTGTAAAATATTTTATAGACAATGTAAGACAATGTAAGACAATGCTTAAATGTGGTTATTATCAACAGGTTTTGTGTCCAATAGACAGGCTAGTTTTCATTAGTTTGATTTGAAGTTTGATAATAGTAAAGAAAAGTAATAGTTGTTTTATAGGAAACATACCTCAGTGTTCCTGCTACAGTAAAAAGGTATGAAAATACGTTTTTAATAACAACATTAGCACAATAACTGACTTGTATGTATCCAGCATATATGTCTGCATACGGATTTAGATGTCATATCCATCACAAAATGCAGGATTTTTCCTGTCTGTATTTATGCCGTAGGTATAAAATGATGGATTAGCCCATATAGAAGTTTGATGTAAAGGAAATAAATTTGGAATAATTCAAGGTTATACGTAGCCCTGTATTTTATTAGGTAAGAGCTTTGACTTTAGGTGGTAGTATACTGTACAGTATGATTTTCAATAACGGGAAAGTCTGAGACTTCAGTGATCATTACAACAGCTTCTGTATTTATCCTTATAAAAAAAGTGTCATTACCTTAAGAACTTTCCATTTAGGACCTAAGGTATCCTGTACAGAAATAGAGTCAGCTCTAGCCAAATTTAAAATTTTGAAACCATCCTAGTCAGGTTACTAAAGAATGTTTGCCTTTTTACAAGGAGCTTCCTGTTGATTGGGAAGCTGAAAAGACAGAGGATCTGCTGTGAACAATGTGTAAATTGTCTACAGAGAATATACTGTGAACAATCTATAAACTGATGACAAAATATTAATATATTTGTATTTCATAAATCTGTCAGACCTGCTGATAGAATAAATTGTTTGTGTCTTTTAAAAAAATATTTTAAAACAGCCTAGCATGTCCTTGTATTTAGACTTCAGAGGGTTATTGGTTTTTATCACAGCTAGTTTCAGTTCTTCAACCTTTAATATTTCATAAATAACATATTGTTTTAAACTATTATGTTATGGAATTGATCTTAATGTGTCCTTTCATGATTAGGCTAGCGGAATGATTTACAGATAAAAACATCTTTGTCTGGAAATACGATAAAACTATATTTGAAATGATCTGCTGTTTGAATACACCTTTGATAAAGACAATTAAAGATCATAACACATGCAACCTTTTTTATTAGACCTTTAATTTTATTCATCTGAAATATGTTCTCGTTAAAAAAAAATCAATTATATTAGAAGTGATCTACCATGAAGACTATTTAGTTTCCTGCAATTAGTGTTTATGATAACATATAGAGTGTAATTAAGACAAAACATCATAAATCATAACACATTGTTTTTTCTTATGAAATAAGCATAATCAATTTCAAAAGCAGCATCAGTTATACAAAGGAATTAGGTGTTATTCAAATACAAAAGACCAGAATATCCGAGAAAAAAAATAGTCTTCTGTAAATCATTGTCTGTGATTGACAGGAATATTTGTGAATATTGTTTATCGTGATATAGTCCTGTCGCGTAAACCTCGTAAATCTCGACTAATAAAGGAGTTTGTATATATCTGTCCTAGTGTAGCCTGTTAAATTAACCCTATGAAGAGGACAAGGAAACAGATCTTCAAACGAAGACAACATGTCTTTTTTCCTTGTCATTACATGCCTCATTAATCAAACCCAATGAATGAAAAAACACAATCAGAGACAAATTATCCTGAGCCCTTTCAAATTGTACTGTATCATTTTGTTTCAATAATAAATATGATAGGAATGGATATATGGGATATTGTCATTACCAGCATCTGAAAAGTCATTAAAGTATCTTTTTACCGCTTCACATACCAAAGAATTGTTTCAAATTTGAAAGAAAATAATTCATTTTAAATTTGGTGTCAAACTGATTTAGTTTGGTTTGCCAATGAAATGGTTGGAATGAAGTCTAACTGAGGCAGGTTATTACCCCATTTAATGTACATGTGTAATGCTGAATTTGTAGCCGAACCCCACCAGCAAATTATGTTAGTGGATTTTGGGCCAGGTCTTTCTGATAATTAGGTAAATACTGTGTTTTGTATTGAACCCATAGTGTTTTATGGTCAGATGTGGGGTCATAAATATCAAAAGTACATATGTGTGGTTTGAAGTTTACTAAGGCACAAGAAGTTTTTCAAATCAGCATTAGGAAGGATTGGTTTCCACTTAGGATAGGAATGTTAGAGATAATTAAATATGCATTTGGAATCCTGAAAATAATAATTCAAAAGCTATTCTGGAAAAGATTTGATGTCAAAACTGGAAGATTTGCCCATGATAGACTGTTGTAGTAGATACTGTGTATCAGGATACCATTAAATAATGAAAATGTGTCAGGCTTCCAGGTATACAACGATTATGTACAGCGGGCCAGTATCATAAAGTAAAACAAGTATTCAAGATGATGATCAAATGTATCATACCAAAATGTAGATGGTTACAACTGTAAGGTCTGAAGCCTGTCAACAGTGTGGATCAGATGTAGTTTTAGTTACTTTTGTATGACTTAGGAAGTGAGGCCAAGGTTGTAGTCACTGTTCATGTTCAGATGCCAAGTCTGATCCATAGTTGGAGATAAGTATGTAAGTAATTCTGTGCCCCTAGACAATGTCTGGTGTCTCCTTGTATCTGTATCTTGTTACAAATTTGTAACCAAATTAAGAATTCTTACACTTCTTTTAATATTGTATAGTAGGTCATTACCCTTTATTCAAGTTCTTGGTCATCAATCAAATTTAGCTGAATGTTTCCATGTCTCATCATTATAAACAGCATTAGGTATGAAAATCGTCTTTTGTCCGTATATATTCATATATCTTAGGAAAAGCCATCATTTTTCCAAAAATACTCCTGCATACTGAATTCTAAATTTGTTGCCTTTCTCCCTCCAGGCCTATCTATGGTGAGAAGTGAGCGAGATACACCCAATACCGTAGATGTAGGAGCCAGTGTACTTACCGAATGCGGACACTGGGACCGAGTATGGGCAATGGTATCCCAGGGTGGACAAAGCGTTTGCCCTGCGTAGTCAACCTCACCTTCCTGTGTTTGCTATGTGCCGCAGTTGGAACCAGTGCCGAGTACTATGAATGGCAAACAGGTAGGTCACAGCAGATAGACATTTCCGTATTTAATAATATGTTTATCAATTACACTGAAATTGATGCTTTTTTTGTTTTGTAGTGTATTATGGTCAGCCTGTATTGTGGCGTATTATGGTCAGCCTGTAACTATATCAGTCTGTATTGTAGTTCTATGGTCAGCCTGTAACTATATTAGTCTGTATTGTAGTATATTATGGTCAGCCTGTAACTATATTAGTCTGTATTGTAGTGTATTATGGTCAGCCTGTATTGTGGTGTATTATGGTCAGCCTGTAACTATATCAGTCTGTATTGTAGTGTATTATGGTCAGCCTGTAACTATATCAGTGTGTATTGTAGTGTATTATGGTCAGCCTGTAACTATATCAGCATGTATTGTTGTGTATTATAGACAGCATGTAACTATATCAGTCTGTATTGTAGTGTATTATGGTCAGCCTGTAACTTATTGTGGTGTATTATGGTCAGCCTGTAACTATATCAGTGTGTATTGTAGTGTATTATGGTCAGCCTGTAACTATATAAGTCTGTGTTGTAGTGTATTATAGACAGCATGTAACTGTCTTACTAATGAATCCTTAGTGATGAACAGGCTTCATTTGATTCAGTATCTATAGACGGCACCATAGGTCATATTGTCTTGTGCCATACTGGTTCTGTACCAAAGTTTCTCTAGCTCACAACTTTGTAGCTAATAACCCTGCTATATTTCATGTGTCATGCGAAAGCGGGCTGTCACATTTTAAAATTAGTTCTCAACTTCTGAATACAGCACACAGTTGGTTTTTTTATCTGAGCACATCCAAGAAATATAATGAGCTTTTGTAATAAAGTATAAATGTAGTTATCGCCTTACATTCAATACTCTGATCTATTTCGTAACAAGAATCTAAATCTGACAGAGTCTTAGATTTGACTTGTTTTATAATGAAATCTATAGGCATGTGATGACATATACTGTTTTACAGCCTTGTAGTGCTTTTGTTTCTTACCTTAAACCAAACTGGAAAATGCCCGTTTCAAAGGCAGTCTGCTTTTTGATGTGAATAGTTTATTAATGTTGGAAAGTATAGCTGAAATAAACCAAACATTACTGCTTCACTATAGTTTTATGATCCTATGTCAAAAGCACTTTTATCAGAATTGTTTGCAAGTGAACTGTAAAGTTGTGTTGCGTTCACTATTGTATTTGACAAGTACAGGAATAAAATGCTGACACAGATGTTCAGTGTCCCTACATACAGATGCCCTGTGTCCATTAATGCAGATGTTCAGTGTCCCTACATACAGGTGCCCATTGTACATTAATGCAGATGTTCAGTGTCCCTACATACAGGTGTCCATTGTCCATCAGTGCAGATGTTCAGTGTCTGTATAAAAAGATGTCCAGTGTGCTCCTTTAATGTTCTTCAAGCAGTGTAGTTTTAATGGTCATTAGTTTTTATCACAGTAATTTTAATGGTCATTAGTTTTTATCACTGTGTAATTTTAATGGTCATTAGTTTTTATCATGGTCATTAGTTTTTGTCACTGTGTAACTTTAATGGTCATTAGTTTTTATCACAGTGTAATTTTAATGGTCATTAGTTTTTATCACTGTGTAATTTTAATGGTCATTAGTTTTTATCACTGTGTAATTTTAATGGTCATTAGTTTTTATCACAGTGTAATTTTAATGGTCATTAGTTTTTATCACAGTAATTTTAATGGTCATTAGTTTTTATCACAGTAATTTTAATGGTCATTAGTTTTTATCACTGTGTAATTTTAATGGTCATTAGTTTTTATCACAGTAATTTTAATGGTCATTAGTTTTTATCACAGTAATTTTAATGGTCATTAGTTTTTATCACAGTAATTTTAATGGTCATTAGTTTTTATCACTGTGTAATTTTAATGGTCATTAGTTTTTATCACAGTAATTTTAATGGTCATTAGTTTTTATCACTGTGTAATTTTAATGGTCATTAGTTTTTATCACTGTGTAATTTTAATGGTCATTAGTTTTTATCACTGTGTAATTTTAATGGTCATTAGTTTTTATCACTGTGTAATTTTAATGGTCATTAGTTTTTATCACTGTGTAATTTTAATGGTCATCAATTTAATCACAGTGTAATTTTAATGGTCCTTAGTTTTTACTTGATATTTAAACCAAATATTTAATTTTGGAAGACAGGAATATTAATTTTGTAATTTTCAGAATTAACTGACATCAGCTAACATGATATAGTGCTTTGTATTACCAGGGCCAATTACTGGACAAGATTTAATTTGTATTAGATTGTGGCTTTATAGACTAATCATAGGACAATCTTACACTTTCAAGGAGAAGTAGGTAAATCTTCAATGTTCAATACAACACAGCATAAAATTTGAATATCTCGAAGTTTTATTCCATAAAACCCTTGTTCTGTGTGTTTTATTCCACTTTATGTTACTGGTTCATTGGTGAATTATTGATGGGACATTATGGCTTTATGTTTAAAATCAACTTCACCGTATAGTGGAAACTTGAATGGAAGGTTGAAAGGGCTTTTAAGAGCTGTGATATTGTCAGTAGCACTAGAGCAGTTGTGACAAGATTTAAATAAATCATTCTGTATCTACAGGGAATATTCCTGATTATACCAGCACCACTACTGGTGTCACCAAATTCTTGTTTTATTCTTTCTATCCTTATATATCCTGTTTATAAGTCTTTTACAGTCAAATAAAACAGAAAATGCAGCTGCTGAGAGGATGTATTTGAGAGTTGAACTGTTTTAAAGGGTGTACTTGAGTGGTCGACTGTTGCAGATGGATGGAATACAGGAGAGGTTGTGTTTAAGAGGTGAACTGTTGTAGATGGATGGTCTAAAGAGAGGATGTGTTTGAGAGGTGAACTAATGCAGATGAATGGACTAAAGAGAGGTTGTGTTTAAGAGGTGAACTGTTGTAGATGGATGGTCTAAAGAGAGGATGTGTTTGAGAGGTGAACTAATGCAGATGAATGGACTAAAGAGAGGTTGTGTTTAAGAGGTGAACTGTTGTAGATGGATGGTCTAAAGAGAGGATGTGTTTGAGAAGTGGACTGCTGCAGATGGATGGTCTAAAGAAGAAGATGTGTTTGAGAGATGGAATGTTGCAGATGGATGGACTAAAGAAATGATGTGTTTGAGGGTTGAACTGTTTTAG
Source organism: Ylistrum balloti (assembly GCF_031769215.1). Lineage (NCBI taxonomy): Eukaryota > Metazoa > Mollusca > Bivalvia > Pectinida > Pectinidae > Ylistrum > Ylistrum balloti. The sequence continues at coordinate 106,485 of NW_026782639.1, read as the reverse complement.
TTAAACTGTTTTAGATATGGACTGCGTAAGAGGATGTATTTGAGGGTTAAACTGTTTTAGATATGGACTGGGTAAGAGGATGTGTTTGAGGGTTGAACTGTTTTAGATATGGACTGGGTAAGAGGATGTGTTTGAGGGTTGAACTGTTTTAGATATAGACTGAGTACGAGGATGTGTTTGAGGGTTGAACTGTTTTAGATATGGACTGGGTAAGAGGATGTATATGAGGGTTGAACTGTTTTAGATATGGACTGGGTAAAAGGATGTTTTTGAGGGTTGAACTGTGATAGAGGGTGTGTTTGAGAGATGGACTGGGTAAGAGGATGTGTTTGAGGGTTGAACTGTATGTGATTCTGATCAGATTGACTTGATACTGGTCGGTAATGATTTAAGAAAAAAAAATTTATTCTTTGAATCAGACTGCTCTACTTATACATTCAGTGTTACATCAAAGTACTTTAAGGAAATAAGTAACATTTGCTAAATGGTTCAGGATTGATTGCTGTAATAAGGGATGTTATAAGGTTTGGTGGTTTGATACAGAGAGTTTAAAACAATAATTTGCTTTTGTTCTTAGACAAATCTACATGTATGTATTGTGCACCTATTAAAAGGCTGTGTTTAAGAGATCCCTATGGTGCTTTACTGAGTTTCATACATAATACAATTAGTTTGGGTTTTTTCCTTAACAAATATAAACTGGTATATCTATCTTTTGGAAGACTACATCTGAGATCTCTGTTGTGCTGTAGTGCTGTGTTACGTATGTAATAAATACAATCTACCTGATACACTAACTGGTTCTGCTAGTGAAACTCACATCTGCTGCAGTAATAATAGTCTAATTGTGTCTACATGACACTCTAGGGTCACATCAGTACTTAATCATCAATAGTTGTTCATGTCACAACAGTTTGTCTTTTAACATAGAAGATGGTTCATTTTATCAAGTATGTTATTGATTTTTAAAACAACAATTAAAACATTTTGAAAGTTTTTAATCAAAATTTCAGATTTTAAAAAGACTAAAATTTGTTATTTTAGTCTCTCTTAGTATATGATTTCCACGTGTTAGTTCCAACTTTGTGATAATTAAAACCACTAAACTTTTTTTTGTTCTTTAATTAAAACCATTAAAAACCTAGCTATCATTCAAAATAGTCACTTAATGTCATTTCTAATCTAAATAGGTCAAAATCTGGCAGTAATTGAATGAAATGCATGGAAATACTAGGATTCTGATTATGACTTTTCTCAGTTACTGTGAAATTATTCAAAAGATCTGTTGATGATAATTATCCCTCCCCTGTCAATCATCAGTAATAATTACCCCTCCCCTGTCAACCGCTTAGGATAATTACCCCACTCAACAGACATCCACTGATGATAATAACCCCTCCCCTATCAACCACTTATGATAATTACCCCATTCCCCTGACAACCACTGATGATAATAACCCCTCCCCTATCAACCACTTATGATAATTACCCCATTCCCCTGACAACCACTGATGATAATTACCCCTCCCCTTACAACCACTGATGATAATTACCCCTCCCCTGACAACCACTGATGATAATTACCCCTCCCCTCCCCTGACAACCACTAATGATAATTACCCCTCCCCTGACAACCACTGATGATAATTACCCCTCCCCTGACAACCACTGATGATAATTACCCCATTCCCCTGACAACCATTGATGATAATTACCCCATTCCCCTGACAACCATTGATGATAATTACCCCTCCCCTGACAACCACTGATGATAATTACCCCTCCCCTGACAACCACTGATGATAATTACCCCTCCCCTGACAACCACTGATGATAATTACCCCTCCCCTGACAACCACTGATGATAATTACCCCATTCCCCTGACAACCATTGATGATAATTACCCCATTCCCCTGACAACCATTGATGATAATTACCCCATTCCCCTGACAACCACTGATGATAATTATCCCACTCCCTTGTCAACCACTGATGATAATTACCCCTCCCCTGACAACCACTGATGATAATTACCCCTCCCCTGTCAATCACTTATGATAATTACCCCTTCCTTGTCAACCACTTATGATAATTACCCCACTCCCCCCCCCCCCCCCCCCCCCCCCCGACAACCACTGCTGATAATTACCCCTCCCCTGACAACCACTGATGATAATTACCCCACTCCCCTGACAACCATTGATGATAATTACACCTCCCCTGTCAACCACTGATGATAATTACCCTACTCCCCTGACAACCACTGATGATAATTACCCCTCCCCTGACAACCACTGATGATAATTACCCCTCCCCTGTCAATCACTTATGATAATTACCCCTTCCTTGTCAACCACTTATGATAATTACCCCACTCCCCCCCTCCCCCCCCCCCCCAACCACTGCTGATAATTACCCCTCCCCTGACAACCACTGATGATAATTACCCCACTCCCCTGACAACCATTGATGATAATTACACCTCCCCTGTCAACCACTGATGATAATTACCCTACTCCCCTGACAACCACTGAGGATAATTACCCCTCCCCTGTCAACCACTTATGATAATTACCCCTTCCTTGTCAACCACTTATGATAATTACCCCACTCCCCCCCCCCCCCTCCGACAACCACTGCTGATAATTACCCCTCCCCTGACAACCACTGATGATAATTACCCCACTCCCCTGACAACCACTGATGATAATTACCCCTCCCCTTACAACCGCTGATGATAATTACTCCATTCCCCTGTCAACCACTAGTCTTGTTTCACCCAGCAACTTGCAAGATCACTATACTAATAAACTGCAACCAACAGAGGGCAAATGCTATGAAATTGCCACCAACAGAGGGCAAGTGCTATGAAATTGCCACCAACAGAGGGCAAGTGCTATGAAATTGGCACCAACAAATGGCAAGTGCTATGAAATTGCCACCAAAAAAAGGGCAAGTGCTATGATATTACCACCAACAAATGGCAAGTGCTATGAAATTGCCACCAACAGAGGATGGTGATTTTTGCTTCCATTTTCAGTCATTTTGTCAACGCCATAAATTAGCTTAGATGTGTGTTTTCTGTTTAATATTTAAACATCAACCAGTATATAATATCATCAACTACAGAAGAAGGCCAAGAAAAATGGGGACGATAAAACAGAAATTTCGTTAATCGGTTACAACAGGGCACAGCCATCTTGATACAGGTGTTTGTACTATTGACCATTGAAACTGATTACTGGTACCGTATGTTTTGACAAAACAAAACCACATCCCAGACTTTGACCTGAGTTTCTATTTGAGTAATGTGTGCAGAAAACAAGTAAAACAACCCATCACCCCAACCACTTCACACACACACAATAACACCCATTAAAACACTACCTCTGTTAAGAGACCATTTGGAACAATCCCATGGGTGGTCTTGTGCTATAAGCATGTCTGTAATTGTTAATGTGTTGTAAACGTAGTTAGATACGTCCCTACATTTACGTAGGAACTTTACACATGCTGTGTACTTTCGTTTGACAGTAAATGTTACCAAGGTAGAGATGGTTTAGGTACCATGTAAAATGTGTAGGTATATAGTACATATGTCAGACTAGGTGGCTTAAATAGCATATTAATTTCCTAAACATAATGAATTCCAGACAAAAGTAATGTTCTCTCACCTCCTAAGTACTGTCATTGTCCATTACAAGGACTAATATATTTTATACTCAAGAAACCATTGTCAGGAACTATAAATAATTGTTTCAGTATAAAAGTAATTACCCAAAGAGTATTCCATCTGGATACTAAACCAGAGTGCTCTCCCTTTATCACAAGTATTAGCCAAATGAGCTTAATTACCCAGGTGTTTTAGATAGATTTCTGTGATTTATGCAGACATCATTAGAACACTAAGGTAATACTGAGGCATTGTTAGGTATAGATTTCAGTATGAGAAAGTGTGGCCAGAAAAAAATGGATTGTCTAGAAAACAACTACAAACGCATGGAGGTTACATAACAGTAATGGTAATGGTTAGTGGTTTTTTTAATACTTTTCTAGTACACCAGAATCAGACCTTCTGATGACATGTAGACTAGTTCCTATCTTTAGATTCTCTGAATTATCAAAAAGAGTTGGCCTTTTAATTGTGATTATAGGAAGAAGAGATAAGCTTAGAGAAAAATACAGCAGTGTATTTCTAATTAGCATTTAGAGCTGTTAGCTTAGCCAGTCTAGATAACAGGATCGAGATGTGTGTTCTAGTGAGAAAGACATTTGAATATTATATTGATTTAGTGTAGGTCATTGTAGAGAGTATCTTTACTTTAAAATTCCATTTGTGTAGAAATGAAAAAGCTTTCGTAATATTGACCCATTAAAAAGTCAATTAGAAATACATGTCCGACAACATTTTTAAGACATTTTCTGTCTTATCAGGTCTTCAGACCCAAAGGATCAGGACGAAAACATTTCCATCAAGTTTCTTCCATCATCCAGCATGCATAAGCTTTACAAATTTTAATACTCTACTCAAGTTCCACCAGTGGAATTCAGTTGTTAATTGCCTGAAGTAATTTTGAGATGGTTCTGACCAAGTGTTCTAACTTTTTTTATCAACCCAAAACACAATATGGATACCATCTTGAAAAGCACATCTTCTCTTCAAGTTTCACTGATGGGATTCAGCTGAATCTTAGCTGAAATGATCCTGAGATGGTCTTGACCAAGAGTTGCTATTTTCTCTGGTCCATCTGAGACTCAGTTTGGCTGCCATCTTGAAAAACATACATTTTAAACTTTTCTCAAATGCCATCAGTGCTAGTGAGCTGAAAGTTGATAGGAATGCTGAGGAAGGGAAGCTGACAAAGTTTTATTTTAAGCATGATCAAAACTTCATTATAATGGCCGTTTTGTAACACGATTGGGCAATCATGGCTTCCCTAAACACCTCACAGTCATTAACTTCTTCTCAAGTTCGTTACTAGGATTTAGCTGAAACTTGCCTGAAATTATCCTGACCAAGTATTGTTATTTATCACGTTGGCTCAAAATACATTAATGTGCCCGTCATGACAGCCATCTTGAAAAACTTTTTTTCAAATTAACTTTTTCTCTAGTTCCGGTGATGCCAATGAGTTAAAACGATATGGGAAAGTTGAGAAACAAAATTGAAGAGTGTTGTATTCTGTTTTGCCTTTACTGTTGAAATATTCTGTACTTATTTAATTATTTAGAATCACTTCCCTGACCACTACCACTGCTGTTTAAAATCAGATGACCGTTAAGGCCTGTTGCTTCCTGTTACTTTGTATTTATCAGATGAAACCAATTAATTTCTGCAAGACAAGCCATATACCACAGGAAGTCAACAACAAGTTACACCTAAGCAAATTATTGTTAGAAATACAACTATGATCAAATTATTTTTGGAAAAGAAGCTGGGATGACGTGTATACTCTATCTATACAGGGATGTACATCTCGTTCTCTGTCTGTCTGATTAGTGGACAGTCTGAGAATAAATGACCAGTGGTCACACTGCCTGGACACCCTGTAATAAAGATAAGAGAGAAATAATCACTGACCATTATATAGGACATTTATTGCTGTAAAACCAATCAGTTTAAAGGTTTTCACCGATACTTTAGTGATGTCTGTCTGACAGTGGTGGATCATTAACACCCCTCGAAATCTCTTGGAGAATTACAATCGATTAAGTTGTCACGATGAATTCAATTGGTCGATTAGAATTTATTTTTGTGATGTTATAATGAATAGCATTGGTCAATTGGAATTCATTTATGTTTCAATGGTGCATTTCACTAACCAATCAGATCATAGAGAAATGTTCCCAACATATCATTGAAAAAAAAAATCTCATTATGAATCCATACAATGAAAATTTATTAAAATTCATAGCATTGATAATTTTTCTTATCATTAAACTAATAATGTTACATTAATAATCTTTTTAAAGTTTGACAATAGATCTGGTTAAAAAATCTCTTCATTTGGTCAGCTTATCAATATAGACAGAACCTATCAGCGATGCCTTAGATTACCTCTGTGTAACATGTATGCAGTATTGAGGTAGAATATCTCTGCATAACTCTGTACTAGTATGGCTAGGTATTATGTATGTATTATGTATGCTGTGTAGTATTATGGCTGGGTATTATGTATGTAGTATTGATATCTCTGTGTAACTCTGTACTAGTATGGCTGGGTATTATGTATGCAGTTTTGAGGTAGAATATGTCTGTGTAACTCTGTACTAGTATGGCTGGGTATTATGTATGCTATTGAGGTAGAATATGTCTGTGTAACTCTGTACTAGTATGGCTGGGTATTATGTATGCAGTATTGAATATGTCTGTGTATGGCTGGGTATTACTCAGTATTGTATCTCTGTGTAACTCTGTACTAGTATGGCTGGGTATTATGTATGCAGTATTGAGGTAGAATATCTCTGTGTAACTCTGTACTAGTATGGCTGGGTATTATGTATGCAGTATTGAGGTAGAATATGTCTGTGTAACTCTGTACTAGTATGGCTGGGTATTATGTATGCAGTATTGAGGTAGAATATGTCTGTGTAACTCTGTACTAGTATGGCTGGGTATTATGTATGCAGTGTTGAGGTAGAATATGTCTGTGTAACTCTGTACTAGTATGGCTGGGTATTATGTATGCAGTATTGAGGTAGAATATGTCTGTGTAACTCTGTACTAGTATGGCTGGGTATTATGTATGCAGTATTGAGGTAGAATATCTCTGTGTAACTCTGTACTAGTATGGCTGGGTATTATGTATGTAGTATTGAGGTAGAATATGTCTGTGTAACTCTGTACTAGTATGGCTGGGTATTATGTATGCAGTATTGAGGTAGAATATCTCTGTGTAACTCTGTACTAGTATGGCTGGGTATTATGTATGTAGTATTGAGGTAGAATATCTCGGTGCAGCTCTGTATTAGTATCACTGTAGTATTAAGGTTGATCACTTATCATCTTCAGGTCTTTGAGCTCTGTACCTTGTGCTACACCCATCTGGCCTCTAAGAAGTTCCATGTTGGCCTAGTATGTATGGCCTGTCACCCAAGCATTTTTCTCTCTGTCTCTTGTAGGCAAGGACAGTCCTGATTATTTCCAGACTTACATCAGAGTCATCGTATTTACTGCAGATGTAAGGTTATAGTGAACAGAAAGGAATATAGCATGGATTACATTAACATAGAATGTTATCATGCACATGTAGGGATATCACCTGGATTTTTTTTAATTCACAGGGAGATATCTATGACAATTAGGGCCTTGATTTATATACAGAAATTTATATTGTTCTATATTTAGGAATACATTTTTTTTATTTATTTATCTTTTTGCAGCTTGCTGCATCTTTGGTTAGTTTTTTTTACAGTTTCTCCTGTGATAGATAGACAATCAATCTTCCATTAGCCTGATTACTGCAAAGTGAAAATTTTCTCCTGGCAATTTATTGCAGGATTTATAGTTTGCAGCAGCAGCAGCAAGAACACACAAATATCCTATATATAAGTATTGGAGGAGTATGTATACCGTAGTCCTGATTATTTAAACTGAAATGATATCAAAATAGAAACAATACACCAATTATTGGTAATTTAATTACAATTTGTATATATACACAGACTGTTTTACAATTTATAGTTTAGTTTATTGGCGTGGATTAAGTTTCCGAAGAAAAACCATGGCAGATTTGGTTTTCATAATCCTGACATTTCAAAGCTAGTTTTGTGTTAACTGTAAGTGATAATGACCTCCTCATTTCCCACAGGGATGTGCTTCAGTAAACAGTAAAACAATTATGCCACCTCTTTGCACAACAAGATGAGATAAACCTGTTTGACCTTTATGTTAGAACAATTTTGTAATTATCATATTTAGCTTGGCTACTGATGCTGGTTGTTGTGTTTATGTGGCTCAGCTCTATTTAATACTTTACCCTACTAAAGTGCCAAACACAATTTTGTTCTATTATAAAAATCACTGTAATTGGTCCTAATGTGTTCCCACAACTGAATAAAAAATAAACTGCTGCAGATAATTATAACAAAATGTGTGTACCATTGTTTTGTCAGTAAGTGAATTGTGTTGCACCATGGTTTTGTCAGTAAGTGAATTGTGTTGCACCATGGTTTTGTCAGTAAGTGAATTGTGGTGTAACATTGTTTTGTCAGTAAGTGAATTGTGGAGTAACATTGTTTTGTCAGTAAGTGAATTGTGATGTAACATTGTTTTGTCAGTAAGTGAATTGTGGGGTACTGTTGTTTTGTCAGTAAGGGAATTGTGCTGTACCAGGGCCTTTGTTTTGTCAGTAAGTGAATTGTGGAGTAACATTGTTTTGTCAGTAAGTGAATTGTGTTGTACCATTGTTTTGTCAGTAAGTGAATTAAGGTGTACTGTTGTTTTGTCAGTAAGTGAATTGTGGTGCACCATTGATTTGTCAGTAAGTGAATTGTGGTGTAACATTGTTTTGTCAGAAAGTGAATTGTGGTGTAACATTGTTTTGTCAGTAAGTGAATTGTGGTGCAGATGGTCAGTATAAAAATTTATTGGTGTTTAGGCCATGTCTATCCTGCAATACATACTGTTAACAGATTTGTAGAGATAACTATATCATTACAGGGGAAATTCTGATACAAATACAGTACAGTTGTAGAAGGAATCTTTTTATAGAAATGGAGACTTCTTGAGCAGTTAAAGTGTTACCTAATTTCTGAATCAGAATTTTTTTTTTATTGAAAGGGACATGAAGAGTACAAAATGACACAATGAAGTTCTGTTTCGGGAAATGAAATAAAGCATAAATGTCAGCTTCAGAGATAAACTCTATACCAGTTCTGACTTGGACACATCTAGATGGGTTTTAATGTTTAACACGAACTGAAGTTTAGGATTAAGTTTTCCCTCAATGGACTATTTAGTAAGTTGCATATTGTATCCAGACATAACTTAGACATGTGTGCCTATCATCTTTCATACATAACTAAGATTTTTGTTTTAAAACTTTTTATACACCTGATGAGCTTATCATTTAGTCATTTATTCCAGAATATTATTATCCTAGTCTTGATTATAGCATTCTACTTTTACTTTATAATATAAAGAAGGTTGGGACAAGACCACAAACAGTATCCAATGAAAAGGTATTGGATCTGTTTTCTATACAATACAAAGTAACGCCAATTGCCAAATGGTATTTTTTAGTTATTTCTGGTTGAATCACACAATAAATACTATTTCATGATATTTCATCATTTCTGTTTATTGTCTGCCGCTGTTACATGTTTACTTTTTGCCAGGTATAATCTCTCCAAACAAGCAAGAAAATCAGCCAAGACTCCGGCAATAAACGAGCTATTGTCTTGGTGTTTCTGTTAAGTACCTGACAGCCAAGATGAGAACTGTCATTTAGTCATTAACACCTTAAAACAGTCCAAATTGGCACCAATCTGGAGGAGATCGTTTGTTGTCTCGAATTGGACTAATGTTTTATTTCTTTTACAGATGTCCTGTAATGCAATATGTTGTGATGATCATCAGGACACTAAGATTGTCCTATAATGTTTAATCAAGTCTTTTGTCTTCCAGGCGGGCTAATTTGCCACCCATTTGTTTAGGTATATACAACAACATATAGTGTCATGTGTCTATAGTTTTTTAGATAGACAGCCTCTCATTTTAGAAGGTTTTTGTCTACAGAGTGTTGATTTGTCGCCTTTGGTGTTGCGGGAGGTAACCTCATATATACAGCTGTGATAATTACATGTCATATTGTTATCTGCCTCTACATCTTAATGTTTTTTCCTGTCGTGTTAGATTATAAGTTATTTCCCAACTGCATCAGATAATAGACTTTAATTTTCCCTTATTATCAGATAATAGAGTTTTCCTTCCTTTGTCAGATAATAGAGTTTTTTTTCCTTTTGTGCCAGATTTTTGTATGGAGCTTTTTCTCTACTCTGTCAGATTTCAGAGGTTTTTTGTCTTCCTTTGACAGATTATCAAGGTTTTTACTACCTATGTCAGATTATAGAAGTTTTTTCCTCAACATGTGAGGTTATGGAAGAATTTTCTCTCAATGTCAGATTATAGAGTTTTTTTCTCAATGTTATGTAGTAAAGGTTTTCACATTGATTTCAGATTATGGAAGTTTTCTCTTGATTATCAAGATTTTTCCATTAATGGCAGATTATCAATGTATTTTCCCTCAATCCCAGATTATAGAGGTTTTTTCTCCACCTATATAGATCCTTTTAGAAGCACATACAGATGGTTTAGGAAGGATGTCTTGCTTAAGTAAGAAACCAAGTAACCATTGTGAAAACATACATGGTGGAGTAGAGGACCCCAAACCTTTAAATTTCTAATTGGGGAATCAAACCTAAGTTGACTAGATTAAAGGGAAGCACTGTGTTTTGGGAATCCTGAAGTGTATCAGTGTTTCTATTGAAAGGATTCACCATGTTGATCTGATGACAAACTGCTGTACAACTTCTCTTTGCTTTAAAGTCTTTTTACTTGAAAAGGTTAAAAACTTATATTTGGAGGAGTGACATGAATGGAGAAGGAATGGGAATAGATTAAATTAGAAAATGTGGAGTCTTGGTTCTAGAGGTGGTTGAAGAGAACATGTTTAGTCTCTGTCATGGAGGAGGTTTTGACGAGAATATGTGTCTCAGTCATAGAGAATGTCTTGAAGAGATATGTAGAGTCGCAGCCAAAGAGGATGTGTCAAAGAGAATGTATGGAATCTCAGTCGTAGAGGAGGTCTTGAAGAGAATATATGATGCTTCACTCATAGAAGAGGTATTGAAATGTTATATGAAACCTGTTTAGATATGGTCGTAATCTGTGGTAATACACAATAACACAATGAAACTTGTATAGATACTCCCATAATCTAAAGAAATAACCGAATAACATTACAAAAACAGAAACAAGGACACGCAGAAGACATCTAATCTTGTTCCCAACACGTCTGAAATGTTTGTAACAGATGTTACGTAGATGTACAGCATTAATCAGCTAATGTAGCTAGTCCACTTAGACAAGGATCAACTTATCATGTCGTGCTCCCCAGTCTGATGATACCTAACAGACATTCGTATCAGAACAGTAATCTGTCATGCATAAGTCACGTTAAACTTGGACAGCATTGAGTGGGAGAGTGTTAGTAAATATGTGATGTTACCTACACAATTAGGCTGCAAGTACACCAGGTATATCTACTGTGAACGTCAAAGACCAAGGTCAAACATAAGTATAATATATAGGTATATATATCTTGTATTGTACATCTTCTACTGCAGAGGTCAGAGATGAAGGTGAGACATGTAGTTAAGCATACAGAGAAATGACAATTGTTTTGTTGTCTTACCTCAGTGTATAAAAATGATCATAGTGTGTTACATGATGATAAAATACAATCTTTATCTAAAAATTAATTCTCACAGAAAGTGTACCTCTTTTTAAAGACAAATGTTTTGATATTTCTTTTTCGTGTGTGTGCAATAAAACCATATGGCTTGATTGGAGATGTAAAAATTCCATAGAGAAGTACAGATCTTGTACTTTTCCATGCTTTTGTTCCTTTGGCATGTTTAAACATATTTCTTGCACACCATGGAGAGCCGAGAAATGCATTGTAAGTGTCTGAAATTAAGAGGTGTAATTCAATTTAGACCTATTAGCAGAACAATGGAGGAATTTGGCCGTTTACATTGGTGTGACAGAACTGTCTTGACTCCACCTGACATATAAGTCTTTGAATGCCACTGCCTATCACTGTTTCACACTTTCTCTGACTCTTTCGCATTTCTCTTGCTAAATGTACCTGTATTACACAAGTGCTTCTACCAGCTACTTTGTTTTTGTGGAATTTGGCAGGTGTATAGTGTTCCTCATGTTCGTTTGTCCTGCCCCATCAGTTCTGTCGCAGCCTACCTTGTGATCCTGCTCAGAATCAATGTTATCTTGAGAGCATTTGAACAGATTAGTTTCTTTTTTACTCCATTGTATTGTAACTTCGAATTCTACTCCTAATCAGATTCTGGTTTGTCCTAGAAGTACATGTCTTAGGGAAATTGTCTAGCTCTGTGTAACATTTGATATCTCTGTGTGTTTATTTTCTTGGTTGGAGTACAGGTAGTACTGCATGATCATGTCTTCCTGCTATAGATCAAGAATTTCTAATTTAGTCAGTAGAACACCAGGCTAGTACTGTTTGTCCTACTGATATGGTGAGAGAGAATTTCTTTTTGGCAGTAGAACACCAGGCTAGTACTGTTTGTCCTACTGATATGGTGAGAGAGAATTTCTTTTTGGCAGTAGAACACCAGGCTAGTACTGTTTGTCCTACTGATATGGTGAGAGAGAATTTCTTTTTGGCAGTAGAACACCACGCTAGTACTGTTTGTCCTACTGATATGGTGAGAGAGAATTTCTTTTTGGCAGTAGAACATCAGGCTAGTACTGTTTGTCCTACTGATATGGTGAGAGAGAATTTCTTTTCGGCTGTAGAACATCAGGCTAGTACTGTTTGTCCTACTGATACGGTGAGAGAGAATTTCTTTTTGGCAGTAGAACATCAGGCTGGTACTGTGTTTTTCCTGATATTATGGGAGAGAATTTCTGTTTAGGAAGTAGAATGTGAGGCATGTATTTTTTGTCTTTCCGATATGGTGAGACAGAATTTCTTTTTAGGAAGTAGGATGAGAGGCTGGTGGGAGGGGGGAGGTATTGTTTGTCCTACTGGTACATTATGGTGTATGTTTTTTTGTTCACTGCACCAGAAAGTTTTTATATCAACAATACTTATTGTTAATGGTTGACTTGTTGGTGACGATTGGCAATGTTGACAACAGTACTTGGTTGTTTATATTATTTGCTATGGTAACAATGTTTTATACCTCCCTAGTATGTTGGTACTGATATGTTTTGTGGTACTGACATGTGGTTTGGGCCAATCGTGGTTACACAACTCCACACCGGGAGGCAGGCTCTATGATCCCCTGCCAAATCCTGGTAGACTGTGTTGCCATATTATTGGGGGCTTAACTGTCCTAGTCTGTAGACGCTACAGACAGTACCTAGAGATCTATACATATGTTTGTCATAAGCGTAATACCTTCCATTTATACACTGAACATAAATAATCTCTATAAGATGAAATAAAGAATTGTTAGAAGAGAATGTGACACTGAATGGAATGTCTTTCCCCATACAACAGTGATCTTGTTTACTGGTGCAAGCTAAATTCATTAATATATGAAATCCCTCATCATATCAAATGTCCCCCCTTGGAATCTGACCCAGCGTTGTAGCAATTTCTCTCCCTGTCTCAAAGTTTCCTTTGGGATAGAACCAGTAACTCCTCTCTTGAAAAATCATGTTTCTTAAGCTTTCCTGAAGGTTTTACCCAATGCTTGTCAGACCAAGGCTAGGAATTTTATCTATTTCAGGGCCCAACATCCAACACCAATAAAAATGAACCATAAATTTACTGATGATCAAATCCAAACCATGGCATACTGTAAAATTTATGATGTACACAGGACCAAAGATTTTTTTTCCTGGTCACATCTATAGGAAGCAGCTATTAAATTACTTTGGTGGTACAATGAAATGCTACCTCATATCATATTGATATGATTTATTAATTATCTGACAAATTAATTTATCCCCTTATAGTTACAGGTACATGTCTCTCTAAGCTTTGTAATGCCCATCATCATTATACATGAATAATGATAGTCCTTCTTACACACATAGCGATATGATGTTATAAATGAAGGACTCCTGTGCAATGTCATCGTATCAAACACAGGGCTTGGATTTTGTGCATTTTAAAATGCCTCCGCGAAACAAAGTCTGTTTGAAATATGATCCGTATCTTTGTCAAACTTTTCAGGTCTTCTCTGACAAAATCTCGGTAGAATAAACCTGGAATTTTGTATGTAGCAAATGACAACATATATATACACACTATTGCCGTGGTATCAAAATGACTGAAACTTAATTACGGTGTTCAATAATTGTGGTTGTTAGATTGGTAATTTGAAGGTTTTCATCATTTTTGTGTCTATATACTTTGACATGGATAAAAATGAAACCATTTTTTAATGAATAATATAAGAAAGGATGGACTTTCCATTTTGTTTCAGTTACACAGGTATAACTACAATTGAAGTTGGCAAATCTTACACTCGTCAGTTATTCCATTTAACATAGTTTAATTGTAGTTATTGTTTTATATCCTAAACAGAAAGTTCATCCTTAATTCTGTGTTGTTAATATGTGATATATCAGTCAAGGATACATTCACAGTTATCCCCCTTGTAATTATGTGGTTATCAAACCCTTATATCTTCCAGGCTCATGGAGTGAGTGTTACAGGCTGGGATGTGGCCCAGGAGGGGAGACAACTCGGCCAGTCTACTGTAAGCTGATTAGCTCCAATGGAGTCATCACCACTACTCATGAGTCAAACTGCGGCCACATTCCTAAGCCACCAGAGCGGCAGGAATGTTTCAAGGTGTGCCGCGAGCACCGCTATGAGGTCCGATGGGCATGGACCCCATGGGAACAGTGCAAATTGGAGCCCGGGGTCAAAGTCTGCGCAAAAGGTCGAGGCATCTCATACCGCAATGTGTCTTGTGTCTGGAAAGAGAATGGAAAAGTTGAAAAGGATTCAGTGTGTTTATCATTCGAGGAAAAACCTGCAACAAAAAAACGGTGTGAACTGCGTTGTCAGCAGGACTGTGTTGTGACGGAGTTCACTCCTTGGACCAGCTGTGATCAATGTAGAGTTTTAAATAAAACACGGACACGGACTATTCTGGTGCCAGATTTTAATGGCGGCCAAATATGTCCACGTTTCTCTGACTTTAAGCCTTGTCAGAACTGTTCTGAGATGTTTTTCCTTTCGGTGGATGCCTGGACACATTGTGTACCATTCTCGTCTACCAGCTCAGATCAGAACCCCAACTATCCTGTGATAGGTCACCAAACACGCAAAATTAAATGTGTGAACACATTCGGAGCTCTTGTCAACTGGAGGTAAGATCCATCTTCTAATTCTGATAAATACTCCCACAAATTTTACAAGTTCCTAACTGCCAACACTAGGCTGAAGTTGGACCATTCTCTGATCTATATACAGATGGTTTAGATGAAACATTAGTGATAACATGGATAGATATTGGCTAACTGAATACTGTATTAAGTATATACAACTCACATTAATTATGAACACACTTGATTAACATTTATGCATTTTGAATGAATAAAAACCTCTTTTATTTGTCAACGATTTACAAAGTAACAGGGTAGAGTCATCTTTGTTAGTTATCAAATTAAACCTACTAGATATTTCCAGTAATGAAGTTTATTTTTCATTATTATCATTACCATTTCTTACATCACCTCTGTTTAAAATTTATGGGGTCAGGATCAGAAGTATCACAAAGAGGTTTTGTTGAGATGGATATGATTTTGATACTGCAATAGACAATGTTGTACTCTTACAGATATTGTCGTGACCGCTTGAGTCTCCAGGAGCCCATTGTAGATCATCAAGCTTGCATCATTCCTAAGAATTGTATTGTCTCTGAGTGGTCGTCATGGGACCGCATCAACAGCAGCTGTATTGACAGTACGGGTATGAAGAGGGTGGGTCTTATCAAGCGCTCTCGTCGTGTCATCCAACTTCCTGTAGGAACAGGAATAGCTTGTCCAGACCTTGAAGAAGTTACACAAGTACAAGGAACAGCCCAACGCAAATGTCCAAAGTAAGGAATGAAGGAATGTCACGTGACTAAAGCAGATGTCTTCTGATCCATTACAGTGCAGGGTTTTTACATCCCCAACATTTTAAAGGGGTATGGAGGTGGTGAGGGGGATATACTGTTACCCATTGTCCCTCTCATTGGTTAGTGTCCCGTTCTGAATTAATGTCATATCTTGAATCCGGACAGATTGGGCTCATATTTACCTCAGTGGTGTCCTAACATCAATTTCTACACCTTATCATATTAAGGTGGTCAGCAGTCAAATGGTCCAAGGTCACATCTGATTACTTCTACAAATTTTTCAAACAATGGTACTTTTATTCTCTAGAGCAGGAGTATTATGTCTTGATTGATATTTCTGATTCTAGAATGAAGTGGATTGTATCAGGCTGGTCAGGTTGTCAGCCTGTAAATGGGTTGAAGCAGTGTAGTACAGGATTACAACACCGGAAGGCCATCTGTGTGGAGGAAAATCGTAAGTCAACATTTCCCAGCATTAATATAAGCTTCTCTCAAGGAGGCCAGATTATTATGTCTATAATGACTGGATCTCATCAGTGTTATTTTTCATTATTAACTGCAAACATTAATAATCAAAACTCCAAACATCAGTGATAATTGATCACCAACTTACTTGCTGGTTTATATCACCAACTCCAAACTTAAATGATGGTTAATATCACTGACTCCAAACTTACATAATGGTTTATATCACCAACTCCAAACTTAAATGATGCTTTATATCACCAACACCAAACTTAAATGATGGTTTATATCACCAACTCAAAACTTAAATGATGGTTTATATCACCAACTCCAAACTTGAATGATGGTTTATATCACCAACTCCAAACTTAAATGATGGTTTATATCACCAACTCCAAACTTGAATGATGGTTTATATCACCAACTCCAAACTTGAATGTTGCTTTATATTACCAACACCAAACTTAAATGATGCTTTATATCACCAACTCCAAATATAAACAATGGTTTATATCACCGACTCAAGACATCAGTGATGGTTTATATCACCAACTCCAAACTTAAATGATGGTTTTTATCACCAAATCCAAACTTAAATGATGCTTTATATCACCAACTCGAAACTTCAATGATGCTTTATATCACCAACTCAAGACATAAATGATGGTATATCATCAGCTCCAGACATAAGTGATGGTTTATATCACCAACTCCAAATGTAAACAATGGTTTATATCACCAACTCAAGACATAATTGATAGTTTATATCATCAACTCCAAACATCAATAATGGTTTATGTCACCAACTCCAAACAATAATGGTTAATATCTTGCCATTGTAGATGATGGTCAACAGAAACCAGTAGATGACAGCAAGTGTTTAGATGACCGACCCCTGACCTCCCAGACATGTCGAGCAGACTGTCATTGGGATTGTACAGTGTCTTTATGGTCTATGTGGTCAGACTGTAAAGTGACCGACTGTGAACAATATGCTCGGAAAAGGCGTGCTAACCTCAACACAGGTAAAGTCTGATCAAAACGAATATAGTACCGTGTGTATATAGACTAATATTTTTAATCCTGGATAAGGAAATAATTTACTTTGTCAATATATCAGTACACAGTTTACCATAGAGCGGTTCATATAGAAAAGTGTTCTAGATACAAAAACACACTGTCATAGTTTACACTGGATTTATGGTACCCATTTAGATTTTAGTAGACTTGACCAAATCAAAGTGCAGGGGAGCCATATATATATGTCTCATTGTTTTTTGGTCAAAATTTTCATATTCGTGTGATCAAATTCTTCTTCATGTCTTCATATGTGTCATTAAACAAAAACTTAATTTTGTTGAATTTTGACTGAATACTTGAGAAATTTTGTTATCCATTAAGTTACTTCTGATATGAGTTAACAAGTGTCTGGTTTCCAGGACAACGGTACAGAACACGTGAGACTCTGACCCTCCCTGGGTCTGGGGGCCAGCCCTGTCCTCACCTGAGTGAAACACAGAACTGTGATCCGGAGCCCTGCTACAACTGGAAGGTGGTCACCCGACCCTGTATCCTCCGCAACACCAATATGGGTGAAGCGTGTGGCGTAGGCATCGCTCACCGCACTCTTGCCTGCCTCAACAAGTATAAGGTGAGAAGCTAGGCAGTAGTGGAAAAGACTTCATTTAACTGCATCATCAACAAATAAGTGTTTTGTTTCAGATCAAATGCTCAAGCTTATCCTTCCAACCTTTCAGATCGGTCACAAGCTTAGTTTGAATATGTGAATGATAGTTTATTTGTGAAGTCACACAAAATTTTTGCTGGAAATGCATAAGTTGGAAAGAATGGATGATCGTTTTGTGATCCTGAGAATAAAAATGTTAATTTATATTTTCTTTACATATTTTATGTCAATTATAATTTGATTCAAACTAAAATAAATTCCACGTTGTAAGTGTAATCTGTAAAATGGACCAGTCATTTTACTGGTGAATCAAGGTTGTTCCACATCACAACAGTCACACAGTGTAGATCATTTATACTTCTAATGACACTTTTTTCTAGTTCATTGATATAGTGATATGCCATGTAGATATCAATACCTGTTGTCTCTGGCCATGTACTATCTATATTGGTTCTGAGGTATTTCTAACTCAGCTGATCTAAGTTACCATTGTGTCCACTAACTTTTCCTTCAGATCCGTGTATCTGACAGCCTGTGTCTAGAATTCCGCGAGCGTCCAGAAACTCAAGTCCAGTGCGAGATACCTTGTCCTAATGACTGCGTGGTGTCTAATTGGGGGCCATGGTCGGAGTGTCCAGACCGATGTCAGACGGGCAATCTCAGAGAACGGGCCATCAAACGACGAAAACGCACGATACTAGCACGTCCATTTTCAGGTAAGTGTAAGACATTTTGTTATACATAGTGCGCTGAAGAGAGATGTGATCTGATGCATACACCATAGGAATAACAAAGAGAAGTTTAAATGTATGCAAAGAGAGATAACTCTTGTAAATCAAGACATGTACTTTGTTGTCAGATTTCATAGCTTTCTTCTCTATTTGATTCTCAGGAAACGTATTTTGACAAAAGTATTCAGTTATTTTTGCCTCTTTGTATTATTTTTCAATGGAATCAGCAACTATATTACTGCTGAATAATTCACTAGATGCAACAATAGCAAATTAATACTTGTATCCTGTATTTTTGTCATTTTATCATTCCTCTGAGATGAAAGCATGTGACCATGTATATATATGAAGCTATCATACAGCAGACTCATATCCCAAGTCATTTCTGTATTATATTTAAGTATATATATCTGATTTCAGGAGGGGGTGAATGCCCTAACCCACGTGAGTTAGAGGAGACAGCCGACTGTTCCACCATCATTGAGTGTGCCTTGTTCATGTGGCAAGCTGACAACTGGGGTGTTTGTCAGCTGGAGGATTTGACACGCCCTTGTGGGCGGGGCACACAAACTCGTGGAGTAAAGTGTTACGATTCTCAGGGAAAACTGGAATCAGATGAAAAGTGAGAGATTGCAATATATCTATTTCTAGTAAATTAATTACAGTTTTATTTATTACAAGTACACTCAAAACTTGTTATCTCAAAATTCAAGGGACATTGGAAAATATTTTGAATCATCCAAATTTTGACTCAAATGAAGCGTATAGATAAGGTTGACGGTATCGGTATATTAATTACAGGTATATTAATTATATGGATATTCATTACAAGCACCAATCTGCTGTACTTGGTGGGAATCACTCTAAATGTATGTTCTGATAAACAGTTCTGACAACATGAATTGATGTTTTCGTGTCTTTAGGTGTACGGAGAAAGTTAGACCTGTTGCCATCAAAGTGTGCACAGTACCATGTCCTCAGGACTGCATTGTCACCGAATATTCTGACTGGTCCGAGTGTTCTGCTACCTGCTGGGAAGGTTAGTTATAACAGAAAGGATACAAAACATCACAATTCATAATCATATCACATCCATTTTGTAAAGTCTTGTAACCTTTAATCTGGCTACCGTTGTCAACGCTTAGTGAACCTTCTCATTATCATTGTGATTTTTCTGATTTGCAATTTAAGATTTGTCACTGCAGCTGTTTTTGTGTAACAAATAGGAAATTATATAACACTACAATGGATAGAAATTTAAATAATATCATAATGACAAATATGATATAACAGTAGGTCAGTGTTAGTTTAACTAAAATTACTAAATGCAATCATTCTTCATGACAGCTGGAGAAAACGTCCCAACAAGGACACGGAAGCGCTTCATCCTACAGAACCCAGACAACAATGGTTCACCTTGTCCAGAGATGTTGGAGGAGACACAACGATGCCTCAATCTTCCATTGTGTAATCAGTTCAGCTGGGTAAAAACCAACTGGAGCTCCTGTGTTCTTCCTCCTGTTGTCAGAGCCTGTGGCAAGGGAATCCGCACCAGGAGTAAGTTAATGTCAGGGGCTGTGGTAAGGGAATCTGTACCAGGAGGTAGTTAATGTCAGGGGTTCTGGTAAGGGAATCTGTACCAGGAGTAAGTTAATGTCAGGGGCTGTGGTAAGGGAATCTGTACCAGGAGTAAGTTAATGTCAGGGGCTGTGGTAAGGGAATCTGTACCAGGAGTAAGTTAATGTCAGGGGCTGTGGTAAGGGAATCTGTACCAGGAGTAAGTTAATGTCAGAGGCTGTGGTAAGGGAATCTGTACCAGTAGGAAGTTAATGTCAGGGGCTGTGGTAAGAGAATCTGTACCAGGAGTAAGTTAATGTCGGGGGCTGTGGCAAGGGAATGTGTACCATGAGTAAGTTAATGTCAGGGGTAGTGGTTAATATCAGAGTAAGTGGTAGGGGAATTTGTATTTGACAGACTGTGTTTAGAATTCCATGAGCATGGAGAAACTTAAGTATAGTGTGACATACCTTGTTCTAATGCTTTCAGGTCTAAACTTGACAAATTTGAGAAAAAAGAATAAAAAAGTGACATTTACCTTTAAACTTTTTGAGTGTGAAAAGGTAAAATTTGTTGTCGAAATTGGTTAAAATTGATTAAATGCTGCCCACTTTAAATGCCAATGGAGCATTATTGTTTTTTTCTGAACATTGATTGCATTTTTGATGAACATTGAATGCCAGGTGATTGATGCAGGCCTATTGGGCATTTTGTTTTGGAAAAAAAAAATCTTAATAGAAACTTCAGATCACCTTTTTTTATGAGGGGACAGTATTGTTAAGTATGAAGTTCAGATTAAGTTGTTTCCCCACTGTTCTAATCACTGTGTATATTGTCATGTTTAGATGTGACCTGTAGGAGTGAGAACAGTACAAAACAAGCTATTGATGTGTGTCTGAGATATGCTGGAGCCATGCCCCCCATGTACAGTACATGTTATGTGTCATGTGAGGAGGATTGCCTTTTCTCTGACTGGGCAGATTGGAGTGTTTGTGTTCAAGGATGTAATGGGAAACAGTTCCGAGATCGTCAGCCAATCAAAGGTAAGCAGGGAAACAGCTCAAAGATTTTTAACCAATCAAACGTAAGCAGGATAACAGTTCCAAGATTATTAACCAATCAAAAATAAGCAGGATAACAGTTCAAAGATTATTAACCAATCAAAGATAAGCAGGGAAACAGTTTCAAGATTGTCAATCAATTAAAGATGAAGTGTAAGCAAGACCGTCCACAAATTTGAGCTTGATGTGCAAATATTTCAGTCCTAGGCAGATGTAAGTTAAGAATTGTATTACCTATATAACCATTGTATACCTATATAACTGACAAAACTGTAAAAAGTTTGTATAAGTGACTGATTGCGACTATATATATGTATGAAGATGACTTTTAGATAAATATTATTTTGATGGACAGGTTCGAAGTCAATGCCATCAAGATGTTCGGACATACGTCGTTACCCACTGTATGAACACCGACCTTGTTATTGTAAAACACTGGAGCGTATCATCATCGGTGAATGGTCCCAGTGTATACTTGACCCGCCCAACAGACATGATCTAATGATGACCCACCTCTCGGGGCACCGAGGTATTCGATTGGCTAGAAATATCACTAATCCTGAAACTGGAAACAGCTGTGGGCCAGGCCATAAATATAAAGTGGTTGCCTGTCGTAATGCGATGAATGCTATGGAATCAGCTGAAAAGTGTGCAACGGATGGCAAAGGTATTTTTTCATTATTTATTGTAATAAAGATACTGTCAGATCAGATCCAAAGATCAAAATAAAGGATAAAGATTTACATCAGACTTCAGGATAAATGTTTTACATCCGATCTCAGGACAAAGATTTTACACCATATCTCAGGACAAAGATTTTATATCAGATCCCAGGACAAAGATATTGTTGCATGTATTAGATCCTAGTGAAAGTTTTTAAAACAAATTTACTGTTCAGTATTTACTGTGGTAGAGTATTTTCGATTAGTTATTAATAATTTGACTTAATTTACTAGACGCTGCACAACTGATTTACTTTAAAAGTACTCCTCAACCTTCATTTCTTAATGAATTATAGAGTCTTACCCAATACTCAATATAAAAAATGAAAAAAAAAAAAAAAACTCAAAATCTAGAATTTTAAAGTTGGATTTCCACATTTTTTCTGTTTCTGATGTTATACAGACACCAAGCAGAAGGCGTGTAGGATACCATGTCCTGTGGACTGTAAGATGTCTGAATGGAGCAAATGGAGTGATTGTCCCACTAAGTGTGGTGCTGGCGTCATACAACGCTTCCGTAACAATATGAAGCTTCCATCGCCTGGAGGACGTCGATGTCCTTCCTTAGACAGCACGTCAGATGAGGTGAGGTTCTGAACTAGTTGAATCATCTGAATATTGTCTGCTCCAGTTTTGTAATAGTACAAAATATTGTCTGTACAGTAATTACTTTTGTATAGCAAGTATTAACACTGGGTACATTTTGCATTGTAGGAAATCCAGACTCGTCTGTGCCATCCTGAGTGTGTCCAGTACACATGGAAAGCCTCTGACTGGGATATGTGTATGCCTCCAGTTGGAGAGAGGTGTGGAGACGGACAGCAAAACAGACATGTCAGGTATATTAATTAAGCACAACATCCTCAATCCTACCCACTATACAACATTCTCTCACCTAATTCTACAGTACCCACTATACAACATCCTCTCTCCTAATTCTACAGTACCCACTATACAATGTCCTCACTCCTAATTCTACAGTACCCACTATACAACATCCTCTCTCCTAATTCTACAATGTCCTCACTCCTAATTCTACAGTATCCACTATACAACATCCTCTCTCCTAATTCTACAACACCCATTATATAATGTCCTTACTTCCTAATTCTACAGTATCCACAATACATTGTTCTCACTCCTAATTCTACAATACCCACTATACATTGTCCTCACTCCAAATACTACTTTATCAAGTCATACTATATTCCCTATGTTTTCTTGTATAAAATCATTGGAATTTTCTTATAGCCACAGAAGTTCTCTTATCCTCTAACAATTTTCTGTGTTTCAAACATTCAGTTACTGTTGAAAAAGCTTAAGATAACTAGAATGTTTTATCAGTAACCTCTGGTAATTTCAATAAGATTTCAGAGTAGTCAAACATTGTGGTTCTAATGCTATTGAAAACTGTCAAAACTTCACAAAGTTCACTTTTTGCTTTCTTCACCTTTCAGCTGTAATGCTGTTAATATCAACGGAGTGATGACGGAGCGTGTTGACGATATAAATTGTGCTGGCCTTCCAGAACCTCGCAGTACTCGTTCTTGTTACCTCCCCTGTCCTGGAGATTGCGTACTAAGTGAATGGGAAGAATGGTCAACATGCCAACAGGTATTCAACCAACATATCTTATGTTTACTGTCCTCACTAAAGTGTTTGTTTTTTCATCTAAGGGGCCGAATAGATACCATTCAGTTGTTCTGCTAGCCAGTTAGGATGTATTCTGGTTCGATCACCTCAGAGTTCAGGGCAATTAAGTCATTCCACACGCCACTTCGGATGTAGTCTGCTTTGACAGTGTTTGGTCTACTCATACACTTTTCCTATTGGAAAGTGCTGAAAGTATTGCTGATACTGTTAAACTCTTCAACAGTGGAAGAAAATTTGTCACCATATGTGTTTATTTTCTAACATATAGAAGTAATTATGTGAAAAAACTAAAATATTTACAGAATTCTTGATCAGTGATTTGAAATATAAGACTCTGCTGCTCGATATAGAACCCCATGTACACAACCTTACAATGATATACAGGATGTGATACTCCCATCAGATATGACATTTCCCCAACCAGCCGTAGCCACTATAAAGTTACTTGATCCTATTGTGACGGTTTATGTGATCCGGTTCTTCCTCTTCTAGCCATGCAACCACAACCAGATGCAGCAGCGAGAAAGAACTATAATGCGTGAATCGGCATCTTACTCCGAGTACCAGAGCACATGTCCGCCGCTGAGAGAGTCCCGACCCTGTATCAAGGATGAAAACTGTATTGAGTACTCATGGGAGTTGTCCCAGTGGACAACTTGTCTGGTTAACAATGGTTTAGATGACTGTGGGGTCGGACATAAGGAACGCTACGCCATCTGTAAAGACCACATGAGGCGTGTTGTGGATAACAAGCTGTGTAAAAGTGTATGTTTTTTTATTGTTGGTAGTGACGTGGTAATATTTTATTTAGATTTTGTATAGAGAGAGATACAATTCAAGTCAGGAAACTAAGTTTTTGTTTTAAGCAGATTGTTGGAGGGATATTACATATCATTAAGTTTATATAAACTCTGATGTTATTGATTTGAGTCTAAGTTCAATTGTTCTCTGATCTATAGTGTTGATATCATTGGTTCTATTGTATTTAGTAAACAAATCACAAAGTCTGAATTTACGGGAAGATTTCTCTAGAAGATATAGAGAAATCAGTTCTTACTGATATTCTTGTCTAAAATGTTATCATTTCAGTATGTATCCTGTATGTATATATTTCTATTAAAGCTGAAAAATTGAAAAATTTTGAAACTATTTGTTTCAACAGGTGCATGGCCAGGTAACAGAGCCGTTAGTTGTGTCATGTGAGATACCATGTGATGTGGACTGTCTGTTATCTGATTGGTCACCATGGAGTGCATGCAGCAAAAGTTGCGGACTTGGTAAGTTTCAAATTTTGTAAGTGATTGACTTAAGTTATCTAATTGTTAACTTGATCAGGCGTGGACTCGATAGGTCAAGACCACATCACTTTCTATTGTTTGTTACAGAATTGAATATCTACAATTTATATAAAAAATTTCAGGTACCAAAAAGAGAAACCGTTCAATCGTACAACAGTATATCGGTAATGGCCGTCCTTGTCCACCCATCCTCTCTCAGGCAATGCACTGCTTCTCCCGCGGATGCTACAAGTGGCAGATCTCTCCATGGTCTCAGTGTGCAACACAAGTAAGCTTCATCCCTCTAGAACAATACATATCAGTTTTATCTCTCCTATACAACATCAATAAGCTTTATTTCTCTAGTACAACACAAATAAGCTTTATTCCTCCAGTACAATACAGATAATCTATATCCCTACAGTACAACAAAGATAAGCTATATCCCTCCAGTACAAATAAGTACATATCCCTACAGTACAACACAGATAAGCTTTATCCCTCCAGTACAACACAGATAAGCTATATCCCTCCAGTACAACACAGATAAGCTATATCCCTCCAGTACAACACAGATAAGCTGTATCCCTCCAGTACAACACAGATAAGCTGTATCCCTCCAGTACAACACAGATAAGCTGTATCCCTCCAGTACAACACAGATAAGCTGTATCCCTCCAGTACAACACAGATAAGCTGTATCCCTCCAGTACAAATAAGTTATATCCCTCCATTACAACACAGATAAGCTATATCCTTCAAGTACATCATAAAATAATCAAGTATATAAAAAGGACTTATATGATTTCACAGTTGGGAGTATGTGGTCATGGAGTACAGAAGAGGAACATCACATGTCGCAGTGACAAGGGACTGATGGTCGACTCATCTCGCTGTCCTCGTGATCTCACCACCATGGTCTCACCGGTAGGTTCATCTCTCTCCTAGTTGTATCAGCTTTTGATGTTAAATTTCTGTACTACACCACTTTGAAATAACTGCTATATTTTAGACATATTTTGTGGTACATTTTCTTCAGGTTACTAATGTTGATAGAAGAAAAGCTCTTATAACACAGCCAGTAGAACATTTGAGTGTGACGTTTCAATGATTACACGACCAAAATAGAAAGCCTAGTCTATGGAAATAATTTGTTGATTTGTTGAATATAGTCAAGGATCACAGAAAGATCTGACTGAACGTATCAATACAGTAGATACCTCAAACAGCATCAAATTCACCTGTTAGGAAGAAATCAATGATACTATGCCATTCCTTAACATCTTTCTGGTAAAGAAATATGACAGTGCTATCTCTGGTCAAGTTATTGATCTATAGCAAGAAAACACACACAGACCAAAACCTCAACTTCCAATCGCACCACCCCTTACACTAGAAGTTGGACATTGTAGAAACTTTCTTGAGTAGATGTGAAACAATTGTCACAGAAGAACAACAAAATCATATCCATTGTGCCATGAAAACATGTGGATACCCTGTTTGGGCTATTCAGAAAATTAACAACAAATTTGATGAAAGCAAAAAGACTAAGAGACAAAACACCAAGGGAAAGAATATATGTAAAGGACAGGTAGTCCTCCCTTACATCAAAGGATTGTCAGAAACCATTCAGACCTTAAGGACAAAACACTCGAAGAGAATGTTGCAGATTGTTTACCCAAAATCATATCCGAGAACCTGAATGCATTGTATATTGATGAAACGGGCAGATTATTGGGGTCTGACCTAATGAACATCAGAAAAATGCAGAATCTCAAGAAGGCAAAATTTCATCCGATCAAAGCAGAAATATTCTTAGTCCCAGATCAATAAATCAGCACTCTTTTTTTTTTCTGTAAACAGTTTACCCTCTGTTCACACTATTTTTGGCCTTAGTGTACATAGGATTATAGTACAGTCAAAGTTCTGTACCATCTCGTACACTACATACGTTCGTTCTGGTATCCTTCACACTGGTCTGATGAAAGTAATACTATGGTCGCCAGAACATCACATTCAAATCTTCTACTGTTTGTTTTATATCCTTTTGTCCGCTGTTAGACCTCTTGTGAACCTTGTGAACTGCCATTTTTCACGTTATTGGACTTTATTTTTTCATGCTGTTGAATTTTTAATCTATAGGTAGAGCAGCCCTGTCATGTTCCATGCCCAGGAGAATGTGTTGTCACTGAGTGGTCCAACTGGAGTCAATGTTACATCCCTTGTCACGACTTTGAAATGGGTGAGTGTGCCTAATGTAGGAAAATACATTACAAATATCATTTTATTCACATAGCATATGTTTACACAGTTACTCTATTTTCAATATCATTCCCATTAAAAAATCTCAAGTATTTGAAAGTTGCATCAAGGCTGAGACATAATTTTAATGTTAGGTCAAATTATATAAATATTGTATTTTTGGTACCGGTCAGAAAAACAAAATGGCTGACAGACGACCATCTTGGATTTGAAAATGAAAGGTTTCCTTTTGCTATTTCTGGGATTGAAAAGTACTGATAGATCTTTCTCAGATTCCATGAGTAGGCTCCCCAGGTTCTATAGTTGGTACCCTTTTTGAATTTGGAACAAATAATGAACACAAAATGGCAGACAGGTGACATCTTGGATTTAACAGTTACAAATTAGTATTTTTAGTTCTTGAGAAGAATTGATATAATTCCGAATAAAAACCAGAAAGAAGAAAAAAGAAGAGAGAAGATCCAACTTTTCAACTTTTCTTGGCAGGGGACAAGATCCCGCAGGGATTTCTTGTTAATGTTTTACAAATTCATCCTTTTTGGAGACATGTTTAGAGACATATTTCGTAAAATTCTACATACTGACAACATCGTAATCTGCTGTGATTTTGATTTGCCAGGGTACACAGAGGGAGTTCGCAGCAGATCTCGTGCAATACTGGCCCACCCTGGTCCAAAGAAGGAGAAATGCCCAGACCAGTTTTGGATGAGTGAATCCTGTTACGCTGACACTTGTTCTGTGTTCCGTTGGATGAGCACGCCTTGGGAGGGAGAGTATCGTGATGTTTGGTGTGAACGCTCAGATGGACTACGAGTCTATGGTAAGCAGATCACCATTGCTCTGGTACACACAAATCAATATTCATATTTTAATAAAATGTATGCCTTTGTAATGAATTTTAGTTGGGGTAAGAGATGTTGATACTGGAATCAGGTTGTCTGTCTGTCTGTGGATGGGTTCTTGTCTGGATGACTCCCACAGTTTTCAACAAAACTTTGTGAACCTCTTTGGAAGTAGTCATCACTCTCTAAAGTTCAGCATCTTTATTTTTTTGTTTTATCTGCCTGTTTTTATTACATTTATGACCCTTTTGGTTAAGTGTAGGCTGAACTTTGTGGAGAGTATAATTTTTATCACAATTTGATGTTACTACACCCTGAAGATGAGCACCCAGCACTATGTTGTGGATTTTATCTACTTTATTGCAGCTATACCCCTTTTACAATGATTTTACACTGAGTCTTTTCTGGGGAACTCCTCCTGCAATTTGAATTCAGATTATGTGGAAAAAAAGCCTCTTGGTTCAATAATGCATTTTCTTTGTCCATACAACTTCTGTTAGACTTGAAGACTGATTTCAGTTAAACTCTACAGTATTTATAACTAAACCATGACATTCTGTGTTTGGGTATCTTTTTATATATATATAAATTGTGGTCATGGTGACAGAAGCTATACAGTAACTGAGTGTTGAGAATCTTTTGGTCTATAAAAGGCTGAAATACATTTTACCAATTTTCTTAAAATTTCTTTTTAACTGTAATAAGTGTAGGTAAAGATGGGCCTATAATTGAATTTTGTCCCTAGGCAAAGTAATGATGCATCATCTACACATAGATAACAAGAGTAGGTCATCACATGATCGATAATCTTGATCCTCAGATGTAACACTGATTTCTATCTAACAATCTAAAGATCCAATTATATTCTCCCTGTAGATTGATGGTACGGTCACCAAGATTTCCCTGTAATTGTAATTCAAATTAACAGCCAAATACATGATATACAAGCACATATTCAAGAATAATGTCAGAGAACTTCTTTAATCCGTACCCAGGGTGGTTTGATCAGTACCTAGGGTGATTTGATCCCCTACCCAGGGTGGTTTGATCAGTACCTAGGGTGGTTTGATCTGTACCTAGGGTGATTTGATCCCCTACCCAGGGTGATTTGATCTGTACCCAGGGTGGTTTGATCTGTACCTAGGGTGGTTTGATCTGTACCCAGGGTGGTTTGATCTGGACCCAGGGTGGTTTGATCCGTACCCAGGGTGGTTTGATCAGTACCTAGGGTGGTTTGATCTGGACCCAGGGTGGTTTGATCAGTACCTAGGGTGGTTTGATCCCCTACTCAGGGAGGTTTGATCCGTACCCAAGGTGGTTTGATCCCTGCCCAGGGTGGTTTGATCTGGACCCAGGGTGGTTTGATCCGTACCCAGGGTGGTTTGATCAGTACCCAGGGTGGTTTGATCCGTACCCAGGGTGGTTTGATCCGTACCCAGGGTGGTTTGATCAGTACCTAGGGTGGTTTGATCCCCTACTCAGGGTGGTTTGATCCCTGCCCTGGGTGATTTGATCTGGACCCAGGGTGGTTTGATCAGTACCTAGGGTGGTTTGATCCCCTACTCAGGGAGGTTTGATCCGTACCCAAGGTGGTTTGATCCCTGCCCAGGGTGATTTGATCCCTGCCCTGGGTGATTTGATCTGGACCCAGGGTGGTTTGATCTGTACCTAGGGTGGTTTGATCCGTACCCAGGGTGGTTTGATCCCTGCCCTGGGTGATTTGATCTGGACCCAGGGTGGTTTGATCAGTACCTAGGGTGGTTTGATCCGTACCCAGGGTGGTTTGATCCCTGCCCTGGGTGATTTGATCTGGACCCAGGATGGTTTGATCAGTACCTAGGGTGGTTTGATCCATACCCAGGGTGGTTTGATCCGTACCCAGGGTGGCTTGATCCCTGCCCTGGGTGATTTAATCCCTGCCCTGGGTGATTTGATCTGGACCCAGGGTGATTTGATCCATACCCTGGGTTCTTTTATCCCTGCCATGGGTGGTTTGATCCCTGCCCATGGTGGTTTGATCCCTACCCAGGGTGATTTGATCCATACCCTGGGTTCTTTGATCCCTGCCATGGGTGGTTTGATCCCTACCCCGGGTGATTTGATCCCTTCCCTGGGTGGTTTGATCCGTACCCAGGGTGATTTGATCCCTACCCAGGGTGCTTTGATCCCTACCCAGGGTGCTTTGAGTTTGTTATGAAGTTGAGTTCACAGATTGTTCTGTACTGTCATAGCTGTGTCCATGGGAAAGACACTTTGAGATCCAATTGCTCTGGATTTCATGTGGAGAGTCTCTCACATCCTTGAGATAGGTACAGCTACTCCATGAAGACCTCACGTCAAAATGACCCCAGGGAATGACCCCAGCAAACAGACAAAACATGGTCAATCAAAGCCAGAAATATATATACTAATATGTAACCAAGACGTTTGTGTCACACCTAACCACTAGTCTTCAGCATGACTGATTCACATTTACAACCTAATGATATTACAAATTGTATTTTTTTTTTATAAATTGTATTATACCTAATGATTCTGAAGAATGGTAACAATCACCCTCAAGCTGCCGGAGGAAACTCCACTAATATGTACGTTCAACATGTCACTGATTGATCACAAAGCAATATAATTGGTCCTTTCCTAGGAGTGTCATCCATGAGTTCAGGGGGTTCCTGCAGTGTATGTTAAGATGATTTGATCAGCATCCTTGTGTTAGCCTGGCTCTACACTCATACATGACAACCTGCTGCCACAGTCTAGTGTGAAGCTTGGTTCTGTCAGTGTACAGCTGGATAATTGTTTGTGTTGATGATATGTTTTATGGATTATTCTGAATCAGAAAACAACGAGATAAATGTAAGTTTTCTTCATTTATATATAAGTTATTTCTTTAAATGCTAGCAGTATATTCTACATAACATGATATTCGGAGCCCTAGAATTTACATATAATGTTGGGAGCTGTACACTTTACATATGATGTTGGGAACTGTAGATTTTACATTGATGTTGGGAGCTGTAGACTTTACATATAATGTTGGGAGCTGTAGACTTTACATATGATGTTGGGAGCTGTAGACTTTACATATGATGTTGGGAGCTGTAGACTTAACATATAATGTTGGGAGCTGTAGACTTTACATATGATGTTGGAAGCTGTACACTTTACATATAATGTTGGGAGCTGTACACTTTACATATAATGTTGGGAGCTGTACACTTTACATATGATGTTGGGAACTGTAGATTTTACATTGATGTTGGGAGCTGTAGACTTTACATATAATGTTGGGAACTGTAGACTTAACATATAATGTTGGGAGCTGTAGACTTTACATATGATGTTGGGAGCTGTAGACTTTATATATGATGTTAGCTGTAGATTTTACATATGATGTTGGGAGCTGTAGACTTTACATATGATGTTGGGAGCTGTAGACTTAACATATAATGTTGGGAGCTGTAGACTTTACATATGATGTTGGAAGCTGTACACTTTACATATTATGTTGGGAGCTGTACACTTTACATATAATGTTGGGAGCTGTACACTTTACATATGATGTTGGGAACTGTAGATTTTACATTGATGTTGGGAGCTGTAGACTTTACATATAATGTTGGGAACTGTAGACTTAACATATAATGTTGGGAGCTGTAGACTTTACATATGATGTTGGGAGCTGTAGACTTTATATATGATGTTAGCTGTAGATTTTACATATGATGTTGGGAGCTGTAGACTTTTTATATGATGTTGGGAGCTGTAGACTTAACATATAATGTTGGGAGCTGTAGATTTTACATATGATGTTGGGAGCTGTAGACTTTTTATATGATATTTGGAGCCCTAGAATTTACATATGATGTTGGGAGATGTAGAATTTACATTGATGTCAGGAGCTGTAGACTTTACATTGATGTCAGGAGCTGTAGACTTTACATATGATGTTGGGAGTTGTAGACTTAACATATGATGTTGGGAGCTGTAGACTTTACATATGATGTTGGAAGCTGTAGATTTTACATATGATGTTGGGAGCTGTACACTTTACATATGATGTTGGGAGCTGTAGACTTTACATATAATGTTGGGAACTGTAGACTTAACATATAATGTTGGGAGCTGTAGACTTTATATATGATGTTAGCTGTAGATTTTACATATGATGTTGGGAGCTGTAGACTTTACATATAATGTTGGGAGCTGTACACTTTACATATGATGTTGGGAACTGTAGATTTTACATTGATGTTGGGAGCTGTAGACTTTACATATAATGTTGGGAGCTGTAGACTTAACATATAATGTTGGGAGCTGTAGACTTTACATATGATGTTGGGAGCTGTAGACTTTATATATGATGTTAGCTGTAGATTTTACATATGATGTTGGGATCTGTAGACTTTACATATGATGTTGGGAGCTGTAGACTTTATATATGATGTTAGCTGTAGATTTTACATATGATGTTGGGAGCTGTAGACTTTACATATAATGTTGGGAGCTGTACACTTTACATATGATGTTGGGAACTGTAGACTTTATATATGATGTTAGCTGTAGATTTTACATATGATGTTGGGAGCTGTAGACTTTTTATATGATATTTGGAGCCCTAGAATTTACATATGATGTTGGGAGATGTAGAATTTACATTGATGCTGGGAGCTGTAGACTTTACATATAATATTGGGAGCTGTAGACTTTACATATGATATTGGGAGCTGTAGACTTTACATATGATGTTGGGAGCTGTAGATTTTACATTGATGTTGGGATCTGTAGACTTTACATGTAATGTTGGGAGCTGTAGACTTTACATATGATGTTGGTAGCTGTAGATTTTACATACAATGTTGGGAGCTGTATTCTCTGTTACATATGTGTTTTACCATCCTCACTTTTCTTTACCTTTTTCTCTGTTCTTTTTCATCCTTGCTCTGTTTACCAGCCTCACTGTTCTTTACCATCCTGGCTGTTCATTACCACCCCCTCACTGTTCTTTACCATCCTCAGTTCTTTACCACCCTCACTGTTCTTTACAATCCTCAGTTCTTTACCACCCTCACTGTAATTTACCATCCTCATTGTTCTTTACCATCCTCACTGTTCTTTACCATCCTCACTGTTCTTTACCATCCTCAGTTCTTTACCATCCTCAGTTTTTGTTTACCATCCTCATTGTTCTTTACCATCCTCACTGTTCTTCCTCACTGTTCTTTACCACCCTCAGTGTTCTTTACCATCCTCACTGTTCTTTACCAACCACACTGTTCTTTACTATCCTCACTATTCTTTACCATCCTCACTGTTCTTTACCATCCTCACTGTTCTTCCTTAACGTTTCTTTACCACCCTCAGTACTTTACCATCCTCATTGTTCTTTACCAACCACACTGTTCTTTACTATCCTCACTGTTCTTTACCATCCTCACTATTCTTTACCATCCTCACTATTCTTTACCATCCTCATTATTCTTTACCACCCTCACTGTTCTTTATCAATTACAATTCTTTGACCTACCACCCTCATTGTTCTTTATAACCCTCACTGTACTTTATCAAGTACTATTATTTGACCTACCATCCTCACTTTACCACCCTCACTTACCCTCACTGTTCTTTATTGTTCTTTACCAACCACACTGTTCTTTATCAAGTACTATCCTCCTACTATTCATTGTTCTTTACCACCCTCACTGTACTTTATCAATTACAATTCTTTGACCTACCATCCTCATTATTCTTTACCACCCTCACTGTACTTTATCAAGTACAATTCTTTGACCTACCATCCTCATTGTTCTTTACCACCCTCACTGTACTTTATCAAGTACAATTCTTTGACCTACCACCCTCACTGTACTTTATCAAGTACAATTCTTTGACCTACCACCCTCACTGTACTTTATCAAGTCACTGTACTTTATCAAGTACAATTCTTTGACCTACCACCCTCACTGTACTTTATCAAGTACAATTCTTTGACCTACCATCCTCATTGTTCTTTACCACCCTCACTGTACTTTATCAAGTACTATTATTTGACCTACCATCCTCATTGTTCTTTACCACCCTCACTGTACTTTATCAAGTACAATTCTTTGACCTACCATCCTCATTGTTCTTTACCACCCTCACTGTACTTTATCAAGTACAATTCTTTGACCTACCATCCTCATTGTTCTTTACCACCCTCACTGTACTCTATCAGTTACAATTCATTGACCGACCACCGTCACTGTACTTTATCAGTTACAATTTTTTGAGCCAGCTATAAAGAATTTACTACATTTATTGGATCAAGGAAGTAATTAC
Source organism: Ylistrum balloti (assembly GCF_031769215.1). Taxonomy (NCBI): domain Eukaryota; kingdom Metazoa; phylum Mollusca; class Bivalvia; order Pectinida; family Pectinidae; genus Ylistrum; species Ylistrum balloti. The sequence continues at coordinate 72,057 of NW_026782639.1, read as the reverse complement.
ATTTTACCCGTAAGTAACATGTTCCTCTGTGTGCAGTTAACTTAGCAGTTTTGCAGATTAGGGAACTCAGATAGAATAGTTAGGACACAGATAAACCTGATTTTCTTATTCTTCCTGATTGTAGACAAGTGATGTTATTTTTAGGTTGTTTGAGGTTGTAACATAATCTCATTCTGGTGTATAGATTGCTGTGGAGTACAGCATATTTGTTTACATGGGACAATTTTGAATTGTTAGGAGCGGTAAGCGATATCCTACTGGTTGTATTTGTTCAAAAATTGACCATATGACCACATCCCTAAATAAAATATCTACAAAAACCTAAATTGAATAACTTTCTTCAAAAGTATCTGAACAATCTTTAAAAAAAAACAGCAAATTTTGTTAATGAAAACCTAAAAAATGTTTTTAGAGTTCAGATACCATTTTTTATTTTTTTTTTTTTTCAGGTGGCTGTGATCAGAATTTGCGTCCTCCCAACCTGTTGCGCTGTTCCCCAACATGTAATCAGGATAATGCTTACTGTAATGACACGAACTACTGTGCTTGTGAAGAAGGGTATATTGCCTACTACAAGGGTGACACCTTGTTTGGATGTTTCATGGACAACCAGACGGTGGTAGGAGGTCAGTCCTCCCCAGATAGAGGAGGTCAGTTCAGTCTAAAAATAGCAACAATGACACGAATATGAATATATATAAGATGTATTGTTATTTTAGTTTTTGTTTCAAATATCTGTTTCCAATCTGTAAGCAAGAAAATTGTAGATGTCATTAGTAAATTAGAATGTATGATATTTGAACGTTTTTTCAAGTGCTGTAAGTACAGAAGAAACATGTATATGTTCTGATGTCATTGAAATGCGTTGTTTGTTTATAATATACCTGTGTTTAATGTTATTGTTGTTTTTATTTACCTGTGTGAGATGTTGTTTATCTCTGTCTTGTGTTTTTGTCCTGGTATTCTTGTTGTTGTGTAGGCTTTTTGTTATCTAATGTTGGTAATGAACAAAACTTTTAATTATTAGTAATTAATAGTTAATCAACGGATTTCAGATTCTGTTAGAATTGACGAGCTTTATCATAATCCATTAATATGTATAACTGTGTGGTAACATTGTATTACTGCTTTAACAGCCTCTGCTTATGTAGATAGAAACAGAACTGGAGAGCCTTTCTACCCAGTACAATCGATCCAATCTCTAACATTGCTCCTGTTTAGCTTTTGGGGGGAAAAAATAAATACATCATCTGTTCACTGTTTATTGAATTAAATGTGTGATCACAAGAAAAAAAATTATGATAAAGTAGGTTTTTCTTTTTAAGAATAAAAATTCCTATTGTATATAGAAAACAGGCGACGCTGAATTGCACTTTTAGCCAAGCAGAAAATCAGAGGATATCAAATTGGTCTATATTTGCAGGCTCACAAAACTACAAAATTGATTCCAATGGATTCAATTTGTCGATGATTACATGTAAATTTGTCCCCTCTGTTTGCTGCCACATGAATGATGGGGAAAATTTTAAGAAATTAAAAAAAACTTTCGAAAAAATATAGTCAGCTTCATTTCTGACCAACTGTCAAAGAAAGAAATAACAAGGCTCAAAGGTTTTGCTTTTACAAATAGTTTAATTATGGTTGATGTAATCAGATTGACAAATTATTAACTTGGTTGATTTCAGGTATTTTTAGCCACACACAATAGCAGTACTTCATGTTGTCTTTCCTTTCGTTTTGGTGTTTTCTCATTTCCTGTTGAGTCCTCTTGTTTAGCTCAGATTGTACAATATATATTGATAATGTGATACTTCAACATTGACATTATTGTACATGTATTTTCTATATTCATTTTTATAGTTTGATAAATATTGCAGTAATTTCTGAAGTTAAAAAGTTTTCTCTAATCTCTACATCTTTTAAAAGTGATTATCTTAATATGTTTGAAAATTTCATACAGCAGTCATTCATCTATAACAATTTTGATTGACAAACTGCTTTCATTGCCATACATTTCTGTAATAAAGACTTGTATTGAATACTGCACTTACCAGGTAAATGCTTAAAAAATATCATAAAAATGTTTTCTCCACTTGATTCGAAAGGAAATAAAAACAGATAAGTGTAAATATGTAAAAGGGAATAGATGTACAGATTTTATACATGTGTAAACATGTAGAGGGAATAGATATATCAATATGTATAAGGAATATATAGAGAGAGAATATACATGTATCAATATGTATAGGGAATATATATATAGAGAGAATATACATGTATCAATATGTATAGGGAATATATATAGAGAGAATATACATGTATCAGTATGTATAGGGAATATATATATAGAGAGAACATACATGTATCAATATGTATAGGGAATATATATAGAGAGAATATACATGTATCAATATGTATAGGGAATATATATATAGAGAGAACATACATGTATCAATATGTATAGGGAATATATATATAGAGAGAACATACATGTATCAATATGTATAGGGAATATATATATAGAGAGAATATACATGTATCAATATGTATAGGGAATATATATAGAGAGAATATACATGTATCAGTATGTATAGGGAATATATAGAGAGAGATATACATGTATCAACATGTATAGGGAATATATATATAGAGAGAGAATATACATGTATCAATATGTATAGGGAATATATATAGAGAGAGAATATACATGAGATAGGGAATATATATATAGAGAGAGAATATACATGTATCAATATGTATAGGGAATATATATATATAGAGAGAGAATATACATGTATCAACATGTATAGGGAATATATATATAGAGAGAGAATATACATGTATCAATATGTATAGGGAATATATATAGAGAGAGAATATACATGTATCAATATGTATAGGGAATATATATAGAGAAAATATACATGTATCAGTATGTATAAGGGATATATAGAGAGAGAATATACATGTATCAGTATGTATAGGGAATATATAGAGAGAGAATATACATGTATCAACATGTATAGGGAATATATATAGAGAGAGAATATACATGTATCAGTATATATAGGGAATATAAAGAGAGAGAATTTACATGTATCAATACGTATAGGGAATATATAGAGAGAGAATATACATGTATCAGTATGTATAGGGAATAGATATAGAGAGAGAATATACATGTATCAATATGTATAGGGAATATATATAGAGAGAGAATATAGTTGTATCAATATGTATAGGGAATATATATATAGAGAGAATATACATGTATCAATATGTATAGGGAATATATATATAGAGAGAATATACATGTATCAATATGTATAGGGAATATATATATAGAGAGAGAATATACATGTATCAATACGTATAGGGAATATATAGAGAGAGAATATACATGTATCAATATGTATAGGGAATATATATAGAGAGAATATACATGTATCAATACGTATAGGGAATATATATAGAGAGAATATACATGTATCAATATGTAAAGGGAATATATATATATAGAGAGAATATACATGTATCAGTATGTATAGGGAATATATAGAGAGAGAATATACATGTATCAATATGTATAGGGAATATATAGAGAGAAAGAATATAGTTGTTTCATGTATAGGGAATATATATATAGAGAGAATATAGTTGTATCAATATGTATAGGGAATATATAGACAGAGAATATACATGTATCAGTATGTATAGGGAATATATATAGAGAGAGAATATACATGTATCAATATGTATAGGGAATATATAGAGAGAATATACATGCATCAATATGTATAGGGAATATATATAGAGAGAATATACATGTATCAATATGTATAGGGAATATATAGAGAGAATATACATGCATCAATATGTATAGGGAATAGATATAGAGAGAGATATACATGTATCAATATGTATAGGGAATATATAGAGAGAGAATTTACATGTATCAATATGTATAGGGAATAGATATATAGAGAGAATATACATGTATTAGTATGTATAGGGAATAGATATATAGAGAGAATATACATGTATCAATATGTATAGGGAATATATAGAGAGAGAATATACATGTATCAATATGTATAGGGAATATATATATATAGAGAGAATATACATGTATCAATATGTATAGGGAATATATAGAGAGAGAATATACATGTATCAGTATGTATAAGGGATATATAGAGAGAGAATATACATGTATCAGTATGTATAGGGAATATATATATAGAGAGAATATACATGTATCAATATGTATAGGGAATATATATAGAGAGAATATAGAGAGATATAGAGAGAGAATACATGTATCAATATGTATAGGGAATAGATATATAGAGAGAATATACATGTATTAGTATGTATAGGGAATAGATATATAGAGAGAATATACATGTATCAATATGTATATATAGAGAGAGAATATATATCATATATAGAGAGAGAATATACATGTATCAGTATGTATAAGGGATATATAGAGAGAGATGTGTCATATACAATATATATAGAGAGAGAATATACATGTATCAATATGTATAGGAATATATATATATCAGTAGAGAGAGAGAATATACATGTATCAGTATGTATAGGGAATATATAGAGAGAATATACATGTATCAACATGTATAGGGAATATATATAGAGAGAGAATATACATGTATCAGATATATAGGGAATATAGAGAGAATATATATAGAATATATAGAGAGAGAATATACATGTATCAGTATGTATAGGGAATATATAGAGAGAGAATATACATGTATCAATATGTATAGGGAATATATAGAGAGAGAATATACATTATATCAACATGTATAGGGAATATATATATAGAGAGAATATACATGTATCAATATGTATAGGGAATATATATATAGAGAGAATATACATATCAATATGTATAGGGAATATATATATAGAGAGAATATACATGTATCAATATGTATAGGGAATATATATATAGAGAGAGAATATACATGTATCAATATGTATAGGGAATATATATAGAGAGAATATATATATAGATAGGGAATATATATAGAGAGAATATACATGTATCAATACGTATAGGGAATAGATATATAGAGAGAATATACATGTATCAATATGTATAGGGAATAGATATATAGAGAGAATATACATGTATCAATATGTATAGGGAATATATAGAGAGAATATACATGTATCAATATGTAAAGGGAATATATATATATAGAGAATATACATGTATCAGTATGTATAGGGAATATATAGAGAGAGAATATACATGTATCAATATGTATAGGGAATATATAGAGAGAAAGAATATAGTTGTTTCAACATGTATAGGGAATATATATATAGAGAGAATATAGTTGTATCAATATGTATAGGGAATATATATATAGAGAGAATATACATGATCAGAGAATATATATGTATCAGTATGTATAGGGAATATATATATAGAGAGAATATACATGTATCAGTATGTATAGGGAATAGATATATAGAGAGAATATACATGTATCAATATGTATAGGGAATATATAGAGAGAATATACATGTATCAATATGTATAGGGAATATATATAGAGAGAATATACATGTATCAGTATGTATAGGGAATATATAGAGAGAAAGAATATAGTTGTATCAACATGTATAGGGAATATATATATAGAGAGAATATAGTTGTATCAATATGTATATATAGAGAGAATATATATAGAGAGAGAATATACATGTATCAATATGTATAGGGAATATATAGAGAGAGAAATATATACATGTATCAATATGTATAGGGAATAGATATATAGAGAGAATATACATGTATCAATATGTATAGGGAATATATAGAGAGAGAATATACATGTATCAATATGTATAGGGAATATATAGAGAGAGAATATACATGTATCAGTATGTATAGGGAATATATATAGAGAGAATATACATGTATCAATATGTATAGGGAATATATATAGAGAGAATATACATGTATCAATATGTATGTATCAATATGTAGGGAATATATATAGAGAGAATATACCTGTATCAATATGTATAGGGAATAGATATAGAGAGAGAATATACATGTATCAATATGTATAGGGAATATATATAGAGAGAGAATATAGTTGTATCAATATGTATAGGGAATATATATATAGAGAGAATATACATGTATCAATATCTAAATGGGAAAATTGTGTCAGAAAATCATGTCTGAATGCAAACATTTCCATTGTAATTAAACATAGAGAAAACAGCTTAATTAACATATTTATTTAACCAATAGATATTATAAAATTAATTTACCATATAAGATGTAGATCTATCTTTTCTGATCTTTTCCTTGGTTATCTCCCTTGATACCAACTAGACTGTAGAACTCCTTAAGCAGTTGATTTAATTTCTCTTGAGCGTATAACTTCTCTTGGTAGTACAGTATTCTATTATAAATATTGAATATTTTAACTCAGTTGTTGATGGTGAAGAAGGTAAGAGAAACACAGATGTTTTATTTCTTTAGTTATATTTTCATACTCACAAAGCCACACTGACAGAAATATTTCAGAGTTTTACATAATCAACATTACTGTTACCCACTTCTATAGACTGCATGCCCTCTGGAATGTATGATATAACTAAAATATATTTTATATTGAACTCGTTTCTTTTCTAGTCTTTTCCAATATTTTGTACTTCTTTATTTATATTAGATAAATTTTCACTGCTCTTTATCAACTTTGCAATATTTCTGTTGTGTGGCATTATGTTTTTTTTAATATTTGAAACGAAGAGTTAAAAAATCCAACATCCATCTTTTCTTTTTAAATTTCTTTTGATTAACACAAATAGTATACTAATTCATATATAAGGAAGGATACTTCAGTACATACAAAAGTATTTCCAACTTAAAACCATATATGATGCTATTGCATTGGTAGCAATAGTCCTTTCGAATTAACTGATGAAACATTACAGCATGGGTGAAATTTGCATGAAAATCTGTTTTAAGAAATAACACTTTTTTTCTCTTGAAGAAAATCACAGTTATGTCACTTCACCTTGATAGGTGGTATCCAAATATCAGGATATTAATAATGTATTACAAATTTTTTAAAAGTGCAAAAACCATAATCTGTTTACTCTATCGTAACAAAAGCAATTCAGATGAAAGTATCATTACTTCACACTAGAGAAAAACCATCATCAACTTTCCATAAACTAAGAAAAATGTAAGGTTAATGTTGCAAAGTCTCCCTATGATTTTGGCATTTGGACTAAAATCACAAAAATCAAATAATCCAAAATTGAAATACTAGAATTATTATTTCAGTGTTGTGTGTAATTATGAAGGAGATAAGATATTAACCTATATGGACCATTGTCTGGGTTATTTACAGAATTTCTAGTGTTCTAATTCTTTATTTCATGTGAACTTTCTGACCAAATTAAATCCAAAATATGAAAAAAAAAACTGTAGTGCTGATGAAGTGTTAAGTCCAAAACAACTTGGTTGTAGACTACCTTGTTAAAATTCTTTTAACTCAACTCCAGTTAAAAGACTGTTAAATGTTATGTGAACCCTGCCAAAATCCTATGTAGACCCAGTTGAAATGCCTGTTTAAAAAATGTTAAACCCCTACAGGTAAAGTGCATCCAGTGTTTCGTATAAGTTTGTTTCCAGTATCCCTATTAACACATAATAAAACTTGTATTTTAATAAGTTTGTGGTGACGACAACTGTTCTAGTGTCTAAATCTCACATTTTAGGTGATGGTAGTGCTGGGGTGAATTCTTTGTGTTGAGGAGAGGCTATAGTGGCCATCTCACTGACTTAATATAGAAGTTTGTTTTGTTTTTAAAATAGTATAGTTTAGTACAGTACAAAATTCTGTTGTATCAAACATCAAAATCAGAAGCAAAGTTTGCCTTGTGGATAGAATTTATGCTGAACTTAATTCAGGGGATATATCTTGTCTACTAAACTAACTTGTGTGTATAAATCACTGCTAATTAACTGATTTATGGATATATATAACATCGCCAGAATGGACTTAAGGGTGTATATTATGAAATGTGGGTGCTGTTTAAACGATCTCTCAAACAGGATTTGGTTTTGAATTGACATATATTATGTTGATATATTGCAAGGATTATGAAAGTGACCTGACTGATGTGTGATGTTTGGTCAGGTTACAGTAAATCTATATGGCACTGTTCTGTGGCATCTATTGTCATTAGCCATTCAACTATTGTATGCGAAGTCTTCTACTGCACAATTCATGTCATTTCTCTGTGATCACACTTTGAAAGATTAATTATACTTTATTTTCTGCACATTTTTTCATTTAAGCATTTGTCTTAACAAAATGCTTCACTGTTTATTTTGAGCTTTAATGAACTAAAACACAGATTTTGTGCAAATGAAATATTATCATTTCAACTTCAAGCAACTGATTCAAAACATAAACATTCAAAAAGACAATTTGATTAATAATAAGCTTTGTTTCCTTCCTACAGAAGGACATCTAAATTTCTGGACATATGCTGTTATTGCTGTGGGAACCATATTTGTGATATTTGTCACAGTTGCACTTTACAACATGAGGTGAGTGTTCATTTTATCTATTTTTTTTCACACATTTTTTGCATTTCTACATTTAACTTACTGCGTAGTCTTTACATTAGTCTCACGTACGACTTCAGCTTTTTTCTTATACTTTTTTATTGAAAATTCTTATTTTTCATTCAGTTCTAAATATTTTATATATAAGTCAGGGTAAACATCTTTATTATCTCCTATGCTTCTGAATATTGTAATATTATCTTTTTCTTCTATATCTGTTTCAGTATATGAGATGGTTGTCTTCTCTAGCTGCTTTTAAGCATTATATGATTGTCTTCCATATCATCTTCTAAATATAAGATAATTATTTTCCCTACAAGCTTCTCCATATTATATTAGTATCTCCCATGCTGCTTTCAAACATGATATTATTTCCCTTCCCTTCTCCTGAACATAAGATTATTACCTCCCTTGTCTGCTGCAGTACATTAGATAATTATCTCCCTTGCTGCTTTTGAACATTAGAGCATACGCCATCTTTTGTGTGTCTGAACATAAGATAATTATCTCCCTTGACTGATTCTGTACACAAGATAATGCTCTCCATGCTACCTTCAATGTAAGATATTTGTCTTCCTTCTATGCATCAGAACACAAGATGATAACCTCCTTTACTTGTTTCTGAATTTAATTATCACATTCCTGTTTTTGAACATTAGATGATTATCTTTCATAATTTCACTTTTGACCCTTATTATCTCTCTTGCTTTTTTCTGAAATTTAATAAATATGGGCATTGTCTGTTTCTGGCCATTGGATGACCATCTTCAATGCCTGTTCTGAAACTTAAGAAAAATTGTTTCCCTGGTCTGTTTCTGAATAACTATCTGTATTTTATGCCACATTGATAAATTATCACCCATATACATTGGTTCTCAAAAATATAGCTGTATACAATAGCATTACCCTCCTTACATTGTCAGACACATTAGTTACCTCCTCTCTTCTATAGCTGCAAACATAGCATTATCTCCCTTATCAAATAATATGCATCAATTATCTTCCCTAACTGTACACAGCATCATTATCTCCCTTAAATAGTTATACTTTGTAGCATTATCTCCCTTGTCTCATACATATTAGTTATACACAGGAGGATGTTCTCTCTTCTCTGGTTATAGATATATATTAGTTATCTCCATTTTATAGCTTTTTACATAAGCATAATCTCCCCTGTGTGGTTATTCAGAAAAGTTATCTCCCTTTTATAACTGTTTACACTAGCATTATTCCCCTTGTCTGGTTATACACATCAGTTATTGCCTTCTCTAGCTACACACAGTAGCATTATCGCCCATATCTGGATATATACATTAGTCATCTCCCTTCTATAGACGTACACAGTATAACCTCCTTGTCTAGTTATACACATTAGTTATTTCCCTTCTATGGCTGTACACAGTAGCATTATCTCCTTTGTCTGGTTATGCAGATTAGTATCTCCCTTCTATAGCTCTACACAGTAGCATTATCTCCCTTGTCTGGTTATGCAGATTAGTATCTCCCTTCTATAGCTGTACACAGTAGCATCTCCATGAGAAGCTAAGGCATATTGCTATAAGGGACATTTTTTTTATATTTTTAGTAAGTGGGTATTAGGGATATATAGTTAATTTACTATTAATTATAATTCTTCATTAAAAATGAAATAATAACTGCTATAATATGTTTGATACAACTAGTACTAATTAATCATTATTATTTATACTAGTTAATAACTTATACTGTTAATTCTCTATAAGTAATTAGTTCTACAAATGTAATATAATGTATACAGTTAATTCCCCATTACTTCTACAATGGTAATATAATGTAAACAGTTAATCCCCCATTATTTCTTCTACCGTAGTATATTGTATACAATTAATCCCCCATTAGTCCTTCTACCGTAGTATATTGTATACAGTTAATCCCCCATTAGCTCTACTGCCGTAGTATAGTGTATACAATTAATCCCTCTTTTAATCCTTCTAAGGTTGTATATTGTTTACAGTTAATCTCCCATTAGTCCTGCTACCGTAGTACAGTGTATACAGTTAATCACCCATTAGTCCTGCTACCGTAGTATAGTGTATACAGTTAATCCTCCATTAGTCCTTCTACTGTAGTTTATTGTATACAGTTAATCCCCCATTAGTCCTTCTACCATACTATATTTTATGCAATTAATCCCCATTAGTCCTTCTACCGTAGTATAGTGTATACAGTTAATCCCCCATTAGTCCTGCTACCGTAGTATAGTGTATACAGTTAATCCCCCATTAGTCCTACTGTAGTATATTGTATACAGTTAATCCCCATTAGTCCTGATTCTGTAGTATAGTGTATACAGTTAATCCCCCAGTAGTCCTTCTACCGTAGTATATTGTATACAGTTAATCTCCCAATAGTCCTTCTATCATAGTATATTGTATACAGTTAATCCCCCATAAGATCTCGTACTGTTATATAGCATACACAGTTCATTCACCATTAGTTCTGGTACTCTGATACATTATGCTCAGTTAATTTCCTATTTGATCTTGTGCTGCAAACAGGCCTATTTTATAGAGATTTTCAAAGGGATATTTTCCCTGAGTAATTGAATAAATATCTAACATTACTCCATAAAAGAAACCAAACAAGTTATTTTATGGAAGATAGCAGATTTATGGCAGAGATTTATTTGAATAAGGGTACACTGCACTATCCAATACTTCGTAATATTTCCATCCATGTCTTCTTATATAAAAAACAACACAACTTTTCCTAGAGGTTTTCTAATTTCACTTTAGAACCATTCCCATCTTACAGTATGATATGGTAAGCCTTTGGGTTCTAAATCGTAGTTTAGAACACATGTTTTCCTGTTACGTATTGAAAATATTTAAAAATGAGTTTTCAGTTTTAAATTGATATACTTTACCTTTTTCTATGGTGTACTGTTAGGCGTCTCTTAGTTATTTATGCACAGCTTCTCTCCGATGACTTTTTACAGTTGCAGATGTACAGACAATATGTTTTGGCTGTTAACTAGGTTAAAGGAAACAAGTGTTGATAGTAGATATACTTGATAGTTACTACGAGATATTTGATTTTAATGTCCTTCCCACTCATGACATGTGAAAAGACATAAATCACATAAGGTCAAGAACATTGTCATATATAGTTTGCAGTAGCATTGCAGTAGCTTTTAGTGTGCTTCCATACTTTTTATGCACTTCCATACATTATACCTTTTTATCATATGTATGTTTTTTTTATTGAATGTGTTTTCGTATTCAGTATATTGTAGTTAGGAGTAAATCTTACAATCTACTTTAGTTATTATAATTTTGTTGTACCATTTTATTCAGTTTAGGCAGTATATGTGCTGTATACATCAGTGACCCTACCTTCAAGTATACCTAGATTCGACCCCTTATATATAACCAGTATTTATGATAGTTTTGTAATATATATATACATATATATGTATCCGTTTTTAGAGCCTATTATGCTGCTTTTGCTTGGATCATTTCTCTTTCAAATGTAATGTTATAAATAGTATGACACAAACCTGTTTCCTACAAGGGTTTAATTAACCCATATGAACTATGAGCTGAGATGTAATAAAATACATCTACGTTATTTATGCATATAATTTGCATGTCGGGAAAATTATAATCGGTCTGGCTTATGGAGAATCACATCTGGTTTATATTGACCTTGTAATCAAGATATCATCTTCTGCTCATCCAATGGTCAGATGTTTGTTTAGACAATTACGACACCGAAAATTTCTTTACCTCCAGAAAATTTGCACATAATAACGAATGTCACATACTTGTTTTATTGACAAAGAAGAATCAGGTGAGGTACTTGGCTGTCCTAGATGTATACAGTACACAATTCTGCTTTATTTTTGTGTTTTTAATGTTTGTGGACTATTTCTCTCTGCTTCTTTCTGTACAGTGATTTCTTGCACTACGGTCCCCGCCCCAGGAATCAAGGTAGTCTAGATGAGCTAGACAGTGCCAGTAATACCGGCTCAGCTACCCGAAATAATCCAGATGGGCTGACAACTCCCGATAACTGCAGTGTCTGTAAATCAATACCTACTCCAGTAGATACACTGCCGAACGATCGAATGATGGAGACAAAGTGCAACATGAGTGTAGGTTCATGTGTTCAGGCGATAGATAACCACGGGGAATGTAGTAGCCTGTCGCAAATACTGACTCACGTTTGTCCCTGCACTTCTGCTACCTCCAACACCCCTCCTGACAAAGATTTGCATGATTGTAACAATGAGACCGAAGTCAATGCGCAGTTAGTCATTAATGAGCATATTGGCATGTCCACAGCTTATAACTGCATGCAAACCTCCCCTTGTGAAATGTCATCTGCCTCCAGCTTGTCACCTCAATCCGTCCATCAATTTCCCACAAGGTCAGACTCGGAACAATCAGAAGACACACCTGGCTTTATCACAAAATTTCAAAGATACCCCCATCGTGGAAGAACCAATTCTGATTCTGCATTGTCCGCATCTATGACAACTGCTTCGGTAACAGGAACGTCAGTATCATCGTATCCAGTGGGCAAAACCACAGAAAATAATGTGGCATTAGCAAACGTTCCTGATACTGTAGTTTCATTGCCTTCAACAGAAGACCTTACAAAGCCCTTGACTTCATCGTCGCTCAAGTCTTTGTCAGACAATAGTGAATTTCCACCTAACAATATCAATACAGAAAGTTTGAACGTCCTGGTTGAAGATTTTACAAAAAAGATAGATTCGCTGTCTAGAGATGAGAGAACTGATGGTATGCGTTTATATTCCATCCCAGACAGAGAACAAGGTCGCAGCTTTGACAAAAGCACACCTGAATCTACATCTCAATCTGACGTGTCCGACACAGAAAATGACCCCCTTTTATCAGATATGTCCCCAGAGCAACCAAATCAACTGTATCCTTCTCTAGAGCCGGAGGCTGTCCCTCTGCTAAGTAATGACAACAATAACAATGCTGACAAATATGATATACCACGTGCTGAATGTAGCAGTAACTATAGCAACAAGAGTTCATTTGATTATTCAACAAACGACACCGAATCCGACAGTGGAAGTGATCGACTGTTAAAATCACGTGATCGTGGTGCGCCAAGACGGCTAACAACAATTTGGAACGGTGGTTCACGAAAGAAACCTGGTGAAGCTTTGCCGCCATACCAAAATCAACCGAAAAGTGAAATTGAATCTCCAGAAGTGGAGGTTGTTCGTCCAGGTCGGCCCAAATTGACGCGCCAAGCAAAACTACAAAATCCACTAGAGGTCGCTCAATTTGACTCGGGTGTTATTGAAGATACGTGCTCGGCTTCAAGTGCTAACCCAAGCATAAGAGAGGATTCTTCTCCTGTGCTTAGAGAGAAGCAGAGGAAGCCAAGAAAGTTGCACAAATTACAGAAAAGGAACTCTGATACTCGTATCAGCAGCAGGGGTAGTTCATCGCCATCCTCACATAGGTCTAGATCTTTGCCACGAACAATGACAGACAGTAACGCCAGCAAAGATGGTAGTAAAACCACCAGTTCCAATGACATATCCGATGTTCCTGGAAAGGAACGCACATGGAAGGAGACTATTTTATAATTAATCCGCTCTTTCCAAAACTTTTCTTACCACTCTCATAACCTATAACCATGGTAAAGTGGACTATTGTGAACCACAGCGATAAAGAACATGTATATGAATTTTAGCGATATATATATTTGATATTGCTATATTTAATATGAGTGACTTTTTTTTATGAATTTTATGATGGTCTCCAGTCATGGTTGTTGGAATGAGAGAGTTTGCTAGATCCATACTAAGTATCTATTTTCAAAGTTTAGATGTTTGAATGTGTTTGTTTATGTTTATTTCCCTTTTGTTTGTTTTTGATGTTGTCTGTGTGGAATGGATTATTTGTCCTTTTTAAATGTACATGCTTTTTTTGGAAGCAGAACTAATAATATGACAAGTGAATATCGGCTCTTGAAGAATCTCATTTCTGGCGAAAATCTCAAAAATAAGATGAATTCCGTTTTATAATTTCCACCTACAAAAATAGAATGCTTAGATGATAAGTATGTATGTATATCTTATTGTTATCAAAAGATAGACATGTTATTGAATATCAACTTTTTTTCTGAAATGAAGCTATTTTTAAGTTAATCAATTAGTTTGGATTAACAAAACGAAGATGGTTAAGGCATAAGCTTATGTAGTTCTGGCTGAATCTGATACTAGTGAATTGTGGTCATAATTTGTTTGCTCAACTTCTGTAACTCTGAGTCATGTATACTTGTCAGTGACGACCGGTTTGTTTTCATATCATACTTAAATCTAGAAATTTAATTAACTGCTCAATGTTATCATTTATTATTGTATTCATGTTTTTGACTGGAAAATTTGAAAAAAATACCCAATAGGTAATATTTGTAGACGCGGATATTCTATATCATATATTCTTGGTTTCAAACTAGTTAATATAACTGTCACAGCTTTCATATTTATATTATTTTCATCCAAAAAGAAATAATATCATTTTTTTTAAATGTTTCAATATTGAACTGTTTGAAAAGGCATCTAAAACGAAATTGTAAGTGGAACTTTATTGACGAAATAGAAAGTGTTAATATTGTTTTCAAAATCATTTGAAATATAATCGTTATGAAGGACATGAATGAAAAGCTTTTTTTTAAGTATAATACAGGTGTATATACAGTAGTCCGTTAGTCCACTCCACAGGAGTTTCCTATTAATTAAGCTCTGGCAGTACTAGGTAATTCCGATAAATGTAACATATGTCTTCAGGTAATGAATGACGTGGGGAACAGTGTTTTGGATATACAAAAGTCAAACAAAATTAGAGATTTCCTTATCTCACTAGGAAAAACCACAATGAATTACTTGATAGGAAAGCATTTCCAATTATGTTAATTGTCCTAGAAACATCCTTCAGACTCTTCAGAAATAAATACTTTCACTAATTTTATATAAAAAAAAAAGGTTAGGATTTTCTTGCATGATTCAATCCCAAGCATGCTAAATAATGCTTTGTTTGCCTGCTTCTTGGTTTTTGTAAGCAGAAACATGTATAATTTACAGGAATTTACTGCTTGTCTAAATCATAGTTGTGTTGCATTTCTGTGATTAACACAAACATTTTTCTTGATACTGATTAATTATTGCTGTTTTGGGTAATTTTCCATACCATATATAGACAGGACAGGTACTTTGATGTTGCAGTTTTGTACATGCAATTAACCTTTCGTTTGTGTATAATTAAGAGGTGTGGTCAGTACCATTCTCATGTCGTAATTCAAGTTAAGCGCCTTGTATACTTCTATTGTTGCGTTTCTGTCATTAATCGGTCTTGTTACCAATTCAACATTAGCATTGTTCTTGAATTATTTCGGAAGGACATTTCAAATACATATGTGTCCTGATTTGTTTTGAAACCATGCAAGACATCATTCATATCAACAACGAAGGGAAATATTTTGACATACATATATTGATATAGGTATACATCATGTCAGAGAGATAATGATAAGCGTCTTACCTACATATCGTATATTTAAGTGTTATCTTTTCAACATCTCACTTTCTTTGTAAAGACATTAGTATGCCATTATACACATCCTACTGGTTATATGCAGTCATGATTTAAATACCGCTTTAAAACACATTACCTCATGGTAAACTCCATGATGTGATAATCGCTTCAACGATTCCTCTTGTCATATGCATTATGTTTGTAGATGAAATGTAGATAGGTATTAATTTTAGATATATTTTTGCAAATCAAATTAAATTTACAATGATGAAAAACACATTGACAGTGTGTGTAAACCTCACTTCGTATTGTGTGTAAATAGCCATTTGTAAAATCATGTTTATTCGATGCTGTGAAGTACGTGATGGCATTTTATCCATTACATTTTAGTTTCTAGATGTAGATCATATGATTTGTAATTGTCAGTATTACTGGGCGTCAACAGAATATTGTCGAGCGATTAAGGAACATTTATTGGACAAGAAATGGCCGGTACATTTCTGTTGACTTTAACAGTGTAAACTGTGAGGAGATAAAACCTGTGTGCTTTGTCAGGCGAATGTTTTCGAACTGTAATGAGCACCATTCGTTTCTAAATAAATGAGATTGTTTCTCTTATCATGTTATCTTTGTTGTAAGACGTCTGTGATGTTGTTTTACCTATATGATGTAGTAAAATGACATAATTTAACAAATGAAAATATTATACATCAAAATTCTAAGCGCCTTCGTAACGTATTCCATACCATGGACTTTAAGCATGAACTTTGTCTTGTGAATCAATGTTTTTTATTGATTTAGATAAAAAATAAATTGTCAATTACCTCTTCCGCTGAACTCAGACATTTATCACTAACTTTCATGATAATTGTGTTTACCGAAGGGAACCTTTATGCAGCGAAAAGATTACTTACCTTTTGCATATGACGCTGTCTACTTGAAACAGTCAGACTAAGCGAGTCCGTGACAAAATGTTCTTACAGTCACTGGCTAATATCACTGGAACCAAACGTACCTTTTCTTTTTCTTTTTTATCTTAAGTTGATGAATTTATCATGTAGCAAATCTGTAAATTTAACGAAGAGCTTATAAAATAATTAAATTTCACATTCATATTCAACGGTGATATACCTTTTTTTCTAAATATTAACGGAATTAAACATGTCGTACATGAAAGCAGTGGCAAATCAAGATATTCTACCGTGTATCGATATCAACTCTTATACATATATCTGTAAAATTAAGTTAGAAATATCAGCATGCAATTAAATGCTTTCAAAATCACAATTTCTATGATAGTTAAACATGCGAACATTTTAAAAGAAGACTTTTTAGAAAGGCAGGTTATTAAAAACAAATGACTGAGATCATCAATTTTTATGTTAGTTTCATTTTGTTGTCACTGCCATAGCTACCACGATAGTCACTAATATGGAAGTGACCTATAATTGACCATGATGAATGAAATGAACATCGAAGCATTGGGCGCCGAATCTTTTACTCTTTTAATTTTCATTTGTAAAGCTAATTAAGGTTTCGGTAACGTGTCAATGTTAGCTTCTTTGTTGCTGTCCTGTATAATTAAAGTTGTCGTGTGTTGAACATATATAGCTTTAAGGACCCGATATAAATTTCAATCCCAGCCGTTCTAATCAACAATGTATTTTCAGTCAAGTCACATGATCTGCTTTCACTTCATGTGTTAAAATTGTAAAATCGCGTCATTTTTATCATTCTAAAACTTATGAAACTATTGAACATTGATATAAAAACGGTAGTCATTTGGGGGACGGAGGCAATAAAATGAAATAAATTGAAATATCTGCTGGACTCCTTTTGAATTTAGTCAGATTTTTTAAATATTGACGTCAAACGATACTCTTGCTCGATGTCGCTATCTCTTCATTGTAGTAAAGTTACATACATGGAACGCCAGTGTTACATGTTACACTCTGATATTACAAGTGTTCGTGATGGTAGTCTGTACTAGAGTAGTTCAACAGTGATTGTTGCCTTCACAACTGTCTTGATGGATCCTCTGGATGTGCCTCGGACAAACCTCCAGTGTGAACATATTGTAGCATCATTGTCTTGTGTGAAGTAACCATGGTTACAGGTATTTGAATGTACCGCTACTCTGTATCTGAACTAACTGGACCCAAGGTAGCACCGTGAAATCAGTTTTAATGGAAAGCTTCGGTTGTCTTGGTAACCTAGAGGTAAGGAAAATTCATGGTTTTGATTGGTTTAAAATTCCTTCTTTGCAAGCAAACCTTTTCTGCCATAGAACTGCGACTTCTGTCTTTTTTTCTTTCTTATCCAACCGGTTCTGACAGCCATTTCATTGGAATTTTGCCAAATTGCATGCCTCGGTAATGAGGTGCTTTGGATTTCATTGTCTTTCCGGAATATTGTATTAAGCTTTTTTCCTGTTATTGGTTGCTGCTCCACCGAACTTGCATGTGTCGATCAGTTCTGTTACTAGTATACTGTCCTTTAAGCCGGCTGCCTCGTATAAGCATGGGCTGTAAGGTTTCCGCCCTAGGATAGTTTTTTCATTGGCCTTCAGTATTGCCTCTTGCTCTTGTCACGGTTATTTGTATGTTTGAACATGGTTTTGTGATGATAAATTTTGGTGGTTTGTAGACTGACCAATGCTGTTTCCCGTTTACTCCTAACTCGCCTGTTCAGATTGTGACGTATATTCTAGTTTATATTCTTCTATTAGTCCGGGTCTATCTCTTAATACTGCTTGTCACAATATTTATTTAGTTGCATCTCAAAAGGGTTGAAGGGATTTTAAAAGGACATATCGGGAAGGAGTCCAAACTTGGCCCCCAAAACATTAACAAATTGCGAGGCAGTAGAGCATGTCAAACACGAAACAGATGGCGTTCCAGATATTTGGCAACAATTTCTAGTAAAATACAAAAGTGAGACAATGCAAATGACACTACGATGCGTTAATGGAAACTAGATTTAGCAGAATTGTGATCAACTATAATCTCTACTATTTTAATACTGAATGAGTTAAAAACATGCAAAATATCCGGTGATATATTCTCATTAATCCACCTGTGGGCAAGTAAACAACTTTTACAGTAAACCTTTGTGATTATATACAAATGAGGAGTCTATTTTTAACCCTTTTGCTGTATCTAAATTGGCACTTTTCAAATTCTTTTCATCTGGACTTTCTCAAAATGTTTTGAATAATTAGAAGCGATATGGCAAGCTAATCGCACCATCAAAACTCTGTCCAAAAGAATAGGATATGGTTATAAATGAAGAGAATGTAAAATTTCCAATATACATGGTGTCTATTGTATTCATTTGTCGTTATGAAATACATATTACGTTACTTTACCCGTTATTGTGTAATCGCGTGCTCTGAAAATATTTAGGATCAGCCATTAACCAGCCATTAACACCTGAAACAATGTTTCTTCTTTCCGAGGAATGATACTTTATATCTCCGACACAATTGGAATATCACCGACATTCTGCGCGCTCTTGTATCTATCTGCCTTTCTGAAATAGCCTCAAGGGAGTTTCTGACTTCATAGTAATGTGTTGTAGGCTTCTAACGACACCTACTGTGGGAGATATGTGTTTCTTTCCTGAAACTGTATTTAGATACAATGTGCCGTCGTGTATTCACAGAAACTAATCGAAAGTACAAGCTGATTTGGGAAACCCCTCAAACCTGGTGATTTATTACTATCCGAGCCCTATATTAGGTGATGATGGTTGATCTGATACACGTAGTGTGTATATTCTATTTATAGGAAAATAAGTTTTCTCTCCTCTTAGGTACACAGAGAAGTGTCGCACATGCAAATTATTTGTTCATTTAACTATCATGAAGATTACACATCCACATTACGATCACGATCTTTCAGGTATTGCCATTGTCAATGCCTCGCTCCACTTTGTTCTGGTTATAGTTGATTACCATGCCGTCTATATTGTATGGATACTGAATACTTGTCGCTATTAATGATTTTAAAGAGAGCATTAGTTTTTCTATCTGACCAAAATGCAGTTGTTTTTGATTTCACAGATACAATTAAAGTGTTTATACCTTTATAACCTTTTAGGGAAATATATGTACTCAAAGATGACGTCCGTTTCTGAAATTCCATATACCAAATCAATTTAACTTACCTGGAGTTTAAGATATTCTTATAAACGCGAAAATAGCTGAATACAGATGTTTGGTAATTGTGAACAACTGTTTGCAACTGATTCACAGTTGTTCGTGACCATGATTCACAGCTGTTCGTGACCGTGACCCACAGCTGTTCGTGACCGTGACTGTGACCCACATCTGTTCGTGACCGTGACCCACAGCTGTTCGTGACCGTGACCCACAGCTGTTCGTGACCGTGACCCACATCTGTTCGTGACCGTGATTCACCGCAGTTTGTCATTGATTCACAGCTGTTTGTCAGTGATTCACAGCTGTCTGTCAGTGATTCACAGCTGTTCGTAACCGTGATTCACCGCAGTTTGTCAATGATTCACAGCTGTTCATAACCGTGATTCACCGCAGTTTGTCAATGATTCACAGCTGTTCGTGACCGTGATTCACAGCTGTCTGTCAGTGATTCACAGCTGTTCATAACCGTGATTCACCACTGTTTGTCAGCTATTTGTCACTTGTTCAAAGCTGATTATATCTTTTCACGACTGTTTGTCACTTGTTACGTGTTCGTAACCGTGATTCACCGCTATTCGTAACCATCAATCACACGTTTGTCACTGACTCAAAGCTGTTCGTTAACATGATTCACAACTGTTTATATATGTCAATCAGCTGTTTGTCACTTATTCAAGGCTGCTTATATGTTTTCACAATTACATGTATTTTTTACTCATATAAACAGCTGTTTGTCACTGATTTACAACTGTTTGTCACTGACTCAAAGCTGTTTACATATGATTCACAACTGTTTGATGTTGATTTATAGCCGTGGCTTATTCAAAGCTATTCGTTAGCATGATTCATACGTGTCTGTCAGTGATTCATAACTGTTTGTTAGTGATTCACAACTGTTTGTTAGTGATTCACAACTGTTTGTCGGTGATTCACAACTGTTTGTCGGTGATTTACAACTGTTTGTCAGTGATTCACAACTGTTTGTCGGTGATTCACAACTGTTTGTTAGTGATTCACAACTGTTTGTCGGTGATTCACAACTGTTTGTCGGTGATTCACAACTGTTTGTCAGTGATTCACAACTGTTTGTCGGTGATTCACAACTGTTTGTCGGTGATTCACAACTGTTTGTTAGTGATTCACAACTGTTTGTCGGTGATTCACAACTGTTTGTCGGTGATTCACAACTGTTTGTTAGTGATTTACAACTGTTTGTCAGTGATTCACAACTGTTTGTCAGTGATTCACAACTGTTTGTTAGTGATTTACAACTGTTTGTCAGAGATTCACAACTGTTTGTCAGTGATTCACAACTGTTTGTTAGTGATTCACAACTGTTTGTCGGTGATTCACAACTGTTTGTCGGTGATTCACAACTGTTTGTCAGTGATTCACAACTGTTTGTCAGTGATTCACAACTGTTTGTTAGTGATTCACAACTGTTTGTCAGTGATTCACAACTGTTTGTTAGTGATTCACAACTGTTTGTTAGTGATTCACAACTGTTTGTCAGTGATTCACAACTGTTTGTTAGTGATTCACAACTGTTTGTTAGTGATTCACAACTGTTTGTCAGTGATTCACAACTGTTTGTTAGTGATTCACAACTGTTTGTCGGTGATTCACAACTGTTTGTCAGTGATTCACAACTGTTTGTCGGTGAATCACAACTGTTTGTCGGTGATTCACAACTGTTTGTCGGTGATTCACAACTGTTTGTTAGTGATTCACAACTGTTTGTCGGTGATTCACAACTGTTTGTCGGTGATTCACAACTGTTTGTCAGTGATTCACAACTGTTTGTCGGTGATTCTCAACTGTTTGTTAGTGATTCACAACTGTTTGTTAGTGATTCACAACTGTTTGTCGGTGATTCATAATTGTTTGTCGGTGATTCACAACTGTTCGTTGGTGATTCACAACTGTTCGTTAGTGATTCACAACTGTTTGTCGGTGATTCACAATTGTTTGTCGGTGATTCACAACTGTTTGTCGGTGATTCACAATTGTTTGTCGGTGATTCACAACTGTTCGTTAGTGATTCACAACTGTTTGTCGGTGATTCACAGCTGTTTGTTAGTGATTCACAACTGTTTGTCGGTGATTCACAACTGTTTGTCGGTGATTCACAACTGTTTGTTAGACAATTACTGCTGTTACTGACTTAAAGACGATTGTGACCTATAGCCAGCTATATAGAAATCGCTATTTGTCTTGTTAGTATGATTCTACAGTTGTATCACACCCATTGCCTTGTTAGTATGATTCTACAGTTATATCACACCCATTGTCTTGTTAGTATGATTCTACAGATGTTAGTATGATTCTACAGATGTGGCACATCCGTTGTCTTGATAGTATGATTCTACAGATGTGGCACATCCGTTGTCTTGATAGTATGATTCTACAGATGTGGCACATCCGTTGTCTTGTTAGTATGATTCTACAGATGTGGCACATCCGTTGTCTTGTTAGTATGATTCTACAGATGTGACACATCCGTTGTCTTGTTAGTATGATTCTACAGATGTGGCACACCCGTTGTCTTGTTAGTATGATTCTACAGATGTGGCACATCCGTTGTCTTGTTAGTATGATTCTACAGATGTGGCACACCCGTTGTCTTGTTAGTATGATTCTACAGATGTGGCACACCCGTTGTCTTGTTAGTATGATTCTACAGATGTGGCACATCCGTTGTCTTGATAGTATGATTCTACAGATGTGGCACATCCGTTGTCTTGTTAGTGTAATTCTACAGATGTAGCACAGCCATTTTCTTGTTAGTGTAATTCTGCAAATGTGGCACATCCGTTGTCTTGTTAGCGTAATTCTACAGATGTAGCTCATCCGTTGTCTTGTTAGTGTAATTCTGCAAATGTGGCACATCCGTTGTCTTGTTAGTGTATTTCTACAGATGTGGCACATCCGTTGTCTTGTTAGTGTAATTCTACAGATGTGGCACATCCGTTGTCTTGTAAGTGTTATTCTACAGATGTAGCAGACATGCTGTCTTGTTAGTGTAATTCTACGAATGTCCCAGATCCACAGATTATGCTTTGCATAAATGCCTTCCCCATTACCGCTGACGTTGGTTAACCCAAGAGAAAACTTTCTATTTCGAATTCCTTTGTAGTAATGTACCAATCAAACCTCGTCTGTTTTTGATAAAGTGATTTCCTCTTCAGGCGTTGTACATGTCTCAGAAAATCACTAATCTAATTATTAAGCTCTTCTATCTCTGTTAAAATGTTGAAGCGTAAAATGAGGACAATGCTGCCCGTATAATGCTGGCTGTTGCAAACAATATATGCTTGTCATGTATGCCTTCCTTTAACATGCAGTGCATGTCCTTTTGGCATGATCATCCTCGTCCGAAGCTTTCATGTATCCCATTTGTGTGTTAGCAATGTTTTGCTTGTTTCGAAAATAAATTGCATACACTTGAAAACATATCAAGATATCAGTCTATTGGCGACTTACAAGATACTATAGTCTACTGGCGACTTACAAGATACTATAGTCTACTGACGACTTACAAGATACTAGAGTCTACTGGTGACTAACAAAATACTTTAGTCTACTGACGACTTACAAAATACTAGAGTCTACTGATGACTTACAAGATACTTTAGTCTACTGACGACTTACAAGATACTAGAGTCTACTGGCGACTTACAAGATACAATAGTCTACTGACGACTTACAAGATACTATAGTCTACTGACGACTTACAAGATACTAGAGTCTACTGACGACTTATCAAGATACTATAGTCTACTGACGACTTACAAGATACTATAGTCTACTGGCGACTTACAAGATACTATAGTCTACTGACGACTTACAAAATACTATAGTCTACTGATGACTTACAAGATACAATAGTCTACTGACGACTTACAAGATACTATAGTCTACTGGCGACTTACAAGATATTATAGTCTACTGATGACTTACAAGATACTATAGTCTACTGGCGACTTACAAGATACTATAGTCTACTGGCGACTTACAAGATACAAGAGTCTACTGACGACTTATCAAGACGTTATTGACCGTTGCCGCAATAAAGCTCCAGTCTATCAGAAACCTGAAGGCAGTAAGGCATTTTCGGTGGTTTTTTTTTTTTTTTTTGTGGTTCATATGTAATCTCTACGCATCAATCGTTATAAAGTATGTAGATCATATATACTAAACGTAATGTAGAAAAACCAAGGAGTTGAGGGAAGGGAGAAATACCCAGTAGGCTTATATTGTTTAAATCAATTATAACACAATTTCTGTAGTTCGAAGGTGATGTACAAATGTTATTGGCGATGTATATATAATATAGGAGATGGATCAAGGATAAGGGCAATGATTTAGATCAGCGATATTCGAATGCAATATGCGATGTTTAAAAGCTGAAGACATATATAGATGCTTTGGGCGATAAAGAGTGATTGTAGGCTATATAAGACTGTAGATAATATGTTTAAGCTTTACGCGATATATCAAGACTGTATGCGATGTGTTTAAGCTTTAGGCGATGTATCAAGGATTTAGGCGATACATTTAAGCTAAAGGCGATATATCGATGATTCAAGCGATATATGTATACATGATATGTGATCTGTACTATAATGATGCGAGTTACTTTATCAATAAATATAAACATTTGTGTGTTAGGCCTATACACAGCACTCTAAAAGCATTGTGAAGCCCATACAACACATACTACAGACGGTGTACACACTGCTGTTTAGTGTGACATCCTAAACTTCCTCATTGGTATCTTGTTAAAGATTTAGTCAACTAAATCACCAAGCTGGTGAATCGATCGCCACCAATAACATCAAAATAAAACAGAGCATTATCTTCCTACTAAATGTTTGACACACTTCTACAAAATAAAATGTCTTGACAACATTGCTGCACAGCTGTCTGCTAGTTAGGGTAAAGGAATTTAGACGTTTCAGTGGTCTGTATAATATGTTTTCATTCATTCGAATGGTGTCATTGTTCGGAACATACAGATATACCAGACGTTGTTATCAAAATTATTTGACTATTTGGGGCTAGTGCACCTCCCCATCAAGATTTTAACTTTTTTCAATCACTTTGAATTTTTTTTCCTAGCCTCCAAGGCTTCAACAATTCAGGCCTTAAGCATCACTGACATCCTAGCATGTCGAAACAGCTGTATGAGGCAGTTTAATTCAATGTTTGGCTGTGCTGTATTATATTTCTAATAAAATTGCTATTCACTTCTTGTGTGTCGTTTGTACAATCGTCATAGACAAGCTGCACGTTACAATTCAACAGTGGATTAACCAACATACACGTGTGAATATGAAATAATTTATTTTGCATGGAGCCGAAGAGTTGTGTAGGTATTCATAAAATACATGTGTGAATTTAATAAGTAAATATATTGATTACGTTTAGTCAAACACTTTACCAAAAGGTTCAGCATTATACTGACGTCAAAAGAACAAAGCTGTGTTAAATATGACTTACTGTGTGTACGGAGGAAATGATAACTATTTACATATCAGTGCATATACTGAATTATCAGTCTTCATATCTTTTATTTACAGTCAGAGTGTGCGGAAGGACAGGGCTAACATGAAGAGAATGATGATGAAACGGTGTAGCTCTATGGAATCCATGGGTGTCGTCATTGGTAACAATGGTAACCAAGACAACGCTACTGAAACCTCCAGCTGCCACAAGACCACAGCGGTCGTAACCACTGTTTACGTGCCAGCGGAAAAGTGTGCTGAACTTTGACCTCATACTCTTTGTTGGTCATTGGTTTCTCAAGAAACCATGGATGTGTTCTTAACACACAAAACAAGTGGCAGTAGCTCTGAGAACGGTTATTGCCGAAAGGCGATTACAGTGTGTGTTTCTTTGTAATCTAAGACAGTGCAGACAATTTTAACGCACAGCCATATCAGCAATGTCAGGCGTTATATGACCTTATGGCATAATGTGACGGCATCAAGTCTCAAATCCCAACAAAAGTACTCCAAGGAAATCAAGATTGTCAAATGGAATACCGGATATAGTTCCAGTCACTTCGCTGATTCTATGGAGTTTAATCATATGTATGCCTGCATTCTGCATAAAATTACCAATCAAAGATTGAATGTCACAAATATCATAAATCGTGTGTTTATTGAAATTAATAACATTTTGTATTAATAGTGTAATTGAAAAAATCTGAATAATCATATTTCAACTTCAGACTGTTCAACCCGCCGTAATATTACAACATCCAGTGTATAAGAAAGATTATAGATTAATTTTATTAACATCCTGGGCCTCTCTCTTACTTAACCGCAAATAAATCAATATTTGTCACGTGCCCCAGACGTATATCACGTGATATGTCTTTATGAGTGAAATACCATTGATTGCACTTGTTATTTTTGTTTCAGTTTGTTGATCACACTTGTTTTTTCGTAACACTACTTTGGAAACATTTTGGAAATCGTCAGTGTGATGTAGTATAGGACATTGCAAAGAAGATATTAAACTTAACTTTCTGCTCAAACAATGATAATTGATGGACGATTGTTAGTATGCATTTGTGTTATGTTGGTTGTATCTCATGTGATGCATTATTTAAAATATTATGGTTTAATGGAAATTATTTTTACTGTTCGTCCATAATTGCAATTTGTTTAATTTTGAAGGTTGTATTTGTTCAATATATTTATGGATAATTATCACTAAATAAACTTAATATCCCTTCTATATCACGTGCTAATCCTAACCTGACAACATTAAGGTTAATTAAGGTTAATTACTACATATTAACAGAACTGTACATACAAGACCCTACCAACAGGTCACAATAACGGCAACACACGTTCATGCAAACGAACAATACGTGCTTAAATATGATGATGTTCAAAATTCAAATGAAAGTTGAAGCAGTCTTTTTTTACCTGCATATTCTATAATTGCTAATGATACATGTTATATATTCTTTTTATTATTATTTGTTTATAATATTTAACAATTTTAATGAAGTGTCCTTTTATCTACATGCTGAATATAAAGAGTACTTTCTTTAATGGACTTATTAAACATTATTGCTATAAACATCTAAGTGTTTCACGAGGTCCGTACATAATTATACCAATATTAACCAATTATTGTTAGGAAAGATAAGTATATATATATCCATTTTGTTAAACTTGATAGATTTTACCTCTATCATTATTGTAAATAAAAAGTTTTGTTGAGTTTGTTTTAATTTAACAATTTTTACATTAAATGTGTGTCCCAGTGTAAGATTGAATTACCTCAGATAATTGTTTTACAAGGTATGAAACGGTAAATTCTGGATCAACTGAACTTGGTTGATAGAAACACATTCAAGTCATGTATATCGAGTTCTACTTTTCATAGTTATTTCAAAAAGCAAAGCTTGCCGTCTAAACATGGGGTCATTTGGAAAATATGGCGACTGGTGAATCATTCCCGTATGTTACAATAACAGATACAAATTTGAAATGTATTTAACACACGTGTCTATCAGATTAGATGCAAAACGCCAAGGTCAGTTGTCCAGTCATTTACCGTTGCTAAGTTGTATATATTTACTCTGATGTATTGTGATATATTTCCAAGTCCCCATTTCCATTTGTGACTAATTAGTATTATTAATGACCGCTTATATGTATGTTGTCTGATCTTAATGTCCGCTCCTGTCTGTTCATGGTATACAAAGCCTCCCATGATTTGCTATCTAAAAATACTGCATATTTTAATGTATTGTTTCTTAAGATGGTAGCCAGTAATGTTTAATGTTGATATGTACACATAAATACCCACAAACCTCGCGAATTCAATACTATAAGCCATTAGAGAAATTCTGATAAATGTCACTAATGTAAGATTTCATACCTAGTTAAAGAAAAGGGTTAAAGTGAGGGAATTTCCTTTTAGTTTCTTGATGGTCGTAAAGGTTAAAGTGAGGGAATTCTCCTTTAGTTTCTTGGTGGTCGTAAAGGTTAAGGCGAGGGAATTCCCTTTTAGTTTCTTGATGGTCGTAAAGGTTAAGGCGAGGGAATTCCCCTTTAGTTACTGGACGGTTGTAAAGATTAAGGCAAGGGAATTCCCCTTTAGTTACTGGACGGTCGTAAAGGTTAAACTGGTGGATTTCGTTTAGTTTCTGAATGGTCGTAAAACGCCTGTCAGCGAAAAAAACTATCATCGTCTAAACCTACATATGACTAAACCTACATATGACAGAGTTCTGCCAACTAACATCAGTTCTCTCTGTCTTTTTAAACCTTACCTCACAATCCGTACGTCATTATCGAGATATCCGATTATCTCGATTGTATAAGCAATACTAAGAAAGTAATTCCATAGAAACGAGATAAAAAGAACACTTGATAGTCAGGGGGATGGATTCAGTACCCAGCATTCTTTTTAGCGAGCTGTCGTGTAATGCATTACTGTTGTACGGTCTCTAAAAGGACTCTTGTATCCTAGAATATATATACATACTTGCAATATGGTGTTAAATTCATGTTTACTAACATTTTAACCTAAAACATCGCTCATCATTCGATTTTATCGACAACTTCTGTTTTACACAGCTATGAAGTGTCGCGTATTGTCCTTGGTTTTTTATTCTCATGTCTCAAAGGTTTGCTGGAAATAACAATGGCTAGGATATGCTAGCTTCAAATTGACATTTTTAATTTTGTTTAGTCATGTCATGCATTTTGGTATCATTTAACATTTAAAACATAAAATACAAGACAAAGCATTACTTCAGTGTAAAAGAATTGCAGATATTTATGTAATACCCTATTTATCTAACTCTTCACAATTCATCTTTAATAACTAGGTCAACTGAGTGGTGACATTATTCTTACTTAAAATAGGCCATGTTTGGATAACTATGTCAACTATTTTTGTCTATATAGGTCACGTTCGGGTGGCTATTAGACTTGTGACTTGTCTGTTACATAGGTATTGGTCCTCGCAGCTGTATTGGCTGATATAAGTCACGTGTTTTATTGTCATTAACAGATATATGTACATAAATATAGGAGTTGTCCAATTTTATTTTATTTACATCTATGTACAAAATAAATCATATTCATTTCACCTTGTATTGCTTAGAAGGTCGTGGAGTTCATTCCCATTTATTTATTCCATCGGTTATTGTTTCCTCTCAATCCGCATTCGTGAATAAACTTTATCATTACTTAAACATTTGAAATGGATTATTTTCTTTATACTTTATATAGAGTGTCATTGTTTCTGTCATATTTTCTCTTACGTCTAATGATTATCTATAATACTGTTAATAAAACAGAATATATATAATACATTAACCGCATTTTCTTCTGCAATAACAATTTGATTTCTCCAGTGGAATTACCTACCCTATTTGATAATCACGTGCTCTATCCAAATGACATCGTTACCTAGGTTACCATACGTTCTTTGTCTTTCTGTATCACTATACACTTGTCTAATACTATTTTTTCTGTTTAGAAGTAAAACTCCAGTTTAAAATTATCTAACAATGATAGAACAGATACAGCAGACATCTTTGTTAATATAGCATATTAGGTAGTGCACCAAGCACTGTTGAATAATTAATAATATATACATATATTATATTGAAGTGTGAAATAGTATCTAGATGTAAATATATTATATCGTTTTGGGGTTTCATTGACGCCATGTAAAGCATGGCAGCTTTGTTTTAGTTTCTTTATAATCTCTACAACCAAATCAGTTTGCAGTTATCAACAAATCACTTCCTTACATCATTCGTACACACCAGATCGCCACCTGCTGGTGATGAACCAAATGTACAGCGTCCCCTAGTGGCGGCTATTCGGTTTACTCTTCCAAAACATCATTATTGCAAAGCAAAGGAGAGAATAAAATTTTGAAAAAATGATACTTTGTCGTTGTTGTTCTTATCGTGCCAAAGTATCATTGACGGTGTTTCTCTGTGTGTTTCATTATAAATGTTTATTAAAGCCTCTTTGCCATTGTATGTCAAAAACTGTAAAATTGAAAAGAAAAAATCTTATTTGACCGTCATCACAATGTGTTTAGATATATATTGTAATTATGGTCAACTAGTCATAAACAATCCCATATTTATGTATATTTCGTAAGTAAGGTATATTAATCATTGGCAAGTAAAACCAAATCCTGGGATCACTGAAAGAATTATTTACGTATTTGTGTGTCTGTTGTAAAATCTTAGTATAGATGTAGCTTTTTTGCTTGTATTAGTTAGCACTTTACATCAATATTAGATATATCGTAATTAACAAAATAGTCTCAAGGTTGCTGAAATATCAGTTAATTTGATAAAATTACCTGTGTAATTCCTCTGAACAGTTGACCGACAAAGAATTCGACGTCTAATACAAACGGTCACATGCACAGCAGTTGTCTGGTCGTCTTCTCCTGTCTTACAAGTTCACGCATGAAATGGCGGAATTGGCCCTCTTTTCCATAGATTTGGACTTGGGAGGTCGGACTCTGACTGATAAATGTAAATTTATTTCAATACCACATTGATAAACAGTATACCTGAACTCATTCCAATAACATCAATGTTTGAAGGTGCGATAAAAATAACAAGAAACAGTCCTTATATGTTCGCTAAGTACGATACCTTCCCTAGACACAGCAGTACAACGCTCCAGCATGAATACCTCTTCATAGAATTCCATGAATCCCAAGAGGTTTTCAAAAGACATGCACACATATGAAGAAGCACCTTGATGTACGCCTGGTCATGGACAAATCTACATTTAGCTATTTTGTCCTTCGTAATATTAGAGTCCACAGAGTGGAAACCCAGGAGTTGGTGTCATGGAAAATACTTGCTTGTTCGGACGGTGGAATTTGATTTCCAAGTCTGATTGAAGCAGAAGGGAAGATAACTTCAACTTCATATAGAATATTTTTATTTTCCTACGTCACATCTTATTTTAGCAGTAACTTCACGATAAAGTTCATTATTTTTTTTTTGTTAGGACTTGGAACAAGAGGAGGTCTACGACTAATCTGTCATGCGTTTAATCAAAAAAATATTCTTCTCTGCCCGAAATGCATCCTTGCATTCTTAATATATGACATAGGCTACCGTGCAGACAACTTGATTTAATGTTACTCCATTCAAAACGTGATTCAATATTCAGTCCTCAAGAACGACTTCATCGTAATTATGTTAAGTTTGACGATTACGTGTTACCGTTACTGAAATATTTACATGTTTGTCTCCACTGAACGATACATTGATGTGGTACATGTCCATCACGGTTAAACATCATCCAGGCTTTAAACACTTTATGACAACTTTACAGAGGCCATGTCATGACAATGATACTAACACATTCAGAGGTTTGTCTATCGGTTTGCATGTTCCTGGAGACGCATATCCTAGCAAGGAGACTGTTTATATTGCTTACTGAAGATAGCGACAAAGTTCTACATGTCAACTTTATATCAAGAATTGTCAATCTGTCTTTTTCATTTCTTAAACAAAGACAATACCAACATGTCAACAGAATCTTAATTTAAACTCCAATTCAGTGAAGTTCGAGCAAAATATTGATACGATGAAACTCGGGCAAAACATGAACAAAAGAAAGATTTACACGAAGACTCCCGAAAAAGTACAAAAAGGAAAAGGCCGGATCCCGATGACGACGCCCATCATGTAAGTATTTATCAATTCATGTAAATAATGTCACGTTCCTAAATAAGAACAAAGTAAACAATGGGAACGGAGCAACCCGGCATATTAACCAACATCAAACACTGCTTCAATGCTTTTAAATCGCATATAAATACTTCAAAATAGATTCGTATGTCCTAGACACTTTTTTACCTTCTAAGTGAACTTTCACGGATGATCAAGCTAAAGAATACATCAAATCTATCTAATCACGATACCAAATATGAACCTTTTAGAGAGCTTTGAGAAGGGTCAATGGTGTCAGTGAAATATAATGTAAATCGTAGATATCCATGGATTTTGCAGCGGAGTATGTCAGGCAGAATCAAGAAGTACTTTTTGTAAATATGATGCACTGCGTTCATCTTCAGGATGGATTTCAGCAACCAGGTTCATCCTTGTAAATTGAATAACAGGTAAAGATCAGAACAAGAAACAACATCACAAGTCTTTATTTCATGATTCAAAGACAAAACAACAAGAAGAGAATACAGATTGGAAAACAAAACTATTTGTTAAAAACCGAAGGCAAAACATGAATGAAAGATTTCTACAGTTGCCCATGATAAAGAGCACAGAGAATAAAACTTGGCGTTTATGGGTAAGGGTTTTCGTAGCCGTCGACACTTAACTAACGAGCATCCAACACATCAAACTTTACTTCCAGTCACTACCAAGAATCCCAAGAGATAATGATGACGGTCGTTTAGCTTTCTCATTTTCTTCAACAAACAAGAATTTTCCATCACACGATATTGGCAACACTTAATATGACTGTATGATTAACGATATAAAATTGAGTGAAGGAATGTAGCAAAAGAATATGAAAATTATAATGTAGTTATCAGATTGTCTGAAGACTTCGCTCATGTCTTTTCTGAAAAGCCTTGCCTTTTTAATGCTTCTTTTTTGCGTTAACTTTGGATTGCATTGAACTTTCTGGTAATATTGATGTATGAATACAAGGTGATCTAGATTTCTAAAGGATACCTAGTTGCAAAATTGTAGGTTACATGTACGAAAGCTTCTAGACTAGACGAATAGATTAGTTTTATCGTTTGATATACATCAAAAGAATCTCGAGGTTGCATAATGGTATATTGTTATGGTTTTGAAGTTGGGTGTCGCTCCTTTGTTATCTTCAAAAGGAACGTACCAGCTATTTTTTTCTCCTGCAGCAAATCAAATTACTTCGCTTGTGCTTGGAAGCAGTGAGCGAAAGTGATTGAAACCCCTGGAGTACCGAGGGTGGTTTGATGATCTTATGAAAAGTTAGATTTAGAAAGAAATTAGAAAAAAAAAAAAAAATTGCTGCATTCTTTCACCGCTATAGCTGTCAGAATATGTGTTACAGGAAATAATCATATTTCTATAACATCATTAGCCTGAATAACTTGCATTCAGTGTAAAAATGGACAAACAGAACATAGTGATGTGAAAATGATCAATTTATTTTTAATTTAGCAAGCTTAAAAGAGTATAACAACCAGTACAAATATGAAAAACGGCTCCATTTTACCGTGAATGTGAACATTCCAGAATAGTTTTTATGATTCAAAACGAAAGGGTCATTTTGGTTTTTTTTTTTTTTTTTATTTATTTATTTAGTTTTTTCAGGGGGGGGAATTACCAAGACCAGGAGAGGAGACAAGCTGAAATATACATATATTTTCGGATCCTAAAATGAAAGAAAGTAGTCTATCAGGTCGAGATTCAATTATTTGTAAACTGTGAGTTACAGTGATGAATATCTATCAAGAAATAGGAATTTTGGCAGACTTCCAAAAATGTAATAAAATATCGATATTTACACAGAATAGAATCCCCATTTTCCTCTCTGTCTACAACCAGTCTTCTTGTTAGGATGTGCTTAGCTAGAGTAAGGTTAGGGCTATAAGTAGGCTAAGGCGGTCGCCTTCATACTCTTTTCTCTCAGTTCCTATCTTTTCTCGTTCAGTGCCGAAAGGTAAACCAGCCGTAGGCCGTAATAGTGGACGAAAAACACGTGCAATAGGTATATGATTGATAAGCAATGATAAAACATGCGCAATTTAGTTGTAATCTTATCAGGACTGTCAGACTTATACTCACGAAAAATACGCTGTCAACTAAGTCGTCATAGAATATATTTCATTAACAAAAACAAAACGTTATGACAAAATATCTAGAGATAACTGGCTTTTGCTTCAATACATTGTAGGAGTTACTTCCCCTCTCTCGTCGTAGTATGTCAAGATAACTTTTATCCGTGAATTTGACTGGTAAAAAATCCGCAACCCGATCATTATCTTTTGGATGTTTTATCAAACGCTTATTTTAATTTTAAAGATGCATAAGTTTGGTGATGATTTTCGAAGATAAGATGTCAAGAAGTTTTTTTTTTTATAAGTGAAATACATATTTGCAATACGTTTTTGTACACTTGTTCCATCACTGCGGGCCTCAGAACATGTATGATTGTAAATATAAATCTTTGCTTATTTTATTTTATTTTTTTACATGAATAACAGTCATTCTATCGAGGTAATTTTTTTCCTTGCAAATCATTTTTTTTTTCATTTAAGGCTAAAATGCAATATAATGCTACTTGGATAATAAGGAAAAGGCGAAAAGAACATTTTTATTTTTCAATCGACTTTACCCGAATGGATATCAAATATTTGCGATTTTTTTTTTAATGTCATGCATCCTATATTTGGCAATGTTCTGGACTTTTGTCAAGATTAGTATCTAACTTTTGTTCTGGTGATGATATTTTTACAGGTAAGATTTTAGAAAGTATTTTAAAAGCAAAAAATTCAATACGGCAATGTGGCATTTTTTTTCTGATACAGTCGTCAGAATACGACCAACAGGGAATAATTTATTTTCACGTATTATTCCTAATTTTTACCTTGATAACTGACATTCTTTGTTATTTCAGCAGTAACTTTTTAAAACCAAAACCTCGTGTTTCAGGTAATAGTATATGAAATGTGGATGTTACGAAAATAATGTAAAACTGCAAATTTTCATTTAATTGAACGAATTTAAAAACTGCACATCAACCATAACTTGATTATCTTGAAAAATTAATTAAATCCATTCTTTGACTCTCTTCTAGTATCAAACTTTTTGCTTTGACAGAAAAATGTTCGAGGATGTATTTCATAATTTGAAAAAATGGGGTCACTGCTTTAATTTTCGCGATTTTTACCCAATTTTTTCAAGGATTAAGGAACAAGCGGAAATATTTATTTTCTTGGTCCTAAAATTAGAAAATGTAGTCTACCAAGTTGGGACTTGAAATCTGTGGTTTGTGGTAATAATTCCTGCAAAATTTCGTTGAAATCTACACAAGATTTCCAAAGTTATGCTCAAAAGAAGTACCTTAGCAACGCTGATATCATTGACGCAACTAACTCAATCATACCGTCAACTACGTCACAAAAATATTCACTACAAGCGAAATGTCTTCAAAACATCACATTAATCGACCCTTTTAAGCTTTTAAGTCCACCTAAAGACAGCAAAGTATATAAAAAATACAAAAATCCAAGATATTATATTGCAATTAATTTTTTGTTAAATTGCGTCCTACTTCCGGTCAAACATCAGAGGAGATCGTCATTAAGCTTTGACCCAAAAAATGTTTCCTGTTTTTTTTCTATAATCTGAAAGAGGCGCTGCTGTGTCTTATATTTTTACAATTGTCACACAATTATCCAATTTTTACAGCATCTACAAACTGATATATGAAATTTACACCTCTTGCAGTCAAGTAGTTGACCAAAATAACTATCAGAATATAAACTGACAGGCGCACTAGAACAAATCGGCACCTTCTTGTTCCGCTTCTGTTCAAGATTATTTCATAGTGTGGAATAGAGGCTCCAACCTGACTACTGACG
This sequence comes from Ylistrum balloti, assembly GCF_031769215.1. NCBI lineage: Eukaryota > Metazoa > Mollusca > Bivalvia > Pectinida > Pectinidae > Ylistrum > Ylistrum balloti. The sequence continues at coordinate 36,068 of NW_026782639.1, read as the reverse complement.
TCCACAGTGTTATGAAGACACTACTGAGACAGTCGCTGACATCATTTGTCAACAATTACAGACTATAGTAGTGATAAGTAATAGACTCCCGACAAAGTAAATCACCCTGTGTTTGTCTTTTTTTACCGAGCTCCCGTCGCACAGGTTCATGTTTACAGGTAAATGATATATCTATGGTGTGTGTTTTGTTATTGATGTAGATATCAAACACATATAAAATAGAAGACAGTGATTGACCTGTGTTTCGTGGTAACAGGCTAGTGGTACCCCTGCTGGTAGATTATATCGTGCCTCGCTTTCGAATAACTTATCAAAACTTCAGTTCCACTTTGAGACCGCTTAAACTGATAGCTGGATTAGAATAGCCCTGTTGTGGTTGTTCTCATCTCTAGATAATATTGATGATAACCCAAGATTTGATTTTCAATGCGTGATGCAAGTTAATGTACTATACAGTCTGAATGTACAGTAATAGGATATTAAGTCAAACACAAATTCAATAAAATTAGAGCAAAATATCAACAAGAACAAGCTTTTCACGGACTAAGATCAGGTGTTCTGGGAAGGTAAGCGTCTTCTGCGTCATCGACGATGCCCGCCATGTTTAATCTTCGACATTCAAAGTAAGTAATGTCACGTTCTCAAATGGAACCAACATGCACACTTACGTACATCAACAGTGACCAGCTTCATATCACACAAAGATATAGAATGTTTCTCAACGAGAGCATTATAGCATTATGATTGTAAAACGTCCTTTACACCTTCATATAACTACATCTCGAAACTCTATGTTTTGAGTTTGTCAATTTCCAACATCTTGCATGTAATTCGTGATATTTGGAATCGACTACCAAATCAACTACGATATGTCAGTAGAATGGTCATAGGTTGGAGATATGATGATGTTACTATCAAAAAATGGGAACTTCACAATAGAGAAATTCAAATTATCCCGCGTATCACAGAGCTTGATGGAAGGAGTGTGGTGGTTTCGTTGTTTACTAATAAATCCATAATCGGTGTGCCTTGCTTTAATTCACTCGAAAAGTGACACGGTTCAGAACATACACATATACTTGACTTTCATCAGAATCCTAAGATTTCTTTTTTTAAGGTTTGGGATTTCCCTAAGTCTTCTCCTATGATTCAATACTTAAGGCGCAAAGCATTAGTGACGAGTTCAAGTAAAAAGAAATAACTAAATTCTAGATTTGTTTTGTATGTATAATTTTCTATAGAAAGCTTTTAATTCCCCGGATAAAAAAAGGGGAACTCACGTGGTCAGGTAAGTGAATTATTTCCGTTCAGTCGGGGAAACCCGGTTGTTACCACGTTCAAAATGAATGCGTAACCACTGGGTCACTCTACCACGTGATTTCGTTTTTATCATCTGCTATTCTGATGTTACCACGGTCTTAGTGTTACCACGGACTAAGAATATTTTAAGTCCGTGGTGTTACTTAGTATGACCCAGACTTACATGACGGGTCTCGTCGACAGCAGAACACGTAACCCTTACAATCAACTCCTTTATTCCACTTTCACTTTATCAATGGTCTTCGTGGAAATATTTCTGTTGTTTAGTTTTTCTCGTTTCATTTTCAATATTCTTTTGGTGTTTTTTCTTGAAAACTAATTTACAAAAAAATAATTTCACAAGAGAAATAAAAATTCAAGATGTTTGTCATTATAACTGGAGTTATGATGTTCTTGAGACGAAGGTTTTCGAAACAGTATATATATTGGCTAATTACCACTAATTAACTAGCTTTCACCACTTCGCGTTGAATATATTCAGAAAAGATACAAAGGTATTGTTATGGTCATCTTTGAGATTTGAATCAAAAGACTGACCTATCATCTTTAAATTTCTATACGAGTTGTGCCATTCATTCAGTTTATCGAACCGTTACTGATTAAAGCTGGAGCACCGACTCAGCAAGACCTTACAATTTCAGGTAGAAAGTGGTAAATAAGACCTTTCTATTGAGCTTCCACAGAAGTTGACTTACTCCGGATCTGTGACATAAGTTGTGAGAATATTACATGTCGTCCCCACGTACACGATAAGCTGTCACAGAAGACGGTATCAATGTCACGCTGTCACAGGTAACTAATCAATGTGAAAAGCGTGGGTTTGTACATCTATGTTTTGTAATGCACGGCGATGGTTAGGTATATGCACTCGATATGGGTGTTTTGTAAAGTGTACATTAATGTACATATACAGCATTTAAACCGACACGTAAACTTAATCGATCAGAAACTTAAACTTTGCATTAGAAACGATACAGTGATAAGAGGCTAGACTGTCTATGTTAACATGTGAGGTGGTTTTTGCATAAATAAAGATGTAAGTGGAGAACAGATATTTAGCCTTATATCAATACGAAATAAATTAGATATTCTTCTATCGGTTGAAGCGCTGTTTGAATTATTTCAAACATTTAAACAGAGAGAAGCCATTGACATAGTGATGAGATCGGTTTTTTTGCTTAAATCATTACAAAAACGAGAAAATTATATTAATGTTAAGTTTTGTATGTAAACAAGGCGCCAAGACACAGAATACTCAGTGGTTTACTTACACATAATAAAGTTACAGTTTTGTAGGGCTGTGGTTTCACATCTAACAATAACCCTTGAATCCAATGAATATTTACTGATAGGACACAAACTACTTCTGATGTTGCTTCGAAAGACTCCATGGGGGGAGAAATGGATTTTTTTAGCATTTTAAAATAGTTATATATATATAGAGAGAGAGAGAGAGAGAGAGAGAGAGGGAGAGAGAGGGGGGGAGGGAGGGAGGGAGGGAGAGACAGAAGGAGAGAGGGAGGGAGGGAGAGAGAGAGAGAGGGAGAAAGAGAGTAGACGATGTTTCTATACCCCAGTCTGTATGACAATCAGCTTGGATTTCTGTGTAGAATACACGATACAAGAACTAGTCAAGTTTCTATGTCCTCAATATTTGAAGTTAGGACTTGTATTAATGTTAGGTAACGACATTTACACTGGTTTGGAATTACGACGATATTCAGTAAATGTTAAATGTCAAAACAGCATTTTCACTAACATATATACACGTACATTGTCGCAGAAACATGATATTAACTTACATGTACATGTGTGTTACAGTGTATAAGTGTATAGGGTTTTGGTGACAATAACAATGATCAGTGAATTTGTCAAGGGCTTGCAATGGTCGGTAGTGTGTTCATCAATAAATATGTCTCTTGATATCTGAAAGACGAGGATATATTGCTCCATAAATCTGTCTCTATTTTTACGATTTAATGATATAGACATGTGATTTGAGCGTAAATACAGCCTGTGACGGACAATTTATGTGTAAATATACACAAATATACACAAATATACATGTATGTTTATGTCCAGGAAAACCGAACCAAGATCATGATACAGTACAACGAACTCACTTATTCTGAATTTACATCTTCAATATTTCTCTGTACCACGTGAGAAATTGACTATGTATGATAGCGATTGAATTTTATAGTTAATACCGCTAGATGTAAAGCTAATTATATATAACCAGAATGTTAACCTAAATGGATGAGAATTATAAAAAAAAAATTAAAAAAAAAAATGGTTGATAATCAAACAAAAATGTCAATTTATTATAGATTTTTAATTAATACGTCTCAGTATCGCTTATAGCTGGTGTAAAATTAAAGTTTATGACAGTAACAGTGTAGGAAAAAAATCAAAAGTTAGAATATCGCAATATCAATGACGAGGTATTAAAAAAAACAAACTACCGGTAAAACTGGGGGGGGATAAAACAAAACACTGTATATAAAATACATCTCGTACATACACTGTATATAATATACATCTACATCTCGTACATACACTGTATATAATATACATCTAGTACATACATTGTATATAATATACATCTAGTACATACACTGTATATAATATACATCTAGTACGTACACTGTATATAATATACATCTAGTACGTACACTGTATATAATATACATCTAGTACATATACTGTATATACTATACATCTAGTACGTACACTGTATATAATATACATCTAGTACGTACACTGTATATAATATACAACAGCTAGAACATACACTGTATGTAATATACATCTAGTACATACACTGTATATAATATACATCTAGTACGTACACTGTATATAATATACATCTAGTACATATACTGTATATACTATACATCTAGTACATACACTGTATATAATATACATCTATTACATACACTGTATATAATATACATCTAGTACGTAGTACGTACACTGTATATAATATACATCTAGTACGTACACTGTATATAATATACAACATCTAGAACATACACTGTATATAATATACATCTAGTACATACACTGTATACAATATACATCTAGTACATACACTGTATATAATATACATCTAGTACATACACTGTATACAATATACATCTAGTACATACACTGTATATAATATACATCTAGTACGTACACTGTATATAACATACATCTAGTACGTACACTGTATATAATATACATCTAGTATATACATTGTATATAATATACATCTAGTAATACACTGTATATAATATACATCTAGTACATACACTGTATATAATATACATCTAGTACATACACTGTATATAACATACAGGAGTCCTCAGACAATACATTTGAGGAGATTCACCAGTCTATAGTTAAACTATAATGCTTATGGTATAATCTTTACATTTCATCTTAACTAAATCATTTACTACTGACGTCAAACGGTTTATGCATATACATTTCAACAAAAAACTATTTATGCACAACTATAGAATTCAATGTGATAGCAGATATTGATTTAATCATCATGAACAGTCCTGTTACATCAAAAGGCTCGTCAGCATTGTCGTTATGATGTGAAAACTATACATTGAATGCAGTTAGTCATGACAACAGATGTGTGTTGTGAGACCCTCTGGCAATATGTCGCTCTGCCAACAGCTGCAGTCATTACCACAGCTTCCTGTTTTATTGATTTTGAAAATCTGCTCTTTTTGATATTTTATTCTATTATCGTTATTCCGTGTACATAAAATGGCACCAGAGACAGAAAGAAGGGTCATACCGACTTAAACTGAGCATGTTACAAAGAGGTAGGACCAGCTGACATTATGTAAACAATATCTCCATTTACAATTAAATATATATCACTATGGAACATATGCTTTTCTTGTTTTGAAAATAGCCCCTCCCCAAACATTTAGATATTCTAAAAAATAATTTGTGACGTTTCATTTATATTACAATGCCTGTTAATATTCATTATATCGTTGCAGATTTATACCTGTTGGTAAATGAAATATCCCTTTAAACAGGTATGCTATGGGACTCATGTCTATATATCGTATAAAAAAAGTCTTTGACTTGTTTTTGAAATCAGCCTACTATGCAAATATTCATGTAAAAAAAGTTTATGTAGGTGTCATATACATACGCCAATTTGAAAAATAAATCTCACTTTCTGGATTTAATTTTGTTTTTTAAAATGCCAGCCCACGCTTACGCTTAATGCTCTTATTTGCATTTTTTTTAAATAAGTGGGGCTTATCATCATCTACTGAATCTGATTGATACAACATACATTTCCTATGTTCTATCTATGATTATGATTATATGTAACAGTTTCCACAGGTAACTGATTATGTGTACCCGTTAACCTGGCGGTTCTACACAGGTAACTGATTATGTGTACCCGTTAACCTGGCGGTTCTACACAGGTAACTGATTATGTGTACCCATTTACCTGGCGGTTCTACACAGGTAACTAATTATGTGTACCCATTTACCTGGCGGTTCTACACAGGTAACTGATTATGTCTACCCATTAACCTGGCGGTTCTACACAGGTAACTGATTATGTGTACCCATTTACCTGGCGTTGTACCCATTAACCTGTCGGTTCTACACAGGTAACTGATTATGTCTACCCATTTACTTGGCGGTTCTACACAGGTAACTGATTATGTGTACCCATTTACCTGGCGGTTCTACACAGGTAACTGATTATGTGTACCCGTTAACCTGGCGGTTCTACACAGGTAACTGATTATGTGTACCCATTTACCTGGCGGTTCTACACAGGTAACTGATTATGTGTACCCATTAACCTGGCGGTTCTACACAGGTAACTGATTATGTGTACCCATTAACCTGGCGGTTCTACACAGGTAACTGATTATGTGTACCCATTTACTTGGCGTTGTACCCATTAACCTGTCGGTTCTACACAGGTAACTGATTATGTCTACCCATTTACTTGGCGGTTCTACACAGGTAACTGATTATGTGTACCCATTTACCTGGCGGTTCTACACAGGTAACTGATTATGTGTACCCGTTAACCTGGCGGTTCTACACAGGTAACTGATTATGTGTACCCATTTACCTGGCGGTTCTACACAGGTAACTGATTATGTGTACCCATTAACCTGGCAGTTCTACACAGGTAACTGATTATGTGTACCCATTTACCTGGCGTTGTACCCATTAACCTGTCGGTTCTACACAGGTAACTGATTATGTCTACCCATTTACTTGGCGGTTCTACACAGGTAACTGATTATGTGTACCCATTTACCTGGCGGTTCTACACAGGTAACTGATTATGTGTACCCGTTAACCTGGCGGTTCTACACAGGTAACTGATTATGTGTACCCATTTACCTGGCGGTTCTACACAGGTAACTGATTATGTGTACCCATTTACCTGGCGGTTCTACACAGGTAACTGATTATGTGTACCCATTAACCTGGCGGTTCTACACAGGTAACTGATTATGTCTACCCATTTACTTGGCGGTTCTACACAGGTAACTGATTATGTGTACCCATTAACCTGGCGGTTCCACACAGGTAACTGATTATGTGTACCCGTTAACCTGGCGGTTCCACACAGGTAACTGATTATGTGTACCCATTTACCTGGCGGTTCTACACAGGTAACTGATTATGTGTACCCATTAACCTGGCGGTTCTACACAGGTAACTGATTATGTCTACCCATTTACTTGGCGGTTCTACACAGGTAACTGATTATGTGTACCCATTAACCTGGCGGTTCCACACAGGTAACTGATTATGTGTACCCGTTAACCTGGCGGTTCCACACAGGTAACTGATTATGTGTACCCTTTTACCTGGCGGTTCTACACAGGTAACTGATTATGTGTACCCATTTACCTGGCGGTTCAACACAGGTAATTGTCTATGATGACTTATGCCTGTATACGGAAGAATGGTAGTTTGAGTGTCGTCATTTCTTAACGAGAACAATCTGCCAACGTGAATAAAATCGATAAGCTTATGTTTACATTTCCAGACATATATGTAAGGAATATTTACTGATAATATTTACAATATACTGCACTATATGTCGTATTATCAATACACTTGATATCTGCCCTGTAAAAAAATGTCCCTTTCATATCCTGTTTTCTTAGATGTCGCAGTTGATTCGATATTCAATGGCTTGTTCCCAGCATCGCGATTTTTGTACAGTATGTCGTAAACTGACAGACAAACTCCTTACGCAGGGTTGCAAAAGATGCAAATTGATTGAAAATAGTGGGAAAGTTTTACGGTTGTCATAGTGATCTCGTTGAGAAACTCTTTGTGCGATATATGAAGCTGAATGTGTTGGATGCTTGTTAGTTTGCCTGTTGATTTCACTATTGCTTACCTTGTACTCATGTGAGAATGTGTAATTACTAACTTGCTTGATTTGGCCAAGAGGTACATGGCGAATGTCGTCGATGAAGCAGAAGACGCTTGCTCTTCCAAAATACCTGGTCCTATACTCCTTGCCCTTTTTGGGATTCCTCGTGTAAATCATGCTATTTTGTTAATATTTTTCCATTGTTTTATTGAATTTGAGTCTGGATTATGATTGTCACCATGTTTGTACTTTTTAAAATAACATCAAGGATATAAATATGAAAACCAGCAACAATAAACAATTGTTGTTTATCAATAAAAAAAATGATATATACGCTGTTAAGATGTTCTTTGATATCTATGATAATCAATACATATTAAACATTTTTATACAAGTTTATTGTCAGAGGATATACCTGATGGACACGATAGCATCAGTTGATAAAACAATTTCCTTCAGACTGACGATTAATCAATAGAGGAGTCTATGAAACCAAACAAGTATCATTTGAAACACAAGCCACTGGGTTCCGATAGAAAGAAATCGAAAGAAAACATTAATGATTCAATGCTGCAATAACTGTATCAAATTTGATGCCAAGTATTGTCATTTTCTGCTGTTTTCGATGCATGTTTAGACAATTTGGCCTGTAGAAAAAGACTGGATGTAGAAAGAAAACGTCAATAAGGTTTTCAAACTAATTTCCCTTGTGGCATTGTACAGGTATTGGCAAGAAGTGGAATAGATCAAATATGTTTTTTAAGAGCTACGATTTTTTAAAGTTGTTTCTCAAAAATATCTCATGAGAATATTTGACTTTTTCACTCAGAGGTTTTCCATGTCCCTTGTAAATTATTCTTTCAATGACCTCCGTATGACACATTCAGTCATTAACCTCGACATTTTCTTCCACTACAATGAACAGGGACAGTTTTTTTCCATAATCTGTACGATAAGCCAGGTGATTTCAATTTCGCTTGATAATTTTTCCATTTCTAGGTAGTATCATACCTTCCCTATGGCATCTACAAGGCGGTTCGGTATTCCAGGAGCTGCTCTCGATGTAACGATTTCCGTGATACACAACGACAGATGACGCTGTCCTCATACTCATACAACACATGGTTTCTAGAAATGTATATTGATGAAGACTATAGAAATGTTGTATAGACACTGTTAGGATCACATTGAGAAAATATACTACTTCCTTGTGTGATATGCTTGGTTGTCATATACTTGCCTTCTAGTGGAGATCGTGACCTTACTAGGCTCGACAATGAAGCAGAAAACGTATTCCGTTCTGAGCAAGTCTTATTATTCTCATTGTACATTTTTCAATGGTCTATGTTCTGATATCTCGTATTTTGCTCTCTTGTTTGCACATCAGCATGGACATGACTTGTTGCCTACAGCATTTTAGTTACTTTTGAACTAATTTTGCAAAGGAGACAAAAAATTGTTAAAACAGAGACACAAATAAAATATCATGACATTCATGATAAAGTTATAAGATCAATCACAAACACGAATCATCCTTAATCATCGGAAAGTTCATACAAAGACCCGCACTTTATCGGATTCTCATGGTAACCGAGTCTTAATGAAGCTCAAACCATCAAACAGACGGAATGTCTAAAAGCATGGGTAATTATCATAAACAAGATTAGGAAGACACAACTTTATCATCAGATTTCAAACTAATTAATCTTTTCTATAGGACATGTACTTCTAAGGAGGCACTGTAGTTTTGAAAAATCAATAAAAGTGTTTATAGCAGTTATTTAATTATAATGATGGATTGTAAATGTGGACTTTTTCTATTTTATCAATATTTCGAAGATAAAACGTTGGAGGCAGAACATCAAGTAGCATATAAGTATATAAATATGTCTCGGTTCTCTAGTTTAGGAGCCAGCCGAACCCTGCCATTAAGAACATTTTTTTTTCATTCTGTATGTCTATCAATATGTTTTGAATGGTTTTTGTTTACGTCATTTGTTAAGCGACATAACACATACAAATGACGAGATAACACAATAGAATTTGTGTAACAAGAATACAGCAGCCGTTCTACCAACATATTAAATCGTTACTTTACCAGCAGTCATATAATCGTTTTGCTGAAATGCGATTTTTTTTCCAGAAATTCAGAAATTAAAGGAATTACAACACAACTATATAAAATGTGATTTCTTAATTGAATAAACGACAATCCAACTCTCCCCTAAATAAGTAATCCCTTCTTGATCACTACTCATTCTTCATGTTTCTGCAAATTATCCAAAATTAACGCTAGGTTGAACACTTAGAGTATATTCACCTCCCGGTGTCCAGATTCTAATTAAATACCAACCACTCATCGTTCATTGGCGGAATTAAATGATCAGTAATATCAATCAAGCGATCATTATTAGTTTTTTAATTCTGTTGTAAACAATAACAACACAAAAAATATATTGTTTTGGCGATTTTTAATCAATCATTAAGTCGCATATTTCGTACGAACAGGAAAAAGGGACCTTTAGGTTTTTTTTATTATTATTTATTTTTCTCACGCCCAGGATTTGAGTAAACAACCTGACGTTTTCAAAAAGGTTTATATAACAGGAAATCACATTAATTTCCTTATCGATAATACATTCAATTTACTGTAGCTATATTTCTTTACAGCTCGAACTTTTGAAAATAAATAAAAGTTAAACTTGGTTTCCTGTAATTTATGAATAATTCACTGATGTTTTGTACATCTCAATGTTTCTAATGCATGGGCCTATGTTAATCATCAAATGTCATTGTAATGTTGTTTATCAAGTTGTACATCATCAAATGTTTAAATGTGGTTTATAACAGCATTTGATTGAACGTTGTCCTGATTAAGATAAAAATGCATTTTCCTAATACTGTAAAGTCATTGTAGTGGAAAGATGAAACGTAACGTTTAGGGAGAGTAGATAATTTTAGAGGTTGTAACAACTTCCGGCTATTTCAAGCATCATATTAAAGGAAATTACACTATTTTGCTGAACAATTTAGACTAACCATGTATGAGCTGTCTGTTCATCTGTTATCTGTGGAAAACAAACAAAATTTATCTCTTTATGCCAGACCTTCTATCCGTCGAGAGAATCGTTTTGTTATTTGCATGTGATTTTAGGCATTATTGTACCCCATCTAAGACTTGTAAACAATATCACAACAAAAAACAAAAACAAAACAAAAACTGCACGTTGTTTTAATAAAACGGTCATGATTGATTAATACTTAATGTTTTGATCAAGCTTGTTATATAGTATGACCTTCGCTGTAAATTATACATACCAGATGATATCAGGGTGTTTGTTTATTTCATACATAACTAGATTATAAGTTATCATTTATTATAAGGGAGATAACTAGGATGACAGCATTCAATGGATAACAAAAGGGGTCGCCAACCCTAATTTGACTCTAAATTATACAAACACTAGGGAAATGGAAGCGAGATCAAGTGCAATGGGAACGAAATGTCTCCGAAGAGTTCCAGCAACATATGCGATGAATAGGGGCAACATCTAAACACTTCATGGATAGGGGACTTTTATGCTGAAAAGGTACGACAGCTTATCACTGAATAAGGTCAATATTTGTACTCTGTACGGGGCCCCTAATTGTACACTGAATAAGGTCAATATTTGTACTCTGTACGTAGCCTCTAGTTGTACACTGAATAAGGTCAATATTTGTACTCTGTACATAGCCTCTATTTGTACACTGTATAAGGTCAATATTTGTACTCTGTACGGGGCCTCTAGTTGTACACTGTATAAGGTCAATATTTGTACTCTGTACTGGGCCTTTAGTTGTACAGTGTATAAGGTCAATATTTGTACTCTGTACTGGGCCTCTAGTTGTACACTGAATAAGGTCAATATTTGTACTCTGTACGGGGCCTCTAGTTGTACACTGAATAAGGTCAATATTTGTACTCTCTGCGGGGCCTCTAGTTGTACACTGAATAAGGTCAATATTTGAACTCTCTACGGGTCCCCTAATTGTACACTGAATAAGGTCAATATTTGTACTCTGTACGGGGCCTCTAGTTGTACTCTGAATAAGGTCAATATTTGTACTCTGTGCGGGGCCTCTAGTTGTACACTGAATAAGGTCAATATTTGAACTCTCTACGGGTCCCCTAATTGTACACTGAATAAGGTCAATATTTGTACTCTGTACGGGGCCTCTAGTTGTACACTGAATAAGGTCAATATTTGAACTCTCTACGGGGCCCCTAATTGTACACTGAATAAGGTCAATATTTGTACTCTGTACGTAGCCTCTAGTTGTACACTGAATAAGGTCAATATTTGTACTCTGTACGGGGCCTCTAGTTGTACACTGAATAAGGTCAATATTTGAACTCTCTACGGGGCCCCTAATTGTACACTGAATAAGGTCAATATTTGTACTCTGTACGTAGCCTCTAGTTGTACACTGAATAAGGTCAATATTTGAACTCTCTACGGGGCACCTAATTGTACACTGAATAAGGTCAATATTTGTACTCTGTACGTAGCCTCTAGTTGTACACTGTATAAGGTCAATATTTATACTCTGTACTGGGCCTCTAGTTGTACACTGAATAAGGTCAATATGTGTACTCTGTACAGGGCCCCTAGTTGTACACTGAATAATGTCAATATTTGTACTCTGTACGTAGCCTCTAGTTGTACACTGAATAAGGTCAATATTTGAACTCTCTACGGGGCCCCTAATTGTACACTGAATAAGGTCAATATTTGTACTCTGTACGGGGTCTCTAATTGTACAAAGGTCACGACCACGTCATCGAACACTACTAACAAATATACTTGCACGCCATAAACAGACAACATTTATACACTGTACTAAGACAAGGTTTCTACACTTCAAAGAGAAAGGTACGGGTAATATGAAGGCCAACTAGCCAACAGGTTCCGGAGTTCACGGTAACAAAATGTTAATCCCCGTGTAAAACATTAAAGACTATATGTAGGACTGTCCCTCTGGACATCACTACTATATATATATATCATTATCGAGGTTCTGCCGCACCAATCTGTCATTATCTCAGCTTGTGGTCAATAAATCAGAGATCTTATGAGTCATAAAATCCACTGGACAAATGTCCGGTCGAACAGATTGTATGAGGGACTAATAACGAGTTAGGCACCTTTTCTTAGACGATGCAATTTTTATTTCATTGTGGTCAGAAAATGGCACCAACAGATGACCACAGTCACTGTGCAGCGTCTGATCACTTATTTCCTCGTTTGTAGTAATTAAGGCAGTATATAGCATACTTTTTCTGTCAACAATATCGGGATAAATATCGGCACTTACTGACAGAAAGAACTATTTTATATCAAGCTAAACGATAAGCGGATTACTATTTACTGTTTACATCAGAAGGCCTATTGAACAGGTCTGATAAGCCTGCTAGTGTATTATAGCGAAACGTACTTACATAAGTTTGACTGAGGCGAGGTCAGTTAGGAAACCGCCAGAAGTTGACGGTTTTTTTTTATTATTAACAATACAATACTGTAACTGTACTATAACGATGATTCTAACTTGAATCCAGTCTATGTTCTGGCGACTTTCGTCAGAAATGGTTGAATGTTTTTACTTGCTTAAAAATAAGAAACAAATAACAAATAGGTATTTCAAATGAATGGAATTTTTTTAATATCTTTAATCTAATTTTATCTTAAATTGCCTGATTAAAGTCGCAGCGAAGTAGAAATATTGTAATCAGACCGTTCTGATTGACTGTGAGAATTATGTAGATATAATACATATTAAAAAAACCACAAAAACAGATATATATATTAATTCTTTAATTACTCTGTGCGACAGTATTTCTGTATATTAAGTTTAAGGGCTGTGAGCATTTTCGCCATATTTCCCCGTCTCAATTTCGCAGTTATACTTTCGTGACTAAATGTCTATATAGTGATTTATGACTGGATAGTTGTGTAAGAATGATATTACTTGTCAGTTGTGAAACAAGATAAGTTTGTCGGTTTTGTCATGTTTGTTCAAACACCGATGTCTATATCGGGTAGTGTTGTCAATGTGTCGTGTGATTTACTTCCCTGGTAACGTCACGTAGACACTTTCGGCTCTGACAAACTATATGCTCTTATAACGGCTCCTAACCTACCGCATGTCCTACTCACGCCACCAACCAAATAGCGTATCATGTTCAAGGCTCCTATCAAACACGGTCCCTACCGCACAACATGCCCTGATCCCGGCTCCTATCAAACACCATGCCCTGATCACGGCTCCTACCCTACCGCATGTCCTACTCACGCCACCAACCATGTTCAAGGCCCCTATCAAACACCATGCCCTGTTCACGGCTCCTACCACACAACATGCCCTGATCCTGGCTCCTACCAAACACCATGTCCTGTTCACGGCTCCTACCAAACAACATGCCCTGATCACGGCTCCTTCTAAACAATATGCACTGTTCAAGACTCTTTACAAACACCGTGCCATGTTCACAACTGCTAGAAAACAACATGCCCTGTTCACGGTGTCTACCAAACAACATGCCCTGATCCCGGCTCCTACCAAACAACATGTCCTGTTCACGGTGTCTACCAAACAACATGCCCATATCCCAGCTCCTACCAAACAACATGCCCTGTTCACGTCTCCTACCAAACAACATGTCCTGTTCACGGCTCCTACCAAACAATATGCACTGTTCAAGACTCCTTGCAAACACCGTGCCATGTTCACAACTGCTTGAAAACAACATGCCCAGATCCAAACTCCTACCAAACAACATGTCCTGTTCACGGTGTCTACCAAACAACATGCCCAGATCCCAGCTCCTACCAAACAACGTGCCCTGTTCACGGCTCCTACCAAACAACGAGTTCTATAAAATGACAATTTTGTCACAGATTATTTTCGACTTATACTATATCTAAATAACGTTTTGGCAAAATTTGTCAGGAGGCAAGAGTACTTCAATTTTGTGGACGATTTCGGAAATCCGAAACGAATACTTCAGCATCATAACAAACAACCCTTATCACAAAACAAACGTAAATCGGGAGAATGTACCATTTCATTTTCACATCATTAACCTAACGAAAGACTATCTTCATCATCACGTATATACATATACTCAAAACAAAGAAAAATAATCCATTTTACATCAATCTCCTTAAAACAAATGAAATATTTATCGTTTCACTTTACCTCACTGAAACTAAGTAAAAAAATTTCGTAACTACGTCATGAAAATAAAGGGAAAAAACCAACATATATGTATCATTTGATATTTTCTATCTTTAGGGGAAAAACACACAACTTTGTCACAAAAAGACAACTCCATCTTTTCACGTTTAATTCCAATCACAAATGAAAAATAATCTTTATAATTTCAGAATAGCTTCACAAAATAAATATAGAATTTTTTAAAGATTATAAAAATGATTATTTTCTCAAAATGTTCTGAAAGAAAACACAATTTAAGGATGTCATATTTAATCTTTACATTACAAATAAATACAGCTGATCTTATGGTATCGGTTTTTAACACAGAGTAAATAAAAATTATATCAACTCAAGAGATTTGATATTTGTCCAACGTCTGACGAAATGTATTAGGGATTTCCATTCCACAATACTATCTTGGCAGAATGACATTACTGAATAATTATCACGTGAATTCCGACCAATTTCCTTATCTGGAAAGTCACGTGTTCTATTTTTCAACAAACTATTGTGTATGGAAAGTAAGAGAAAGTATGGGGGGAAAAAGATGAAAACTTGAACAATACAACAAAACAGGCTGGCATTTTTACAACAGCAATACAATACGTTTGTGAGAATATATATAGATATATACTGCGCTACTGATGTCGGTTATAATACATCCGTTTAAAAATGTTGTTACAATATAACATTAGACATAATTTTATTGTAGAAAGAAATAATTGAACTATAACACTATACTATCTCGGCCAAACAGAGCGATAAAAACACTACTAGTCGTTTTGATTTATTACTAGAAACAAACCACCTGCACGGTTTTGAAAGGTGGATAGCGGAGAGACATGGTTTCTAAGCGATAGAGACGCCATATTAGAATTTTGATCCGTCTGTTTTGATCAAGGACATTCTACATTATTTTCTTTCACTGCTGGTAGTTTACTTTGCATTTTACATGAGCTTATCGGGAAATGAGTGAAGTTTTTAGAAAACAAATTGCCTAGATAAAAACATATGTAGGAAATATGTCTGACAAACACACAGCAGTGCAGCTTGGCATCAGGTAAATGTCTACTTAAATATATGTCTACGAGTGATAGATTGGGACAAAAGTGCGTGCAAACTTAAACTGTTTAGAAGAGTTGATATTGCCGGTAGTACATCTACAAATACTGCAACGTTTTTTTATAATTGTACGATACACCAAGTTTTCTTCCTGTGTATCCCTTCTGCTTCATCGACGACATTCAACATGTAAATCTAATCCAGGTAATTTCATGTTCTCAAAAAAGGAACAAGGTTAACAACATGTAACACCTGGGTATAAAAACATAGAAAATATAAGGATCTAAAATCTAGACATTTGAATACTGTTGCTGAACGCATGGTCCACGTCCTATTGGTCTGTGTTGTTTCCATTAATGGGTGATTTGTACCCAGGGGGAGTCGGAACAAGGACGTAAATGACAAATCAGGTGTGACATGTAAAAGGCCATATATCAAATGGGAAATCACATTAAGGAAATCACATTTCTGATGTTTGTCATAGATTGTAGTCTTATATGATCACCTTATATGTTTAAGGATGTACTCATCTGAGGTTAGACCGGAAGTAGGACATAATTCAATAGACATGAATTTCATCGTAATGTCTTGATATTTTTTGTGGTTTGATATAGCTTTTATCTATAGTTGGACGTAAAGACGGAAAAGAGCCGTTCTATAGAATTGTTTGAAGAAATTTCGCCCGTGGATTACATTTTTGACAGTGTGATTCGTTTAATAGCATCAACACATTTTTAACGTTTTCTCGTTATTAAGGTATCTAGAGTGTAACTGTGGACTTCCTGGATAGATTCCAACTGCCTGATTTATCACCACAAAGCCCAAATTTATAATTCGTTAATCCCAGCTTGGTGGATCACTCTTAATGACTTTTAGGAACCGAACACAGATATTTCAGCTTGTTTCTGGATCCTGGAAAAAAGGACTGTTGGGATGAAATGTGCAAAAATGAAAGCAATGTAACCCCCTCTGTTTTAACCATGAAAACTTTCATTTAAAATTTTTCTACCGATACACAAAGTCGTTTAAAAGCTTAAATACTAGAAGATTGGCGAATAAAAGATTTAAGTGATTTTTCTAAATGAAAATTTTGGAGTTTTATATTATTTTTCTTGATATCCAAGTATCATACTATCACCTTTAATTAAAAGACGAGAAATTATGTTTGAAAAATGCTTCCATGAAAATAACAAAGAAAATCTGTTATTCAGGAAAATATAAGAAGGATATGTAAAAATGAGTAATTACTTGTACAACGTGTGTCGGAGAATAGAAGTGCAGCAACCTATTGGGTTTTTCGGGGGGGTGGGGGGAGGTGGGAGGTGGGAAGATCTTCTAAATTATTTCCTAAAATCTTACATCTCAGAAAAACAACATCACCAGAACACAAGTTTAATACTGAATTAAAAATGGTCTTGTCAGTATTTCGTAAAATAAACTTGAATGACTTGATAAAGTCTTTATCACTTGTTGTTAGCTCGATAAATCTAACCTTATATGGGAACAACTCTACAGTCAAGTTGAAAGGTTTTCTTACTATGGCCTTGGAGGTGAGCACCCTTTTTGGTCCGGTTTGATCGGAGCGAAAGACCTACAAACAGTTTTAACTAAAGGTCTGGTGCATCACCTGAAATGCGTCAATAGAGATGAATTCCACATACAGCGCCGAACAGTTTACCATCTGCAGCAATATTCCTGATTGCATTGTCACCATGTAACGAGGACAATTCATGCTAGTAAAGATATGTTTGTTGATTTGTGTCTTCATTCTATCTTTTGTTTTGTCAGTCTCGATCTTGTGTATCTGTTGAATGTGTTATCAAATGACGAAATCGACTAAAACAGATTATTTACAGGGATGATATAACATTGGGGAGATGGATATCTCAATGCAAATACCCGTTATAAACAGGGAACTGAGCCAGTAGTTCGTCTGACTATTGAAGTCAAGGGGTGTCCTTTGCTATCTGATACGTTCTGGCAGACACCTCTCTTTGTAGGTCTACAATTTCGGTGCCATCACATCGTAAAACGAATTCGATATCAAATAGGTGATATCCCCAGAGTGATTTTATGATGTTACGCGTCGGAACACGTGAATTCGGGCATCTGAATGAATAGATATCACAAAATGTTACAGGTTTAAAAGCCAAAACGGCGTCCTACACTTGCATCGGACTTTATTCAAACGATCGGCAACAATCAGTTATAGAATTCAACAGTTCGGCAAGTGTTCAATAGACAATGGTGACGGAGGTGCTACTGTACGTCACCTGAGGTCACGTGATAAGAAACAAGCTCTGCGATTGTTTGTAGGGATCCCGTGGACTTTCTTGATGAAGTACGCGGTCTGTGACGAACTCTACAACCCTGGCTGTACCTACAATCTCCCTGTATCAAATATTAATTAGGTAGCTCCCACATACACGGTCACTTAAATCTGACACCCGGGATGACATGATCGGGTAGGGAAAAGGATTTGTATGGAACTGTTCATGTGGTGATTTCAGTAAATGAATTGATGTACTTAATTTAAAGTTTAAAAGATCAACTGATATGTTGTCATTTAAACGATGCATGTACATGTTCACTGAAAAATGTAGCGGTTTGTTTGGTAACTGTCATAGCTGTCAGACTGGTACGTTTGACGGGGATGTCTGAACACTGAAATAAAACACGTAGTATTTTTCCAAAGTATTCCTTTAAATAACTTCAATAAGTACTCTTCAAAGTAAACATTTAAATAATTATGAGGTAAGTACCCCTGTATATGTGTTATCAGATCATTTACTTACTTAAAGAATAATATATGTTTTCATAGAATATTTACATATCAGTTTATTAAATATGCGAGAACTGTTCAACATTTATTGATAAATCTTATCAACAGTAGCTTTTGTGATACGTGGAATACTTAGTTGTGGCTCCATATCCCCTCAGTCTTTAAACCGGGTACAGAGTTGTGTGGAACCGTCCATATTAACTCAATTGGTAGAGGGTAGACAGGCTGTGACGCACCCGGCAATGAATCACAAACAGATAATTTATTCAACAGTGTTCGAGCTGTCGTGTTATTCACGAGCATGTTGCTTACCAATCACGCGAACTTATCACTAATCAATTTCCTGTATGGTGTTTGTTGTCATTAACAGACCCTTACCATCCCTCCGATAAATGTTTATAGTGAACCAGTCTGTTTCTTTCTCGGGCCTTTTGTACGAAGATTTGCTCGGTGTATTGGCACTGTGTTAGGTGGTGTGTACGAGAGCGGTTAAATACCCTCGGCTCTTCGTTAGTGTGGCTAACGGGATTTCCAGTGGCACACACGTCAGTGTAGTCTGCTACAACGTGTGCACACGTGCTTAAATTATTGCAACATCGAAACGGAATAAATTTAGAAACAATTTCATTTCAATTAATTTGGAACTATTGGAATTTGGTTTTCACGAGAAACTGATACTTTGGATGTTACAACAAAAAGTGTGAATAAACTTTGACAAAATGTTGTCAGTTTCCGTGAAATAAATTAGAGTGACCAGTAATTCTAGAGTACACGGGCCCAGCATTTGTTTTCGGTGTACTGATCGGAAGTAAATCTGTTTAATCCGACATGTAACCTGCTCGCAGATTAATGTACTATAGGATACACAACCTGATCAATATGTCGGACACAGATTACAGGTAAGACATGTTCAAAGCAATTCCTCTGTTGACAGGTTTCGTTATGCATGAACATGCGCTAATTTTTACCTACATATATATATATATATCTTATCTATATCAGATGTACAATTTTCAATGTATATGAAAACTAAACTTAAACCCCTAAATTGCACGTGCATTTTGACGTACACAAAAATACGTATACAAATACGGGTACAGACTTCGGGTTTAGAAAGTACACGGGTATACATATATATGTATGTATTCAAACACTCGTGCATTCATGTTACCATTCAAGTGTATAGTGTTTCAGTTATCACATCTAATTATGATAGTTAGGTAAATGTACCCTGAATGACTCCTTAGGGATCTGATAACGTTGTGCCATACTGAATAATAAGATCAAGTTTCCAGGAATACGAGTAAGATGAACTCGGACGATGATATCTCACGTTATCATTTTATATCTATGTCTGGTTTTATCTTTGTTGATTCTACACACAGTGAGACAAGTTGTTTATATCTAAACTGTGGTGACATGATACAAGTCTACTTTACACTAATATACAGAGTGTTGATTTACTAAAACTGACGTCAAAGTGTGAAGTAAATTCATTTTGTCTTCTTACATTTGATTGTAGATGTGAACAAATTGTAAACAAAATAGTTGATTATTAATCAATAGTCAGAACAAATTGTAAACAACAACAGCTGATTGTTAACGACATTGGTCGATTGTGAATGATGACTAACAAACATCAATAAGTTGACTGCTCAAGCAAACTATTAATTGTAAACGTGTAAGTGACAGTTGCTATTTGTAAATTACAGTACTTAACTGTAAATGACATTAGTTAATTGTAAATGACAGTAGTTAACTGTATATGACAGTAGTAAATAGTAAATGACAGTAGTTAACTGTAAATGAAAGTAGTTAACTCTAAATGACAGCAGTAAACTGTAAATGACAGTAGTTAACAGTAAATGACAGTAGTTAATTGTAAATGACAGTAGTTAACTGTAAATGAAAGTAGTTAACAGTAAATGACAGTAGTTAATTGTAAATGACAGTAGTTAACTGTAAATGACAGTAGTTTACAGTGAATGACAGCAGTAAACTGTAAATGACAACTGTAAATGACAGCAGTAAACAGTAAATGACAGTAGTAAACAGTAAATGACAGTAGTTAACTGTAAATGAAAGTAGTTAACTGTAAATGACAGTAGTTAACTGTAAATGACAGTAGTTAACTGTAAATGACAGTAGTTAACTGTAAATGACAGCAGTAAATTGTAAATGACAGCAGTAAACAGTAAATGACAGTAGTTATTTGTAAATGACAGTGGTTAACTGTAAATGACAGTAGTTAACTGTATATGACAGTAGTTAACTGTAAATGACAGTAGTTGATTGAAAATAACAACAATTAGTTGTGACTGAAGTTGCTTATTACAAATGACAACACTTTAGTTTAAGTTGGGAAATTCTATCTACGTTTTCCACCAGTAGACAGACTCACGAATGTTTCATACGATCGATTTAATTATATAAATGTACTTGTAATAGTCATCAACCACACAGATATATGTCTGTTCGTTGGGTAACCACTTACCGTTTGGATTCGCTATACAAATAACAGAACAGCTTACGCAATGTAAAATGGTGTTCGATTAGAAAATGAAAGCAAATATCGATTCGCGGAACATGAATAAATTTTATTTGAATATAAGAAATACGAGACTTGTGGAAGAGTTCAAGTGTCCTCGGTATGGGATTGTTCAGTGTCTGTATAAGTGTCTGTCACCGTGGGATGTACCTGTGGTAGTAGATATAATGTACATAACTATAGGTAGTTCCTGCTTGTGAATCTTATTTCAGACAAAATGGCGTTGACGTCATTGTTCCGTCGATGTCCTATCATTCTGAAGATAATGATAATGGATTCTGATATATACACTAGCGGGGTGATGTTGACCAATTGACCACCCAAACCCCTAACACATACTATAACATAGTATAAGAAATTCTCTGGCCAAGTCATGAAACTTTTTAACTGTATGAGACAGTTCACGGTCAATACATATTACTGTCATGCCAGTCTCTATCAGTATATCTCTATACATTATGTATATATATGTAACGCTGTTCACTGTACCCTGTTAAGAACCCATTTACTGCAGATATTATTACCGTAATTGTCCTCTAAAACAGCTGAATCGGTCCCTAGTTAACACAGTTTATACCGAGGACGTTCCATGTTGACAAATGGAAACAATCATTACATTATGCACGTACACTGGTTACTTACACACTAAATTATACCCTTTGTTACATTATACACGTACACTGGTTAGTTACACACTAAATACACGTACACTGGTTAGTAACACACTAAATTATACCCTTTGTTACATTATACACGTACACTGGTTAGTTACACACTAAATTATACCCTTTGTTACATTATACACGTACACTGGTTAGTTACACACTAAATTATACCCTTTGTTACATTATACACTGGTTAGTTACACACTAAATTATACCCTTTGTTACATTATACACGTACACTGGTTAGTTACACACTAAATTATACCCTTTGTTACATTATACACGTACACTGGTTAGTTACACACTAAATTATACCCTTTGTTACATTATACACAGGTTAGTTACACACTAAATTATACTCTTTGTTACATTATATACGTACACTGGTTAGTTACACACTAAATTATACCCTTTGTTACATTATACACGTACACTGGTTAGTTACACACTAAATTATACCCTTTGTTACATTATACATGTACACATGTTAGTTACACACTAAATTATACCCTTAGTTACATTACACAAGTACACAGGTTAGTTACACACTAAATTATACCCTTTGTTACTTTATACATGTACACAGGTTAGTTACACACTAAATTATACCCTTTGTTACATTATACACTGGTTAGTTACACACTAAATTATACCCTTTGTTACATTATATACGTACACTGGTTAGTTACACACTAAATTATACCCTTTGTTACATTATACACGTACACTGTTTAGTTACACACTAAATTATACCCTTTGTTACATTATACACGTACACTGTTTAGTTACACACTAAATTATACCCTTTGTTACATTATACACTGGTTAGTTACACACTTAATAATACCCTTTGTTACATTATACATGTACACATGTTAGTTACACACTAAATTATACCCTTAGTTACATTACACAAGTACACAGGTTAGTTACACACTAAATTATACCCTTTGTTACTCAATATCTTTCTAACGGCAAAAGACAAGATTTCCTATCAGTAAGGAATGTTTCTGTATCATATACAGTTCACTGCTAGGAAACAGTGTTAAATTCCATTTACTTAGAACAGGTGTTCTGTGGAATTTACCTCGGACTGAATATCATCTCTCTAACTCTGTGTTCAACATCATATCATAATTTTTTCTTCTATGAAAAAAATGACGCTGTTTTATGATATCATATCACAATAATGAGTTTGTTACCGATGATTAAGCAGATGTTCTTCAATTAGTAGATGCAATGGACCGAGTCTGGTCATAGTGGCTTCAAATATAAAGTTATATCGTTGGAGAAGCTTGTTCGTGTCATCGTTATAGATGTAGCCGTGACATAATACACGTTCTACATGTACCAGAATACATTTGCCTCCATCCCACACTCAATAGGTTTACATCCTCACTGTCTACAGAATTATTTTGCAATATTCAAACAGGAACATTTCAGGGGAGTTTCTATTTCCTATGCGCCGAAACCGAAACCATTTTTGGGTAAATTGTTTGGCAAACTATAGATACATTTACATAACTTATTGGAATATTGCAGACACCAAATACGAAGTAGCGTGGATTATAGTAGAGTGATCACGAAAGTTCAATATGGTGGAATAGTCAGTAGTAAAATGGGATATTGTTTACAGTTTCCTTGTGAAAATTATTCTGTGACGTTATTATAGCCTCGGTACAGTTCCATTGTGACGTTATTATAGCCTCGGTACAGTTCCATTGTGACGTCATTTAGCCTCGGTACAGTTTCCACTGTGATCTTATTGTAGCCTCGGTACAGTTTCCACTGACGTTATTTTAGCCTCGGTACAGTTTCCACTGTGATCTTATTGTAGCCTCGGTACAGTTTCCACTGTGACTTCATTTTAGCCTCGGTACAGTTTCCACTGTGACGTCATTTTAGCCTCGGTACAGTTTCCACTGTGACGTTAATGTAGCCTCGTTACAGTTTTCACTGTGACGTCATTTTAGCCTTGGTACTGTTTCTACTGTGACGTCATTTTAGCCTCGGTGCAGTTTCCACTGTGGCGTTAATGTAGCCTCGGTACAGTTTTCACTGTGACGTTATTTTAGTCTCGGTACAGTTTCAGCTGGGACGTTATTTTACTCTAGGTACAGTTTCAGCTGGGACGTTATTTTACTCTAGGTACAGTTTCAGCTGGGACATAATTTTACTCTGGGTACAGTTTCAGCTGGGACATTATTTTACTCTAGGTACAGTTTCAGCTGGGACATTATTTTACTCTGGGTACAGTTTCAGCTGGGACGTTATTTTACTCTGGGTACAGTTTCAGCTGGGACGTTATTTTACCCTGGGTACAGTTTCAGCTGGGACGTTATTTTACTCTAGGTACAGTTTCAGCTGGGACATTATTTTACTCTGGGTACAGTTTCAGCTGGGACATTATTTTACTCTGGGTACAGTTTCAGCTGGGACGTTATTTTACTCTGGGTACAGTTTCAGCTGGGACGTTATTTTACTCTAGGTACAGTTTCAGCTGGGACGTTATTTTACTCTAGGTACAGTTTCAGCTGGGACATTATTTTACTCTAGGTACAGTTTCAGCTGGGACGTTATTTTACTCTAGGTACAGTTTCAGCTGGGACGTTATTTTACTCTAGGTACAGTTTCAGCTGGGACGTTATTTTACTCTAGGTACAGTTTCAGCTGGGACATTATTTTACTCTGGGTACAGTTTCAGCTGGGACGTTATTTTACCCTGGGTACAGTTTCAGCTGGGACGTTATTTTACTCTAGGTACAGTTTCAGCTGGGACGTTATTTTACTCTAGGTACAGTTTCATCTGGGACATAATTTTACTCTGGGTACAGTTTCAGCTAGGACGTTATTTTAGCCTCGGTACAATTTTCACTGTGACGTTAATGTAGCCTCGTTACAGTTTCCACTGTGACATCATTTAACTCTAGGTACAGTTTCAGTTGGGACTTATTTTAGCTTCTGTAAGTTTCCACAGTGACGATACTGTAGCCCTTGTAATATGGTTAAAGGTTTTTTACTTACATGACAATGTATCTACATTCTTATTGATTCAAAGATCATTTATTTATCAAGTATCCGTCACCAGGGCCCTCTCTCCTCCATCGAATTTACGCCCTCGGTATAAAAGAATGACTCTCAAAGGTTTACATAAATGAATCATGAACGACTACGAAAATCTAATTTTATTTTAATTTGAAAATACTTCAGCCAAAACGGAATCATCACACGGTTCACAATTGTATAGAAAAAAACTCCACTTGGTCCCACGGGAGTGTAGAGTAAAGCGTCTGTTTTAAACAGATCCAAATTTACATCGTCTGCGAAGGGGGCCTAATATCAGTGCAGGATTGAGTGTCAGTCGGTTTGGGGTCTAAAGGGTACACCTGATATAAACCGGTACAGGACACAGTGTCAGTCTGCTGGCAGTGTATAAGGGACAGCGTGCCAGTCTGCTGAGGGTCTATAAGGGCTCAACTGATATAGACCGGTACAGGACAGGGTATCAGTCTGCTGGGGGTCTATAAGGGACAGGGTGTCAGTCTGCTGGGGTCTATAAGGGACAGGGTGTCAGTCTGCTGGGGGTCTATAAGGGACAGGGTGTCAGTCGGCTGGGGGTCTATAAGGATAAAACTGATATAGACCGGTACAGGACAGCGTGTCAGTCTGCTCGGTGTCTATCAGGATAAAACTGATATAGACCGGTACAGGACAGGGTGTCAGTCTGCTAGGGGTCTATAAGGATAAAACTGATATAGACCGGTACAGGACAGCGTGTCAGTCTGCTCGGTGTCTATAAGGATAAAACTGATATAGACCGGTACAGGACAGGGTGTCAGTCTGCTAGGGGTCTTTAAGGGACAGGGTGTCAGTCGGCTGGGGGTCTATAAGGGTACAAATGATATACCGGTACAGGACAGGGTGTCAGTCTGCTAGGGGTCTATAAGGATAAAACTGATATAGACCGGCACAGGACAGGATGTCAGTCTGCTAGGGGTCTATAAGGGACAGGATGTCAGTCGGTTGGGGGTCTATAAGGGACAGGATGTCAGTCGGCTGGGGGTCTATAAGGGTACAAATTATATACCGGTACAGGACAGGGTGTCAGTCGGCTGGGGGTCTATAAGGATAAAACTGATATAGACCGGTACAGGACAGCGTGTCAGTCTGCTGGTTGTCTTTAAGGGTACAACTGATATAGACCGGTACAGGACAGCGTGTCAGTCTGCTAGGGGTCTATAAGGGACAGGGTAACAGTCGGCTGGGGGTCTATAAGGATAAAACTGATATAGACCGGTACAGGACAGCGTGTCAGTCTGCTAGTGGTCTTTAAGGGTACAACTGATATAGACCGGTACGGGACAGAGTGTCTGTTACCCTGACCTATCCTTGTTTGTTAGTCTGACTTATCCTAGTCAAACATCGCTGCCGCAACATCCAACGAAGCTTAGTTTGAATACAAGATGGTAATATTTATTGATAAATCGCGTGACTTGCGTTATACCTGCCACATATTTTACCCAACAATACTGGCATTTGCATATGAAATGAAAACATCACACATTACAAGTGTAGTTGTGTCTTTTTTTACTTCCATGAGTATATTGAACGTAGAACACATTTATTTCACAGTTTAGTTGTTCACACCTCATACTCCTCACACCACCCTGAGAAAGCTCGCGATCAATGTTGTAAGGCAATGTTAGTACAGTAATGTACCAGATTTCACCAAATACAAGTCTTTTGAGTCGGTCATGCGGAAGACATTTCAGGGTTATTTTTAATTTTTTTTTACTGTTGACAGTAAATTTGTTGCACATGTCACATTTTTCACCATTTTTTACATTTAGTGTGTTCAGCTGCAGTGAAAGCTAGAAACGTTTTATTGTTTCTTAAGTGTGGATTTATCATCTTGTCAATATAATGTGATCCGGTTCTATTGTGTCCACAAGATGACATTATAAGGGGGATGCCACAATAAAATGCCAAGTAAATTGTTGCTAATTCATGAACACAACCTTTCTATGATCCCCAAACTATGAGGCCTTCAGAACTACGTGTTATGTCTAGTCAGGATTGTTTGCAGTTCTGTGGTGAAACATCACGTGTTATGTCTAGTCAGGATTGTCTACAGTTCTGTGGTGAAACATCACGTGTTATGTCTAGTCAGGATTGTTTGCAGTTCTGTGGTGAAACATCACGTGTTATGTCTAGTCAGGATTGTCTACAGTTCTGTGGTGAAACATCACATGTTATGCCCAGTCAGAACTATTTACTGTTCCATGGTGAAACATTACGTGTTATGTCCGGTCAGAACTATTTACTGTTCCGTGGTGAAACATCACATGTTATGTCCAGTCAGAGCTATTAACTGTTCCGTGGTGAAACATTACGTATTATGTCCAGTCGGAACTGTTTTCTGTCCCTTGCACAATAGATAAGGAGACTATCGGTTTGAAGTCAACGCAGGATTATTGTCAAGTCTCCCTGCCAGGAGATCCCGACACAAATTTATCCCCTATACGACAACCAAATCTCCGATCGGAAGCAAAACGTTGGTGTATATAATCTGGACGCCAAGACCTTCAATTTTCGTTACAGTTGAGAATGACAAGTAAATCGGACAGTGGTATAGGAGTGTGTCAGAGAGACGTAGAGCTCCTAACAAACTATCAGGAAAGTCCCGTGATATGTGTCATAATGCGGAATATCTGGACATACCCCTCCGCCATTAACAGGAAGTGAAAGTGTTACTTGGAGTCGTGACGTCCACATGCTAACATGCTAATCAATAACGCTTTATGTACATTTCATAAATCACACAATCACCTTTGCCTATCAATATATACAAATCAAGATACTTCTCCTAAACATTGGACCGTTTAAATTTATAGCTGTGCTGCAAATTACGTAACCGGAAATACGACCAGAAATAGTTCTGTCCTCGTTATCAAATCACGAACGCCACCTGGTGTTTACAAGTTTTTTATCGGCATCTATTTATACTAGATAAGCTTATATAGTATAAATTCAAAGTCGTTTTCGCAAGGGTTGATATCCATGCGTTATTTCACGTTGCTCTGTAGAGATTAACCAACAGTACCTTGAGTCTAAAATACAAAGCGTCGTGATGTAGGACACCATCTCCCAACTAGGCTGGCCATACATGGGTACAAAACACAATCTGACTATGAACGTACTATAAACTTTATAACATGAGCCTACCATTTAAGTAAAATTACATTTCGGACGCCATGCCATTTATATAATCATATTAACTTGTAGATACTCTCTTGTCAAAGTTCAGAGGTTAAATCACGACTAGATCAATGTTTTTGACACATTAAGTGTGAGTATTATAATAACAATTGGCAATAGAAGGCGATATATTGAAGTACCCCCATCGTCAACAAAACAGATGATATTTCATCTGAAATTTGTGCAAAACGGCATCATTAGCATGAAGACAAACCAAAACAACACCAAGGACAATCAGGAGAATCAAAATTTATCTCAAAAGGAGGAAACACAATGCTGATGATTAAAGGATACCAACTCAAGTCAAGGCACCGCGAGAATTACCGGACACCAAGACATCAGGAAACACAATGCTGATAATTAAAGGATACCAACTCAAGTCAAGGCACCGCGAGAATTACCGGACACCAAGACATCAGGAAACTAAATTCTGATGATTAAAGGATACCGACACTGTCAAGGCACCACGAGAATTACTGGACACCAAGACATCAGGAAACACAATGCTGATAATTAAAGGATACCAACTCAAGTCAAGGCACCGCGAGAATAACTGGACACCAAGACATCAGGAAACACAATGCTGATAATTAAAGAATACCAACTCAAGTCAAGGCACCGCGAGAATTACTGGACACCAAGACATCAGGAAACACAACCCTGATGATTACGTGATACATACAAGTGTATCAAGGCACCACGAAAATTACTGGACACCAAGACATCAGGAAACTAAATTCTGATGATTAAAGGATACCAACACATGCCGAGGCACCGTGATAAGTACTGGACATCAAGACATCAGGAAACACAATCCTGATGATTACGTGATACATACAAGTGTATCAAGGCACCACGAGAATTACTGGACACCAAGACATCAGGAAACACAATCCTGATGATTACGTGATACATACAAGTGTATCAAGGCACCACGAGAATTACTGGACACCAAGACATCAGGAAACACAATCCTGATGATTACGTGATACATACAAGTGTATCAAGGCACCACGAGAATTACAGGATATGAATTTGTCAGGAAAATGCATAGACGACAAACGAACAGAAAGGGACAACCGCAATGATTCACAGAAACGTAAAATAACATCACAATAAGGACAAAGGTACATTGTACAGAGGACCAGTGGGAGTAAGAGTGGCAAAAATAAACAGCAGCAAGTAGACCCTAGACGCTATAAGGTGCCCGGGGAAAGGGGAGTGGGGGGTAAGCATTTCCTGCGATACATATTGTACCCGTCGTGGTTTTTGCCATCAGATCCAAGCCAGTAATGATCTGTAGCATAGTATGAACTTTGAACTCTACAAGTACTGATTTACAGTACTTCGTGGTTACCTTTTTGTATCGGCACGGTATCAGAAGTACAATGTTGTAAATTGTGCGGCCCATACAAAATTCAAGATACAAGCATGCTATACATGGGTGAAAAACAAGCCCATCTTTTCCCATTTCATACAATATTCAGGTCGATTTTCTTTAGATATTTCTTATGTGTTCAGCCTTTATTCAGTCCATCAAAGGACTAGTCGTATACATAGGTTAGCTACTAAAATACACGGCACAGAAATCAATGGAACATTATGCAAATTTAAACACACAGATTTGAATAAAAGATACACTCTTTAGAATTCCAAATAAGTTTATTTAAATCACGGAGACGAGCCCTGGTGTTAGTTTTGTATGTAAATGTGTATTTGAGGCGGTACGAGATGATCATAAATTGTTTATAAACCCATGACATCACACGGCAGGCTATCATATAAAAGTACTGCTCAAAATCGTATTCATATCATAAACTGCATTTAATGATAGTTCCGAAGGTATGGTCTTCTGAAGAAAGTTCCGAATGTCGTACTTAATCACATGAAATCAGTTTCGCCTCTCTTTCACCTTTCTTGTATATTGTTTGGTAATTATCTTACTATCACTGTGGTTTCAACTTTTGTCTGGTAATGGCCTCGGAATCAGTAAGATTTCAACCTCTATCGTTTGGTAATGGTCTCGCAGTCATTGGGATTTCAACCTCTATCGTTTGATAATGGCCTCGGAATCAGTAAGATTTCAACATGTATCTTTTGGTAATGGTCTCACAATCATTGGGATTTCAACCTGTATCGTTTGGTAATGGTCTCGCAGTCACTGGGATTTCAACCTGTATCGTTTGGTAATGGTCTCGGAATCAGTAGGATTTCAACCTGTATCGTTTGGTAATGGTCTCGGAATCAGTAGGATTTCAACCTGTATCGTTTGGTGATTGACTTCAATCCTTGGGGTTCCGACCTATGTTGTGTTATTGAGGATCTCGAAATCACAGGGGATTCGACCTGTATCGTTGTAGTACAACAGTATGTATCTATTATCCAGACATAAAGCACTTCGTGCGGTTAATGATTGTATTTCACATTTCTTCTTTCACTTTACAGGTATTTTACCTTATTTACCTACAGTTGATTATTTAAACATATCAGCGGGTTATACTGTTTATGGAGTAAGCTTACTTCAATTTTCTATGAGAATTTCTACAGTTGAAACATCTATAGTTCACTTCGTCACGCTGTTTAGATGTATGTCTGTACAGATAGTGTGTAGTATCAACTGACCTTATACTGCATGGCATACTGCCTGACACTGACTAATTCCTGGTTAGTAGTGCTCGGCTTATCTCTTTGTTACAGATTAACTAGGCTGTTGATGAATCACCCGTAAGTTGACCTCGACTACTGTTCCACCAGTCCGTACATTTAAATGAATTTGATCAAATTAAATTATTTACAACATGCAATAGTAAACAAAACATGCTGCCTCGAACAAGTACATTTTCTGATAGGCTCCCCAGCCGTTCACAATGACACACGTTGACGGCAAATCAAGCATTAAAAAGCACATCAGATCTAGATATTTACCTGTGTTATTGATTAGGATCATTGATGAACAGTGGACACGGATCATTAATTCGTCCTAACGGACAGATATAATGTCCACGATGCCTCAACTACATGAAAAATTGAGAAGTTCGAACTGTAGTCGGTTCAATTATGTCCATCGCGCTGGATTTTGTGCTAAGAAAAACCCGCTAGTCGAAGAGGGAGACACTATTTATCAAAAAATATATAGATTGAGAACATTTTTAGGACGTGACTAATTCACGTGATTTATATATAAAAAAATAAAAAAACATAAATTGATAAACATTACAAACCCACCAGTGTTAACTCAATAATAGGTTGGCCATTTATGACATGTGTGTCTGAGATGTTTCGAGAATATAATACAGCATGGCTGATAAAATCTAGATTATAGTTATATTTCTTTATAAATATTTTTATTCGCATTGAAGAGTTGTACCATCTTAAATATCATTAACATTATTAAAAGTTACCTTTTATATATCTGTCACCAAAAATTATTTCTGGGGTGTACATTATCCATACAAATCGTTAAACAACAGTTGAACCTTGAAGGCATGTTATTTCATTATTTCAGTATTCTTGTAAAATAAGAATGAACGAGGTTATTCACTTGGGGTATTTTTACAAGGTTCGTCATAGTTTGCACCAAAACGTATCCGGATATGTTCCTACATTATTACATTAACAAAACCACAGTACATGTTTTCGGACAAAGACAGAAGACTGATGACGTATCAAAGATACAAGACAACCAGAACCATGAGTCATTGGTCGCAGCGCCACCTGTTAAGGATGTAGTATTGATCCACGTCTACCTGGAGTTCTGGTCCATGTTCATATTACTAGCTGTGGTCACGCGCTCCAGATTAGACCGTATAGTGTAAGTCATATCGAAACATGTGCTTAATTCCACATCGCTTCATAAAGATTATAGTGACCTCAATCTTAGCCACCGTATGTAACTAGCAGACAAACAGACATTACGTTTACCCCCCCCCACCCGCCCACCAACACACACACGTTCATCCAGTTCTCTCTTTTTCTAGAAGGATTGTCTTTGATCTTAGATTTCTAGCCCATTATGTCATTGAGAACGTCTGTTTGTTTAGATTGTTAATTTTACACTCTGTCACAGCAACATTAATTCGGGATTTTGATAATCAACTTGTTCCATAAATGAACATTCTAGGCCGTATTCTTTTCGAATAATGCAGTGTGTTTTCGAAGCATTATATACCTACCCCATCCCATGATAACGGGGGTTTGTGTGTGGTGGGCTACTCTGTGAACACTGCCACACAAAACGATGACGTTTACACAAAGTGCTCTCATTAGGTATCAATGTTCCGTGACATTTTGTAGACATGTCGTGATACCAAAAGTTCGAAAGGCCGATTTAAACATTTATCACCATTGTGGTAAAGTTTACAACGGCCCAACGATTAGCCGACACCAAGTTTCAATCACAGGCACTCGAGGCCAGGATATTATTTTTTAAACGTTGATTTTTGTTTTAGCACTCATGACTGACGTTATTTAAACGAAATATCAGCAGAATTCAAGTTTATGTGCCGGTTGACAAATCCGAGGTCCACGGTCATTAAAAATACACAAGGCAAGCAACTCCAGATTTTAAAAAATCGACCCCTCGCTTGGAAACTGGCTCAAAAAAAGTAGTTATGATAAGTTCCTTGTAAAACAATATGTATCCGTAGGTAGTGTGTATATTTACCTTTTATTTGGTGCATAACATTACAGGCAACGAGAAATTCACAATACGTACATGAGATTAACATCTCAATAATCGGAGATTTTATCGTCCATGTAATTATCTTTGACGGAAGTAACATGCCATTTCAAGGGCGGTCACTCCGACTTTTTGGGAGAGGAGTTCCGGATAGCACTATACCAGTGAACAGGTAAGAAAGGTTCCGATGTCATTACGCGCGTAACTTCAAAATAGATATTTTTATTTCTACAAATACATTTGCGGGGATGGAAAAATAATGGCTGGGCAAAGAAAGTCCACAGTTGCCAACTCGGATACAATATCATGGTAAGGGATTATACAGAATGCATCAAATTTCAATCAAGCTGGCGGTAATGAGAATTTTTTTTCAAAAAAAAAATAGAAAAAAAAAATCATGCAGATAATGAAAAAAGGGCGCAATTTATGAAAAATATCGTGGGGGAAATATATTAACTTAGAAATTGGAAATTAAATGATTTTTTTTTCTATTTTTTTTTAAATGCCCAGCCATTATTTTTCCATCCCCGCAAATGTATTTGTAGAAATAAAAATATCTATTTTGAAGTTACGCGCGTAATGACATCGGAACCTTTCTTACCTGTTCACTGGTATAGTGCTATCCGGAACTCCTCTCCCAAAAAGTCGGAGTGACCGCCCTTGAAATGGCATGTTACTTCCGTCAAAGATAATTACATGGACGATAAAATCTCCGATTATTGAGATGTTAATCTCATGTACGTATTGTGAATTTCTCGTTGCCTGTAATGTTATGCACCAAATAAAAGGTAAATATACACACTACCTACGGATACATATTGTTTTACAAGGAACTTATCATAACTACTTTTTTTGAGCCAGTTTCCAAGCGAGGGGTCGATTTTTTAAAATCTGGAGTTGCTTGCCTTGTGTATTTTTAATGACCGTGGACCTCGGATTTGTCAACCGGCACATAAACTTGAATTCTGCTGATATTTCGTTTAAATAACGTCAGTCATGAGTGCTAAAACAAAAATCAACGTTTAAAAAATAATATCCTGTCAGTCATGTCAAACTCCAGTGCATAAATTATGTGTTTGAAAAGTTTTATCAACGTTTAAAAAACTAAATCAAGTTATATGAAAGGTAAGAACATTCAAATAGAGTTAGCATACCTGTTTAAGAAATGATATCTTAACTGCAAATGGTCACACTGAAAAACCAAAGCAGTTCACTCAAGTTCGTGTAAGTACCTTAAGACTGCCAGGTCAAATCGAGTTAGTATACTTCGAAAGTGACGTTACCACACTCAAATCGAGTTAGCATACTTCCAAAGTGACGTTACCACACTCAAATCGAGTAAGCACACTCCGAAAGCGACGTTACCACGCTCAAATCGAGTTAACATACTTCGAAAGTGACATTAACACACTCAAATCGAGTTAACTAGTCAGGTATGTAACTCAAATCGAGTTAGCTAGTCAGGTTAACGGACTCAGATCGACTAAACATTGTTATGTCAGAAGACTCAAATAGAGATTACATCATCAAAACATTCTGTAAATAGATTAAAATCACGGTAGTATACACATGAAATCAAGGAATTTCCTCAAATTACAATGACCAACCTGCTCAAGTACACATATCCACAAATGTAATATACTCAAAAATTGGCTGGGATACACGCGAATCGACCCAGCTTGCCTACAAAGTCAAATCGAGTTTATAAGGTAACAATGCACGCCACGTGGTATTTGATCTCGCGCTCACCGTTAGTCGACATAGAGCGATTTCACTAATACGTTATCAGTATGATTTTTGTTTGTTAAATCACTGCTGTCTTTAACCTGAATCTTTATCAAGTGTATGGTACAATGGATTGACGAACACTTTTCTCTTGTTTCTTACTATTTAAAACCAGGAAATCCTCGCCAAATCCTTAGGAAGTATACCGTTTATATTTCCAATGTGATAATGGTATAATTCTTCACTATTGACGTTTATAAAGTGGGAGAAAAATTGACAGGAACATTAATTTTAGATCTTAGTCACCAAATCTACATGCTATTATTAAACGAATGCTACATGTTACTATCTTGAAGTTTAAATCTAAAATACAACGCTCCAGGGATTATGATATGGAACAGTTTGCAAAAATATGAAGTTTTGTTCGTATGTTACTTCTTGAATACTTGTAATAAAGATTTTAAGCATAAATTCCGTCTTTTCGTAATGTGAGCATGTATAATTGATCATTACGTCATTAGTTTGCGTGAGGAAAATTACGTCGTTTCTCATGACGTTACTCCCATAAACAAATGACGTAACAACACAAGAGCGGATAACTCATGCATTACAAAAAGACGGAATAATTATCCAACATAAATACATATTTTTATAGATGAGCCAGTGTACAATGAACGTTACCAAGTCTGGGAATCAAAACTAGTTTCTAGTTACACTCAACATGCTACAGCAGTACACTTATCAGTAGCAGAAACAGACACTAACTTTAGCAATTATCATTAAGCACTATCGAATTAAAGTGAAATGTACTAAAATATCTAAAGTATCTAAATGATGATTGGCCCCGAAACATGATATTTGTTGAACTATTTCTATACTTAAAATATGAATACTTCTAAATTGCTGTTACTGCACTTAAATATCCCTGTTAGTTTACCATTAGTATATATTGCTAAAAGATAATTCACGCTAAAATGATTTCACTAGAATAATAAAAATTAACTGGATGACGTCAAATATACTACATTTGTGTTTCCCAAATTAGAAATTCCATTTAAACGAAAAATATATGATTTTCTTTACAATTACATGTATTAAACAAAAAACACCCATAAATTCATTTTTAATTATAACTTTTCTACTCGTCTACCAAAAAATTGTTAAAAATCTAACAAGTTGTATAGGAAAGGATTCTTTCCTTAATATTCTAACCAATTGGTTCAATGCATGAATAATTCGAACAGAACAGTGATATGATAGTCAGCAGTATAATATACATATATTCGCACATGCATAATGATGTAGGAATTCTTTAAAAATTTTTACTAATCATACATTTACACCTAACTACTCACTTACGTAACAAAAAAACACGAGGAATCGCC